>NC_092708.1:244962006-245286700 GCF_047496885.1 Scyliorhinus torazame
CAGAGTTTGATTACGTAACGTCAGTGGCTGCACTTCATAAGTAACTGTCGCTGTGAAATGCTTTCAGGCCTTTTGAGGTTAGTCAAAGCAGCTTCTTTCTTGCAAATGTTTTTAATTTCTTGAAGCATAAAACACAGATTCTGCATAGTGCACTGTATTATTCTGTCAAGAAAAGTGCCATAATAAGTGATAGTTCATTAATCAAATATACAATAATGTTAGAGTGAATGATAATCAGAAGTTACCCAGTGGTTGCTATTTACATGGCAATCCAATTTTGTGGTACCATTTCTGGAACTTGTACAGCAAGGCTTATGTGAATGAATTAAAGGGGTCTTTGGAGTGGATTTGCATCACCAAAGTCAAAATGAGACAGCTTTACACTGACCCTGCAGTGTTCAGGATGAGGATCCCTCCTAACATGGAGTATGAGGATGCAGATGTTATGCTGCAGCTTTACAAAACCTGGGTTAGACACTACTTGAAGTACGGTGAGCAGATAGGAGTGCCATACCTTAGGATGGAAATTTTGGTCTTGGAGGGACTTCAACGTAGGTTTACAAGAATGATATTTGGACCTCAGGGGTTAGGTTATAAAGAGAGATTATACAAATTAAGCCAGTTTCTCTAGAATTGATAAAGTGAAGGGATGATCTGATCAAAGTCTTCAAGATATTAACAGGAAAAGACAGGGTAAATAAAAATAAACTGTTCCACTGGTCAGGGTTCTAGAACAAGCGGGCATCATCTGGAAATTCAGGCCAGACAATTCAGGAGAGATGTTAGGAATCGCTTCTACTCACAAAGGGTGGTGGAGGTTTGGAGCTCTCTCCCCAAAACAGCAATTAATGCTAAATCAGTTGTCAATTTTAAATCTGAGAAAGATATTTTTTTGTTCAGCAAAGACATTAAGGGATATGAGCCAAAGGCAGGCACATGGAGTTAGGTCACAGATCAGCCATGATTGAGTGGCAGAACAGGCTCGAGGAGCTGAATGTCCTATTCCTGTTCCTACATTCCTATCAGGATGAGGGCATGTAGGGATCTTTGAAGGAAGAAATCTCTTAATCTACTTTACTTCGGAATTATCCCACTGATATGCTAATTTGCAGGTCAAAATAGACAGCTGCAATTATAAATTCCCTTTTATTTCCTTTCTCTATTTTCTTTTATTCAAATTTTATATTTTAATCTTAATTTTCCAAAATACTTAGGTCTGGGAAGTGATTCAGCGACACAATTGTGCCCGCGCAGATCCTGGGTGCAATGGGTGAATCGTATGCCAGTACCAAATCGGGCTCTGGGCCAGGTGCTGGGCGAGTCACCCAAATCGTCTGCCCAGCGGAATCTGGATCGTGACCTCGCTGGCCGAGATACAGATCTGAATCTTTAAATGAGCCTTACCTAGAGCCTGCCCTGTCCCTTACCAGCCATTGGAGACCCCTGGGTGGTAAGGGACAGGGCAGGGTGGCACTCTGGCATGCTCACTGGCATCTGGGCATCTTGGCATTACAAGCCTTATGCCCTTGCAGTGCGTCCTTTGAGTACGGTGAGCAGATAGGAGTACCATACCTTAGGATGGATATTTTGGCCTTGGTGGGAATGCAACGTAAGTTTACAAGAATGATATTTGGACCTCAGAGGTTAGGTTATAAAGAGAGATGATACAAATTAAGCCAGTTTCGCTATTAAGCAGTGGGATGTCTGGGTGGCACTGCCAGGCTCACTGTCAGGGTGCCAGGCTGGCAGTGCCAGGGTGCTCAGGTGCCAGGATGGCACTGTCATGGGTCAGGCCTTGCCAGGTAGAGGAGGGCGAGAGTGTGTTTCCGAGGGCATCTCCAAGATTGGGGGTGAGGGGGGGGGCGTCATAAAAGCTGGGGATGTCCTGAAACTGGGGAGTTGGGGGGTGGGGTGGGGTGGGAAAATGGCACATCGATCTGCGAGGAGCCTTTCTGGCTTGTAAACTGAAGCTCATCAGCAGGAAATCACTCCCCGAGGCCAGCAGGAGAAACTCCCCAAGGCCAAACAAAAGCAGCAAAATGCTGTTGTAGAGTGAGATATTTCTCGGAAAAACACCCCGCTAAACGTGACGCTCAGCAGACTTTAACTTCAGTCCGCTGAAACGCGCCCCTGTTGTAGGATTGGATTCTTCTTTTTCTTGAGCTCTGCTGGAAGGCAAGTCCTTGGAAATTATTCCCCTAACTGCGGCGAAGCGCTGTTATTTTTTTTTAACTATAGTCAGGAAAAGGAGGCAGACCCTTATAATCTACCTCAGCTGCAACAGGGGTCATATCCTGTGCTGTTGCCGTGAACCTCATACACATGCTGGCCACAAAGCCAACTGAGCAAAGCAGCCCTACCACCGCCTTGCAATTTTGCATTAACACACAGTAATCACACACTGATCCTGATACATGCATTCTCAGTAATCACTGCACTGACACTGATGCTGATATGATGTGGAGATGCCGGCGATGGACTGGGGTGGGCACAGTAAGAAAGTCTTACAACACCAGGTTAAAGTCCAACAGGTTTGTTTCGAATCAGTAGCTTTCGGAGCGCAGCTGCTTCCTCACCTGACTTTTTGCTGATAGACTGGGGCCGGATTCTCTCAGCCCACGCTGGGCCGGGGAATCGGCAGGCCTGGCGTGAATCGCGCAACGCCGCCCCGATGCCGGTCCGCCGATTCTCCAGAGAGCGGAGAATCAGCGCCATTAGCGCCGGCGCAGTTGGCGCGGCGCCGGTCGGAGGCCGTTCTACGCGCCCCCCCCCCGACCCCGGCGATTCTCCGCCTGGGATGGGCCGGGTGGACGCAAAAGAAATCCGAGACCCGCCGCCGCCGTCCACGTGTAGTCTTGCACTGCGGGACCTCAGCGTGCATCATTCTGGGGGCACCCTGGTGGTGGGGGGAGGGGAGGCGGGCCCGACCCTGGGGGGGGCGGGGGGGGGGGCCTCCGCTGTGGCCTGGCCCGCGATGGGGGCCTACCGATCAGTGGGCCGGTCTCTCGGGCTGGGGGCCTCTTTTTCTGTGCGACGGCCCCTGCAGCCCTACGCCATGTTGCGTCCGGGCCGGCACAGAGAGGGAAGCCAACGCGCATGTGCACAATCGCGCCGGTCGCAGTGCGCGCAGACATGAGGGGCGAGATTCTCCGACCCCCCGCCGGGTGGGAGAATCGCCGGGGGCTGGTGTGAATCCTGCCCCCGCCGGTTGCCGAATTCTCCGGCACCGGATATTCAGCGGGGGCGGGAATCGCGCCGCACCGGTTGGCGGGCCCCCCCGCGCGATTCTCCGGCCCGGATGGGCCGAAGTCCCGCTGCTAAAATGCCTGTCCCGCCGGTGTAGATTAAACCACCTACCTTACCGGCGGGACAAGGTGGTGCGGACGGGCTCCGGGGTCCTGGGGGGGGGGGGGGGCGCGGAGCGATCTGGCCCCGGGGGGTGCCCCCACGGTGGCCTGGCCTGCGATCGGGGCCCACCGATCCACGGGCGGGCCTGTGCCGTGGGGGCACTCTTTTCCTTCCGCCTTCGCCACGGTCTCCACCATGGCGGAGGCGGAAGAGACTCCCTCCACTGCGCATGCGCGGGAATGCCGTCAGCGGCCGCTGACGCTCCTGCGCATGCACCGCCCGGAGATGTCATTTCCGCGCCAGCTGGCGGAGCACCAAAGGCCTTTTCCGCCAGCGTCGGGGCGGCGTTGCGCGATTCACGCCAGGCCTGCCGATTCTCCGGCCCAGCGTGGGCTGAGAGAATCCGGCCCCAGTCTATCAGTAAAAAGTCAGGTGAGGAAGCAGCTGCGCTACGAAAGCTACTGATTCGAAACAAACGTGTTGGACTTTAACCTGGTGTTGTCAATTTTGCACCCCAGAAATACATAGTTACTTAACCTTATACCGTGAGTTGGCACATGGGGAACAAGCAGGTAATATGGGCTGTGTTGTGAAGAAGGTGTCCAGCGTTTAAGACATATCAAAGCAGAGCAGATTGTATGTGGAATGGTGAGTGACGAACATAAATTGGTCTGCAGCAAAATGAATGAAGTGTTAAAGCTGCTTGCAAACTAATAATGTAACATTAGCCAACCAGTCAAATAACGGCATTGCAACATATGTTATTATGAAAAACTGCAAGAAAGGATGAAAAAGGAATCCATCCTGAAGAAGATGCCCAAGACCAAATGCCACCCATGGACTTTGATATGCCCAGCAGCCAAGCTGTGGAGTTGAAAGATCCGAAAACAGTTCCAGAGAAAATGACGAGATTCGCTGTGGTACGGGCCTGCATGGTCGATGGGACAAAATTAGAGCCTGTGGTAATTTTCAAAATCATGCTGAACCTCAAATTCCTTGCAGGAGTTTTTGTGTGCGCTCGTGACAACTGTTGGATGGAGCAAAGTTATGGATTGAAAAATGTATGAAATAGACCTCCTGGTGGCTTACATAAAGAATGCAGTTTATTGGTGTGGGTGCTGCTCAGCTCCCCTATAACTGAGGAGATCACAAGGTGCCTACAAAAAAATAAACACTGCATTTCAGTTATACCAGGGGGTCTAACATCCATCATTCAACCTTTGGTTTTCCCTCCATGCAATAAGGGGAACCCCATTTTAAGACATATAAATATGACTCATGGACTTCCCCATTGTAACATTCCCCCATGGTGGAAAGTCTCCCCCACCCCCGCCAGTATGACATTGGTGCAGTTCACAACAGTTTTTGAAAAACGGGGAACTGTTGACCAGGACCCATTGGGGCCGCACAGTTAAATACAGCCCCCAGGGGAGAGAGGAATTTGTTGGGGCAGTACCCTGACACAGCCCCCTGGCACTGCCCAGTGCCAGGGAACAGTGATGGGGCTGGGCTTCCATTGGGATGGGTTCCGTGACCGTGGGTGGGGCTCCCTACGTGTAGAACTTTGTGTCAATGGCAGGGAAGGAGGGTTCCATGTTGATGGGGTGATTTGTTAAAAAGGGTGTCCCAATCTCTCAGGATCCAAAGTTTTTTAAAATAAATTTAGAGTCCCCAATTCTTTTTTTTCCAATTAAGGGGAAATTTATCATAGCCGATTCACCTACCCTGTACATTTTTGGGTTGTGGGGTGAGACCCATGCAGACACAGGGAGAATGTGTAAACTCCACACGGACAGTGAACTAGGGCCAGGGTTGATGCTGGGTTCTTGGTGCTGTGAGGCAGCAGTGCTAACCACTGTGCCACCTGAAGTGTTGGGTACATGTATTTGGGGTTTAACTATATACAAGGGGCGATGTCGGGTGTGACATAACAACGAGGTTGTACCATGAACAAAGAACGGGGAAACGTTGAACAATAAAGCGAATTCCTGTAACGATAAGAACATAAACATATTGACAAAGTGGTTGCATGAGTTCAATGTATAAACAGTCTCATAAGTCCAGTCTAGTAGGTGGGTGACGAATTCCGGTTGACCGCCTCAAGGGCAGGCCTGGAACCAACGGCTGAGGAATGGGCCTGGCCACGGGCGATGACGAAAGGGGCATGGTAGCAGGCAGCTCCACGAAGTCAAAATCAGGAACACCAGGAGGGCACGGTGTTGGTGTAAGGTCTCGTAGCGAGCGTGGAAGCAGGCGAAGAGCCCGGCGATTGCGCCGACGAACGGATCCATCAGGCATGCGAACCAGGAACGAGCGGGGAGCCACGCGTCGGAGAACTTCGGCAGGTGCTGACCAGCCACCTTCTGGTAGGTGGATGCGGACTTCGTCTCCAGGGGCCAGGGCGGGAAGATCAGTTGCCCGTGTGTCATATGACCTCTTCTGGCGACCGCGCTGCAGTTGCATCCTGTGCAGTACCGTAGCATGGTCGATCGTGAGAGCCAGAATGAAAGGTACAGTAGTCCTGAGGGCGCGACCCATCAGCTGCTGGGCTGGTGAGAGACCAGTGGCGAGTGGGGCCGAGCGATAGGCCAGCAGGACGAGGCAGAAATCCGATCCGGCAGCAGCAGCCTTACAGAGGAGCCTCTTGACAATGTGAACGCCCTTCTCCGCCTTTCCGTTGGACTGGGGGTGCAGAGGGCTGGACGTCACGTGTGTGAAGGCATACAAGGCAGCAAACGATGACCATTCCTGGCTGGCGAAACAGGGCCCATTGTCCGACATGACAGTCATCGGAATGCCGTGGCGAGCGAAGGTGTCTTTCCAGGCCCTTATGACAGCGGACGACGTCAAATCGTGCAGGCGTATGACCTCTGGGTAGTTGGAGAAGTAGTCAACAACGATGACATAGTCCCTGCCGAGCGCGTGAAAGAGGTCCACACCCACCTTCGCCCATGGGGACATCAGCAGCTCATGGGGCAGAAGCGTTTCAGGAGGTTGCGCCGGCTGAAACCATTGGCAGGTTGGGCAGTGGAGCACCATATTGGCAATATCGTCACTGATGCCCGGCCAGTATACCGCCTCTCAGGCCCTCCTTCTGCACTTCTCGACCCCCAGGTGGCCTTCGTGTAGTTGGTCGAGAACCAGCTTGTGAATGCTGTGCGGAATCACAATCCGGTCCAGCTTCAGAAGGACACCATCAATGACGGCCAAGTCGCCTCGGACATTGTAGAATTGCGGGCACTGCCCTTTGAGCCAGCCTCCCGTCATGTGGCGCATCACACATTGTAGAAGGGGGTCGGCCGCAGTCTCTCTGCGAATACGGGCCAAAGTGGAGTCGTCAGCTGGCAGATTTGCCGATGTGAAGGCCACCTGCGCCTCGACCTGACATATGAACCCCTCAGTATTTGGCGGCGTGCTCACTGCTCTCGATAGGGAATCCGCAATGATAAGGTCCTTCCCTGGGGTGTAGACCAGTTGGAAGTCATACCTCCTGAGTTTAAGTAGGATGCGCTGGAGGCGAGGGGTCATCTCGTTCAGGTCCTTGTTTATGATGCTGACCAGGGGGCGGTGGTCAGTTTCAACAGTGAACCGGGGAAGACCATACACATAATCATGGAACTTGTCTAAACCGGTTAGCAAGCCCAGGCACTCCTTTTCGATCTGCGCGTAGCGCTGCTCTGTGGGGGTCATGGTCCGCGAGGCATAGGCGGCCGGGGCCCATGGGCAGTGTTATCCCGCTGCAGGAGCACTGCCCCAATGCCGGACTGGCTGGCATCAGTCGAGATTTTAGTGGCACGAGACGTGTCAAAAAACGCCAGTACCGGTGCAGCGGTGAGCTTGAGTTTGACCTCCTCCCATTCCTGCTGGTGTGTGTGCTTCCACTAGAACCTTTTGACGGGGTGGCGCAGAGCTGTCGTGTGGGAGGCAATGTTGGGAATGAACTTCCCCAGGAAGTTGACCATGCCTAGGAAGCGTAGGACAGCTTTCTTGTCTGCCGGCTGCGGCATGGCTGTGATGGCGCTCACCTTGTCTGCATCCGGACGGACCCCTGACTGGGAAATGTGGTCTCCCAGGAACTTCAGCTCGGTTTGGCCGAAAGAACACTTGGCTCGGTTGAGGCGCAGGCCGTTTTCACGTACGCGAGCAAAGACGCGTTGGAGACGATAGATGTGCTCCTGTGGTGTGGTGGACCAGATGATGACGTCGTCCATGTAGACGCGTACCCCTTCGATGCCTTCCATCATCTGCTCCATGATCCTATGAAAGACCTCGGATGCCGAGATGATGCCAAATGGCATTCGGGTGTAGCAGAACCTGCCGAAAAGGTGTTGAAAGTGCACAGCTTTCGGCTGAACGGATCTAGTTGGATCTGCCAAAAGCCTTTAGAGGCATCCAGTTTGGTAAATATTTTTGCCTGGGCCATTTCACTCGTGATCTCTTCCTGTTTGAGTATGGGGTAATGTTCCCTCATAATATTGTGATTGAGGTCTTTTGGGTCAATACAGATCTGGAGTTCGCCGGAAGGCTTCTTGACACACATCATGGAGCTGACCCACGGCGTGGGCTCCGTGACCCTGGATAGGACCCCTTGGTCCTGGAGATCCTGCAGCTGCTGCTTGAGGCCGTCTTTGAGTGGCGCAGGGACCCTGCGAGGTGCGTGAACGACCGGGATGGTGTCCGGTTTGAGGCGAATTCGGTAGGTGTATGGCAGTGTTCCCATGCCCTCGAATGCCTCCTGGTTGTGGACGAGGAGCGATTGGAGCTGTGCATTAAGCTCTGCATCCGGGAAGTCAGACGTTCCGCCTGGAGAGAGAGAGTGGACTCGTTGCACGAGGTGGAGAGCCTTGCATGCCTGTGCGCCTAGCAGGGAATCCTTCGATGAGCCGACTATCTCGAATGAGAGTGTGGCCGTGTGTGTGTTGTGTGTCACCTGGAGCTGGCAGGATCCCATAGCCGGAATAACGTTCCCGTTGTAGTCGACCATCCTGCACCTGGACGGCCGAATTGGTGGTCTGACCTTCATGGCATAGAAGGCTGACCATGCTATGAGGTTGGCGGAGGCGCCAGTGTCCAGGCAGAAAGTTATCGGCGATCGGTTTACCGTCAGGGTGGCACACCATTCATCACCGATGATTGATCGTGTTAACACGGTTCCCATCAATGACCGCAACACAGAAGGCGTCTCGGTCATCTGTGTCACCGGTCTGGATGTCGTCTGGGCAAGATTCGTAATGGGGAGGCTGAATGGTCTGCACGTCCCTGCGAGGTTGTCGGAGTTGTAGAAGATTGACAGGTTGAGCTGCTTGACAGTAAGTAGCGTAGTGGCCCACCTTGCCACAGCGTAGGCATTGTCGGGTTCTTGCGGGACATTGCCGCTTTAAATGTGCAGCTCCACAGTTGCCGCACGTCGTGACGTCATGATGTTCGTTGCACCACTGCGCATGCGCAGTTTGGTCTTGCGTCGGGCGCGCCTGCGCATCACGCCCCTCAGTGTTGCCGTAGGTTTTGGCGCGCACAAGCGCGGGAGGCCTCGAAAAGCGCGCAAAATGGCCGACGTCGTCCGGGCCGCGGGCCGGGAGGAACTCGATCGCCTGGACCCGTTCGGCCTCGTGGGGCACCTGACTCACCGATCCGGCCGCGTAGGACCCCCGCCGTGCCGATCCGGTCGCCTGAAATTGTGCATAGCAGCTAGTCGCGTTTTCGTGCAGGACACAGGCTTCGATTGCGGAGGCTAAGGTGAGGCCTTTTATTTTTAAAAGCTGCTGGCGTAGGGTGCCCGAGGTGACCCCAAAAACGATCTGGTCCCGAATCATGGAGTCCGAGGTGGTGTCGTAACCGCAGGACTGCGCGAAGATGCGGAGATGGGTAAGGAATGACTGAAAGAGCTCATCCTTACCTTGCAGGCGCTGCTGGAAGACATATCTCTCGAAGCTCTCGTTGACCTCGACGTTGAAGTGTTGGTCGAGCTTGAGAAGGACCATCTCATATTTGGATTTGTCCTTGCCTTCCGCGAACACCAGGGAGTTCCCTCTTTTGTTGGCTTCCAGAAAGAGCTGGAAGCGCTGCTTGAATAGCTTCCAATTTACGCCGAGGTTCTCAGTGACTTGCAGCGGCTGCGGTGTGTTGACGGTGTCCATGGCGCAGGATGGCAGATTTGTGGGTAGGTGTCAATTCACTCCTGGAATCATGAAGTGTTGGGTACTCTGACACACAGACGAACCAACACGGTTGCGTATGGTACAACGCAGTTTTATTTCATTGAACTATAAACATAGTAAACTCTGGTATTCAGCACATGGTGAACCTCTGAGTGGCTGGCAATCAGGTCTGTGCCCTGAGCCCTCTCCTGCTCGAGTACCCAGGAAGTGTCGTGTTCCCTGCTTTGTACTGTGTATGCTCTTGTCTGTGATTGGCTGTCGTGTTGTGTGTGTTGATTGGTCCGTTGATCTGTCCATCATTATGTGTGTATGTATGTGCTGTGATGTTCACCTAAATATCATGACACCACTGAGCTGCCCTTTTGAGGAGGCAAGGTTGGTGGTGATGTCATAGGACCCATTTCCTGGTTTTTTTTCCAACGTGTATAAAAATTTGGCAGGAAAAGCCAGCGGCACAGCCAGTGGGCTACATATATGCCTGAGTTGACACTTTGAAAAAACCCGGCTAATTTTGCCCAATGCATTTTTAGAATAATTTTATTGTGGTTAAGGGAACCTTTATACAATTAATTCATTCAATAAACCTTGCCACATTTATTTAATATGAATTACTGGTGTTACATTTTTTTTCACATTTCAAAATGGCAAACACCCACATGGCAGTTCACATTTTATACTCAGCCCCGGTTTTTGGAAGGATTCCTTGGAGGCGTCAAAGGTTGACTTATATGCCGCAATCTACGGTAATCACTGCACTCACCCTGATACTAATAGATTGGTGTGTGGAGGAATACACAGTAGTCACTGCACTTACTCTGATACCTGTATTACCAAAACTCATTTTTTTTAACAATTTCCAAAATTTGGACAAGGTCCCAGATTTTCATGAAGGGATGGGCAAATGTGTTGAGCCCTCACAACTTAGACTCGCTTTGCACCTTATTTTTGTCTCTGAGAGGTTTTGGCATGGAGGATTCGGGTGGTGTGTGGGTGCTGAGATGGGCTGATCAGAAGGGTTGTTTCAGTTTTGAGGACATCAAATGAGCTCCTCACATCATTTGCATTCCCCTTACACCCCACTCCTCACCTCCTTGCTCATCCCATTCTACCTCAAGTCCTCCTCATTCTGCCATCCCCCATAAATTCCCCTCTATGTATCCCACATAGCCACTCATCCAATGTCCACTATAGGCAGACTGCAGGACATTCAGAAAAAACTTCTAACAATCGAATAGAGCTGTACTGAAACACACTTCATTTAGAAAAGAAAACGAATTCAAAAAGCCATTCAAAAATATTTAAATCCCCTCAACTGGTAAATTTATTGTAAAAACAAATAGTTACCCATTTGCCGCACCTAAGGCAGAAAATCCTTTAATAACCACTTAAAATGGTCAATAAAAATGTAACACAAGTTCCTGCTGAGATAAGTGGCTCCGGAGATTTTAATAAATAAACAAGCATTCATAATAGGCTCAACTCCAATAACAACATTTGGAAATGTAAACAGTGGAGTCTATTAAAAATGAAAAAATGCCCTCTCTTTTTAAGCTGTTCTTTTTCAAAGCCCATTGCCAGTCACTGAATGGAGTAAACCAAGTATTTGGAGTTTTTTCTAACTTAATGCAGCAGGACTTTTTTTTTCAAAGCTAAAAATCACAGATGAAAATATAACAGGAGAATTTCCCAGTCCATTTTTGCACAGTTTTTAATGCATTATGGCACTTTTCCCAATGAGAAATGTACTCCGATGCATCTCAGTACTTAAATGCTGGTCAGTGTAATGGTAAACTTACCTTTTCAGGACAATTAAAACACATCTTCATTTACAGTGTCTAATAGTCGCATTTGAAGTTGTCAAAATATTTAATACTTACTTACCAGAATGTCCCTGACAACTCAGCAGCCTTCCCCCACTGATTTTGAGTGGGCTGGTGGGCCTTTTCAGCGCTTTCAAAACACAGAAAGGGCAGCATGATGACGCAAGGGCAGCATGGTAGTTCAATGGTTCACACTGTTGCCTCACAGTGCCAGGGACCCGGGTTTGACTCTGACCTTCGGTGGCAGTCTGTGTTGAGTTTGCACATTCTCCCTGTGTCTGCGTGCATTTCCTTTGGGTACTCCGGTTTCCTCCCACAGTTCAAAGATGTGCAGGTTTGGTGGATTGGCCATGTTAAATTGCCTCTTAGCATCCAAAAGGTTAGGTGATGTTATTGGGTTACGGGGATAGGATGGGGGCCTAAGTATGTTGCTCTTTTGCAGCATCAGTACAACCTCGATGGGTTGAATGGCCTCCTTCTTCACTGTAGTGATTCTATGATTCTGTTCTCTAAAAGCCACACCAGCGCACAAAGAAAGTGCAAATTTGCTGTGGTCCTCACAAGAGATACATGTGCATGTTGCACCCAAGGCCAGCCTGACCAATGAAATAACTTGACAAGAATATATCGAATCAGGGGGGCAAAGGAAATTTACTTCCATATTCAAAAAGGTCACAATTCCAGTTTTCCACTTCTATTGGAAGACAAAATCCAGGCCAAGTTTTAATGCCTCTTGCAGGAATTGTAATGGTGCACAAAATCATGTTTAAACTCACCATATAAAGAAGAAACTGATTATAAACAACCCTAAATTCCTAGACTCATATATAAATCGCAAACATTGGCGATATTGTAACACTAATGTATCCTAGATGTTAATCCCAATAATTATATGCTGAGGAAGAATGGGTAGACTTTGAGGGCCCAGCCCCAGAATGGGCAGGGCCAGATACTGTAGTGAGTCATTCCAAACTCCATTGAATACAGCAGGACAGTACAATCCACCGATGGGGTGGTCCATCAAATTCCACCCAATGAGTCTGAAGTTAGCCTGTATCTTAAAATGGGTTTCTTTCCAGACATCCAGAGTGAACTGGTTTACATACTCCTGCAATGATGTCCTAATCCTTCCCTAATATGGGAACCACTGTGTTTAACTACCAACTTTAAGGCTGAATTCTATTGCAGCACAATTTCAACTTTGACACTAGGAATGTGAGGGAGGTCAGAGCATTAAAATTGATTTAAAATATTTACTAAATTATTTTTATATGAGAAGCTATCTAACTCAACATGGTGTCAGGAAAATAGAGGTCAGTTTTAAGCAATTTATATTTGTATTGTAAACATTAGAAACAAGATATATGACTTTAATCATATATAGGTATAATTTAATGTTTCTGTGGCCTGGAAGGGTAAAATGTATGCTTAGATTCATGCTGGGCAAAGGTGTTTGTGTGTGTGGGCGCTGATTAAGTTCCATCTGTGTTTCTATTGTGCTTAGAGAGAGCCAAGTATGAAGAATAAATAAAAGACACAAGCATGTGGGTGTTGCTTAGCAACTGGGGCCTTGTAAGGTAGAGAAGCTTTTAAGTTTTAGTTCAGCTTACTTGACAGCAGTTGAAGATAGATAATGAGAAAGAAGTCAGCTCTCAAAACTCTGCTAGAAGAGTTGGTTTGTAACACTAGAGAGGAAACATGTCTCTCAGCTTTGCGAGAAGAAAAGCCATACCATTGAGTAATGGTTTAGAAAATAATTGCAGAGATCTGAAGGGCAGCAAGTTAAGGAAACTAGAGAAGTTTAGAGAAGTCTTAGGTTAATGGTACCAGAACAGAGCACTGTTTAGTACAGACAGATAGAGCTGAGAAGAAGGCGGAGACACCAAAAAGATATCTGAAGTAATTTTTAGGTGTGTGAGATTTTACGACAGCCTGTGGAATGCGAGTTGAAATAATTATGGAAATCAGTGGCTGGATCTCGGAGTTTGTGTAAAAGCAGTTAAGACAAAATAAATCCTAAAAGGGTTGGTACAAAATCTTGGACTGGATTCGCTGTTAAAGGTAGAGTGGTAGCTTTGTTCAAAAGTGTATTTGTAAAACCTGGTCTGTTTTTCAGAATGCAAACCACTAAGGGAAAGCATACTTATGAGAGAAGATTTTAAAGTGTATTTTTGAGAGTGGAATTTGGAAACTCAAGTGACAATCGTCTGGGAGGATTCTGAGGAGACATCCACAGACATTCACTTGGGGTTCAGAGTGAAGAGTGTATTTGCCCACAGTCATCTTGTATGGTTAAAAGGGATTTTATGTTAATGAGAAATTAAAATGTATTTGATAATCCGGAAACCTATGTGTAATTGTTAAGGTATGGGCAGAGTAAAGGAGTATTGTACCATAATCCTTTTTTTTCATGTCATATATCTATTTTCCTGTTGTTAAAAACTAATTAGCAGTCCTGTGACTCTGTTCCCTCACATTTGATTTTAAATCAAGTAAAAGTCACATAACAGAATTCTCCGCCGGCGAGATCCTCCAATCCACTGGTAGCACACCTATGCCCGTGGATTTCTTGACAGTGTGGGGTGGCCGCAATGGGGAACCCCATTGGCCAGCCGCGGGAACGGAGAATCCCACTGATAATGGGGGTGCGCTGCGCCGGAAAACACAGCTGGAAGACCGGAGAATCCCACTCACAATCTTTTGAGCCAGGATTCCATTCTGGGATCTTCCCATCCAGTTATGACATCAACTGGGATCGTAACAATGGGAAGATATTGAGGAGCTGAGGAAGTGAGCGTGTATGTCCGCAGGACCTTGAAGGTGGCAGGATAGGCGGACAAGGTGGTCAAGAAAGTATATGGAATGCTTTTCTTTATTGAGCGAGGTATTGAATACAAAAGCAGGGATGTAATGGTGGAACTGTACAAAATGCTGGTTAGGCCACAACTAGAGTTTTGTGTACAGTTCTAGTCTCCACATTACTGGAAGGACATAATTGCTCTGGAGAGAGTACAGAGGAGATTTACAAGAATGTTGCCCGAGCTTGAAAATTGCAGGTATGAGGAGAGATTGGATAAGCTAGGGTTCTTTTCCTTGAACAGAGGAGATAAAGGGGTGGCCTAATTGCTGTGTACAAAATTATAAGCTGAACAGTCAATTATCATGGGCACAGATTTAAGATGATTGTTCGAAGAATTAGAGGGGCATGAGGAAAAAGGTTTTCACCCAGATGATGGTGGGCAGCCGGAATTCACTGACTAAATTGCTGGTTGTGGCTGAAACACCCAACTCATTTGAAACGTTCCTGATCTGCATCAGCAGTGCTGTTGATGCATGATCAATTAAACAAAGACGAGGGTAGGATGTAATCGAGGCTTTATTACACTGAGATGTGTGGCCTCCTACAGCAGCTGACGGAATGGCTGCTGTACTGGGAGCACACATATTTATACTCCGCCTACTGGGTGGAGCCAACAGACAGGGATCTACCCCCGTACCTGTAGTACAGGGGCCTTACCTTAAAGCACCTATATCAACATCCTATATATACAATATATACATCAGTGGTGACTACCACATTCACCCCCTGTTCAAAAATGAGTCCGGCGGGGGTGATGGAGAACTATACACAGAAAGTTGTGTTTTAAAAGTACAGATAATATTACAAATTCAGGCGGCCCTCTGCCTTGATCTGTCGTTGAGAGCGCCGCAGTGCTGGTGGCGACTCTGGCAGCGGCTTGGTCTTCGGTGACTCCGGGAGCGTGTCGAAATCCTCTCCATCCCCGGGTGTGAGCAAGGGGAGGACGGATTGTCCCGGAGCGGGGGCTGCGGTGGGGTGCACCGAGGGGGGGGGGGAGGGGGGGTGGCGCCGGGTCGGAGGGGAGGGGGTGTGTGTGCAATCAGCTGGTGCCAGGTCCCTGAGGGAGACTGTGTCTTGGCTGCCGTCGGGGTATGCTACGTAGGTGTACGGCGGGTTAGCGTGAAGTAGCTGTACCCTCTCAACCAACGGGTCCGCCTTGTGGAGTCGAACGTGTCTACGGAGGAGAATGGGTCCTGGAGCTGCCAGCCAGGTTGGGAGTGAAACCCCGGAGGTGGACTTCCTAGGGAAGGCAAAGAGAAGTTCATGGGGGGTTTCATTAGTTGCGGTGCACAGGAGCGACCGAATGGAATGAAGTGCGTCGGAGAGGACCTCATGCCAGCGGGAGGCCGGGAGGTTTCTGGACCGTAGGGCCAGCAGGACGGCCCTCCAGACCGTCCCATTCTCCCTCTCCACCTGCCCGTTTCCCCTGGGGTTGTAGCTGGTCGACCTGCTCGAGGCAATGCCCCTGTTGAGCAGGTACTGGCGCAGCTCCTCGCTCATGAATGAGGATCCCCGGTCGTTGTGGACGTAGACGGGGAAGTCGAACAGAGCGAAGATGGTGTTGAGGGCTTTGATGACGGTGGCAGACGTCATGTCGGGGCATGGGATGGCGATGGGGAATCGGGAATATTCATCGACCACACTGAGAAAGTACATGTTGCGGTCGGTGGAGGGGAGGGGCCCTTTGAAGTCCACGCTGAGGCGTTCAAAGGGGCGGGTGGCCTTCACCAGGCACGCACGGTCTGACCGTGCGGTTTACACTCCGCGCAGACCTGGCAGTCTCTGGTGATCGCCCTGACTTCCTCGATGGAGTAGGGCAGGTTGCGGGCCTTGATGAAATGGTAAAATCGTGCGACCCCTGGGTGACAGAGGTTGTTGTACAGGGTCCGGAGTCGGTCCACTTGTGCGCTGGCACATGTATCTCGGGATAGGGCATCGGGGGCTCGTTGAGCTTACCGGGGTGATGCAAAATCTCGTAATTGTAGGTGGAGAGCTCGATCCTCCACCTCAAGATTTTACCGTTTTTGATCTTGCCCCGCTGTGCGTTGTTAAACATGAAGGCAACTGACCGTTGGTCAGTGAGTAGAGTGAATCTCCTGCTGGCCAGGTAATGCCTCCAATGCCGCACAGCTTCAATGATGGCTTGGGCCTCTTTTTCGATGGAGGAGTGCCGAATTTCAGAGGCATGGAGGGTGCGGGAAAAGAATACCACAGGCCTGCCTGCCTGGTTGAGGGTGGCGGCCAGAGCGATGTCTGATGCATCGTTCTCGATTTGGAAGGGGAGCGTCTCGTCGACCGCGGCCTTGGCGATGTCGGCCTTGATATGGTTAAAAGCCTGGTGAGCCTCGGCCATCAGAGGAAAAACAGTGGATTGAATGAGTGGGCGGGCCTTGTCCGCATAGTTTGGGACCCACTGGGCGTAATACGAAAAGAACCCCAGGCAACGTTTGAGGGCCTTGGGGCAGTGGGGGAGGGGGAGTTCCATGAGGGGGCACATGCGATCGGGGTCGGGCCCCAGAATCGCTGGCTTTGAAAGCAGACCAAGGCAGACCAGCAGCACGGTTCAATTCCCGTACCAGCCTCCCCGAACAGGTGCCGGAATGTGGCGACTAGGGGCTTTTCACAGTTACTTCATTTGAAGCCTACTTGTGACAATAAGCGATTTTCATTTCATTTCGAACTCCGTTCTGGACCACATAGCCGAGGATGGCTAAGCGGTTTGTGCTGAACACGCACTTCTTGTTATACGTCAGGTTGAGTAGAGTGGCGGTGTGGAGAAATTTGACAAGGTTAACATCATGGTCCTGCTGATCGTGGCCACAGATGGTGACATTGTCCAGGTACGGGAAAGTGGCCTGCAGCCCGAACCGGTCAACCATTCGGTCCATCTCCTGTTGGAAGACCGAGAGCCCGTTGGTGACGCCGAAGGGAACCCTAAGAAAGTGGTAAAGGCGGCCGTCTGCCTCAAACGCAGTGTATGGGCGGTCCACCTTGCGGATGTGGAGCTGGTGGTAGGCAGATTTCAGGTCTACTGTTGAGAAGACCAGGTACTGTGCAATCTGATTGACCATATCAGATATGCGTGGGAGGGGGTACGCGTCGAGCTGCGTGTACCGATTGATTGTCTAACTGCAATCAACGACCATCCTGTTTTTCTCCCCAGTTTTGACCACTACCACTTGGCTCTCCAGGGGCTGTTGCTGGCCTCGATGATGCCTTCCTGAAGCAGCCGCTGGACTTCAGACCTGATGAAGGTCCTGTCCTGGGTGCTGTGCCATCTGCTCCTGGTGGCGATGGGTTTGCAATCCGGGGTTAGATTTGCAAAAAGGGAAGGTGGGTTGACCTTAAGGGCCGCGAGGCTGCACACAGTAAGAGGTGGTAGGGGCCCACCGAATTTCAGGGTTAGGCTCTGGAGGTTGCACTGGAAGTCCAGGCCGAGTAGCAAGGCAGCGCAGAGGTTGGGGAGGACATAGAGGTGGAAGCCACTGAACTCCACGCCCTGTACTGTGAGAGTGGCGATGCAGTACCCCCGGATCGCCACGGAGTGGGACCGGAGGCCAGGGTGATTCTCTGGTTAGCGAGGTGTACCGCAAGGGAGCAGCGCCTTACCAAATCGGGGTGAATGAAGCTCTCAGTGCCCCCGGAGTCCAGCAGGCAGGAGATCTCGTGCCCGTTGACCTTCACTTTTGTTGAAGCAGTCGCGAGGTTGTGTGGTCGAGTCTGATCAATCGTGACCGAGGCGAGACGAAGCTGGTCGTTGGCGGTTGCAGGCGATGAGCGGCCGGATGAGGTCCCTGACGGGCATGGGTCCTGAGTTGGGTAAGATGGCGGCGCCCATGGGCCGCACATGTCGTCGGGAAAGCAAGATGGCGGCGCCCGTTGGTCCTGGGAGGAACAAGATGGCAGCATCCACTGGCCGCTCGTGGTCCAAGGAGGGGAAGATGGCGGTGCCCACTGGCTGTACGTGGGTTGTGCCGGGACAATAGCGGCGATTGAGTGGGCCTGGCACACTGCAGCAAAATGTCCCTTCTTGCCACAGGCCTTCCAGAGGGCGCTCCGCGCCTGGCAGCGCTGTCGGAGATGTTTTAACTGCCCACAGAAGTAGCATTTGGACCCCCCGGGGTTGGTTGGCTGCTGTGTGACACGTGGGATTGGCTGAGGGCGTTTGCTGATGGGGTCCACGATGGGGCGGCCATCTGCGGAGTCCACGATGCACAGGGGGGGTGGCTTAGGCCTGAATGTTGCGTGATGTGACCGTAAGTGAAAGCGCTAGTTTCTTGGTCGCCACGAGGTCGAGAGTGGCCCCCTCTAAGAGGCGCTGGCGGATGTAGTCAGACCCTATGCCCGTAACAAATGCGTCTCATTCGCAAATTCGTGTGTTCTGTGGACAGTCACAGTCTCTAACTAGGGGGAGCAGGGCGCGCCAGAAATCTTCCACCGACTCACCGGGAAGTTGACGATGTGTGGAGAGGAGGTGCCTGGCGTAGAGTGTGTTAGTCCGCTGAGCGTAGTTTTCCTTCAGTAGCTCCATGGCCTCTGCGTAGGTCGGCGCGTCCTGGACAAGTGGAAAGATGTTGGAGCTCAGCTGCGTGTAAAGGATCTGGAGCTTCTGTGCTTCTGGAATTTCATCTGGCGCAGACCCGATGTACGCTTCAAAACAGGCTAGCCAATGTTCAAAGTCCTTTTTGGTGTTGTCTGCTTGCGGATGCAGCTGCAGGCGATCCGGCTTGATGCGGAGGTCAATCTTCTGAAAAACTCAGTGTCATAAATTGATGCACGATCAATTGCACAAAGACGAGAGTAGGATGTAATCGAGGCTTTATTACACTGAGATGGGTGGCCTCCAACAGCAGCTGACGAAATGGCTGCTGTACTGGGAGCACTCATATTTATACTCCGCCTACTGGGCGGAGCCAGCAGGCAGGCATCTACCCCCGTACCTGTAGTACAGGGGCCTTACCGTAAAGCACCTATATCAACATCCTATATGTACAATATATACATCAGTGGTGACTACCACATCCGTAACCTGTGATGCTATGTTCCAGGTGCTGGGAAATGGGATTAAAATGAGTGGCTAGAATTTTGTTTCTCTTTTTAGCCGGCGCATGGGCTGAATGGCTTCTTTCTGCACCATAACTTTTCCATGGTTCTATGGACAAAACTGTTAGCATACCCTGATACTTTTGATTTCAATAACCTGATGGAATTATATGCTTCTGCATCTTCTAATTATCCACCCCAGCTTATTACATATAAGAAGACTCCACGACGCACGTCATATTCGTAGAGATTTGCATTATATTTACTCCGCCGAATCCTTACTTGAATTTAAAGGTTTCTCCCAACTCGGTAGCATTTCCGGGAGTGATCTCAAATATTCCACTGAAAGAGTACGGATGGCCACCATAGGCATACTCTGTCAAAGTGAATGTAGAAAAGATTACTGAAACAAGGGTCAGCCACTTGCAAACTTATAATATTATTCCAGCAATGTGCTTCAAAGCAGCAGCGGACAGCCACTCTCTTCCTATCCATGTGACACTTCCACCTCGTAAAACAGCTCACTTCATGGAACAGGGTTCCCAATTCACTTTTAATTAAGATTGAATCATGAATAGTTTTAAGCCCATCAGGGATCAAACCTGACATTTGAGGCCGTTTTTTGAATAAATTTAGAATGCCCAATTCAATTTTTTCCAATTAAGGGGCAATCCACCTACCCTGCACATCTTTGGGTTGTGGGGGTGAAACCCACGCAGACACGGGGTGAATGGACAGTGACCCAGAGCCGGGATCGAACCCGAATCCTCAGCGCTGTGAGGCAGCGGGACCAACCCATTGCGCCACCGTGCTGCCCCTTACATTTGGGACCTTGACTGCTGGTCAGAGGGAGGAAACTCCCTTTGGTTGTGTGCAAACCCAGCTACCCAAGCCTGAAGCTACAATATTCAAGGTCATTCTTCCACCCAATTCGTCATAACAACCCACATAAAATTAAAGGTCAAAATTGTGTACAAAATATATACATAACCAGTGTAACTGGTTAATGTAGCTGCAAACGCTAAACAGTCAACATTGTCCCTAAGCTTCCAGGAACCCAATTATTGCTGGCAAAGATCCTAAATTGCACTGTTTTGTGTGGCAGTTGCACAGTACATTTCCTGGGAAAGTAATTTGAATATAATAATAATAATCGCTTATTGTCACAAGTAGGCTTCAATGAAGTTATTATGAAAAGTTCCTAGTCGCCACATGCCGGCACCTGTTCGGGGAGGCCGGTACAGCAATTGAACCCATGCTACTGGCCTTGTTCTGCATTACAAGCTAACTGTTTAGCCCACTGTGCTAAACCAGCCCCGATGCCACAGCCCATGTAATGGCAACTCAAGGACTTCAGAATAGCTAGTGCCATCTCCATCAATAAACTAGTGAAGCAGATCAACTTTGGCGTGACCTGAATTTCAAAACCCTTTCACAATGCTGAACTTGACCACTTGCAGAAAATGGTTTGAGTTACGACCGAACTCAGTTGCCCTATTCAGTTTTCAGAAACATTTTGAGATTGATTTTTAAAATTTTTTATTTTGGGAGGACATGGGTCATTTAAATGATTTATAAAGTCTCCGATTTTAAAAACTCTCACTTGCATCAACAGTGTGAGCGGGAGCCTTCATGGGCCACATTGCACACAACATACAGGAAACCAGCAACTTAACGGCAAGGAAGAAATGTTTTGACGGGGTTTAGCTCAGGATTAAAAATACCAACCAAATACTGAAATATTATTTTATTTTATTTAATGATCTTGAACATATGAATTGAAATATAGGCTAGAATTCTCCGGCCTTTGGGATTCTATTTTCCCGCCAGCTCTGGCCTTCCTGGCAGCATGGGGTGGCTTCAATGGGAAATCCCATTGACAAGCAGCAGAAGTAGAGAATACCTGTTGCTGAGGAATATGTAGCTGGGGGAGAGGAGACTCCTGCCCATTTTCACAGAGCAAATAAATTTTTTTAAGGATTTTGCACTCACCCTCTGAAAGGGCACTCTACCCAGGCCCACTCCCCACCCTATCCCCACCTAACCTTTCGACATAAGGGGCAATTTAGCATAGCCAATCCACCTAACTTGCACATCTTTGGCCTGTGGGAGGAAACCGGAGCACCCGGAGGCCATCCACGCAGACACGGGGAGAACGTGGAAACTCCACAGTCAACTGAGGCTGGAATTGAACCCGAGTCCTTGGCACTGTGAGTGAAGATCAATTCTTCACTCACCCAATTCTTCATAACACATAACCCACATAAAATCAAATGTAAAATTTGTGTACAAAATAATACACAAACAGTGTACAGTTAAAGTACCTTTCAGATTGGCTGACAGCTCTCATGAGCGGGACTTCTTACAAGGGCAGATGCAAGTCCCGCCCACTGCCAACCACCACTCAAGTGTGCATTAACTAGCAGTGGGCCTCCGAGAGTCTGTGATAGCCCGTTCAGTGCTCACCACTCATAAAATGTGACCCTAAGTGTAAGTTCTGGGACAGGTCAAGTGGACGATCTTATGGTGCCTACTAATTCTGTACATTCCTCGAATACTGTAATCATATTATATATCTGTGAAAATCTGAGATAGATAATAGAAAGGTAGACCACTTCTAAGCCCCATATTGTAAGATCAATGAAATAATACATATTTTAGCTTAAATTGCATTTTGATTCTAACGCTGACAGAAATGATTTTCAGGTGTTTTTGACTACCTGTCCAAAATAATCTATAGTGTTACTTTGAAACATGAGGTTAAACTGAGAAGCAATGTGGTGTGGGTGCAGAATACACAATTCAATATCTCTGTGCTTACCTCTTCCATAGATCTCAATACCAGAATGAAAAACCCCTATTCCAAGTGTGGCTGTGTACTCATTTATCCAATACTGTAAAGGAAACACAAAGGTTAAATGGTGCATTAATGATAAGCTCATGAAGCTTAGCAGTGTAGTACCTATATGCCAACAAAGCACCAAGGATGTAGTTATCTCATTTGTCCTTTGCGAAATGAATGCTTTACTCTTTTTACAAAATTGAACACTTGATTTACTTTGTAAACACTTAATTACCTGCAAATGCTCGCATTCAAAGCATTGTCTTGCATCTTTGAATTTGTCTATATATATGTTTCTGGAATATACCTCTTCATTCACCTGAGGAAGGAGCAGTGCTCCGAAAGCTAGTGTTTGAAACAAACCTGTTGTTTAACCTGGTGTTGTAAGACTTCTTACTGTGCTCACCCCAGTCCAACGCCGGCATCTCCACAACAAAATTGAAGTTCAATTTTAAGTTTACTATCACACAACCACAAAGAGCATTGTACCCTTCACTCTGATGAATAAGCCTCAGTTCTATGGCTAAGTATTGCAACAATTTCTGTAAGGATTAAGTATTGTTGCAATAAATTGGTCCCATTGTGCAGAGTATATCATCAATGTGTGACGATACCTCTACCTGGCAAGTCTTGGGTTAATTTCAGAAGACAAATTTCAAAGAAAGATGATCAGACATTAAAGCCTCCTGGGAAAGCACTTAGAATGCAAAAGGGTCCATTCAGCACATCATGTTGTGCGGACTCCCCTACGAGAATCCCAACGATTTGCAATTTGTAATACTGTGAGGGAAGACGACTAAACCACAGGAGTGATAATGTTGACCAATAGATATTTTTTATGTTAAAACAAAATTTTATTGAAACAGAGGGGAAAACAATCACACCGTAATAGCTTTCCAATTAACAGTTAAAACAGTCTTAAATAGAAGGGGAAAGAAAACTTTAACTCACTATCTACACCTGCTACTATATATTCCAATTCAGCTCAAATGCCACTTAGAAAAAAGTTAACAATCATGGTTATTTGCTTCTCTGTGCAATCCTTTGGAGATAGACCCATTCAGGACCAACCCAAAAATCCTTCTGTCTTGTCAGACTAAAATCCTATGGCAAACTGCAAAACCACAGACAGACTTGGCTCCTCCCATTAATAACATCATCTGTATCCCAAGCACAGGGCATTCTCCAGTCTCCTCCCACTAAGATACCCCATGACCTGCTTAGCTAGGACCAAACACAAACCTTCATGAATTATCTACACCCCAGGGATGTATTCTATTAGCCATCTATATGTCAACAGGTAATGGTTAAAATCAATTATTACTGCACTTTTACAACACCTTAATCACAGCTTTTGCAGACATATGTATTTGAACCCAGCATTTTTAATAACGTTGCAACAACAAAATATAATATATAATAATTTTCTACATTCATCATGCTGTTAAGCAGAGAGAGCTTTACGGTGCGAATGCATGACCTCATCGTACCTGACTCGGATTTGTAACGAGATAGCTCACGAGATCTAGCGAGATCTTATGCACGTCGCGATATGGATCTTGCCCTCATTATGCTTCACTTAAATATGTCTGCACTGGAGTCCCCCAAGGCCCGGGATTGAATGCCCGTGCCTGGGAGCCATCGCCATGGTGCTGTTTAGCGCTGGTTTCCACAAGCATGGACCAGGCATAACGGCATTTGGGGGCCATCTCCCAGGCAATCAGAGGACCCCAGGTGGTCGGGCTCTGGGCAGGGTCGTACCCTGGCACCCCTGTTGCCATCTGGGCATCTTAGCACTGCTAGCCCAGCACCTTGGCAGTGGCACCCTATCAGTGCCACTTTGGCACTGCCAGGGTGCCCAGGTGACACTGCCAGCTTTGTAACTGGTAATCTGCAGAGAGAGATCCAGAGTGCATTCTGGGAAGCAGGGAGAAAACCAGGGAGCACCCTGGGAAGCTAGGTGATAAAAAATCTTACCCACAGGTTCCAGCGGCCTTCATTTTCGGAGCGAGCTAGGACAGTGGATGCAGGTAGGGCTGTGGATGTTGTCTATATGGACTTCAGTAAGGCCTTTGACAAGGTCCCTCATGGCAGATTGATACAAAAAGTGAAGTCACAAGGGATCAGAGGTGAGCTGGCAAGATAGATACAGAACTGGCTAGGTCATAGAAGGCAGAGAGTAGCAATGGAAGGGTGCTTTTCTGATTGGAGGGCTGTGACTAGTGGTGTTCCGCAGGGATCAGTGCTGGGACCTTTGCTGTTCGTAGTATATATAAATGATTTGCAGGAAAATGCAAGTAGTCTGATTAATAAGTTTGCGGACGACACAAAGGTTGGTGAAATTGCGGATAGCGATGAGAACTGTCAGTGGAAAAAGCAGGATTTAGATCGTTTGGAGACTTGGACAGCGAGATGGCAGATGGAGTTTAATCCGGACAAATGTGAGGTAATCCATTTTGGAAGGTCTAATACAGGTAGGGAATATACAGTATAAAAGCAAATTACTGCGGATGCTGGAATCTGAAACAAAAGAGAAAATGCTGGAAAATCTCAGCAGGTCTGGCAGCATCTGTAGGGAGAAAAAAGAGCTAATGTTTCGAGTCCGATGACTCTGTCAAAATACAGTGAATGGTAGAACCTTCAAGAGTATTGACAGTCAGAGAGATCTAGGTGTACAGATCCACAGGTCACTGAAAGGGGCAACACAGGTGGAGAAGGCAGTCAAGAAGGCATACGGCATGCTTGCCTTCATTGGCTGGGACATTGAGTATAAAAATTGGCAAGTCATGTTGCAGCTGTATAGAACCTTAGTTAGGCCACACTTGGAGTATAGTGTTCAATTCTGGTCGCCACACTACCAGAAGGATGTGGAGGCTTTCGAGAGGGTGCAGAAGAGATTTACCAGGATGTTGCCTGGTATGGAGGGCATTAGCTATGAGGAGAGGTTGAATAAACTTGGTTGTTCTCACTGGATCGAAGGAGGTTGAGGGGCGACCTGATTGAGGTCTACAAAATTATGAAGGGCATCGACAGAGTGGATAGTCAGAGATTTTTTTCCCAGGGTAGAGGGGTCGATTACTAGGGGGCATAGGTATAAGATGCGTGGGGCAAGATTTAGAGGACATGTACGAGGTAAGTGTTTTACACAGAGGGTAGTGGGTGCCTGGAACTCGCTGCCAGAGGAGGTGGTGGAAGCAGGGACGATAGTGATGTTTAAGGGGCATCTTGACAAATACATGAATAGGATGGGAATAGCGGGATACGGACCCCGGAAGTGTAGAAGATTTTAGTTTAGAGGGGCAGCATGGTCGGCGCAGGCTTGGAGGGCTGAAGGGCCTGTTCCTGTGCTGTACTTTTCTTTGTTCTTTGTGCCTGGGTGCCAGATTTCCTGTGCCGGTTTGGGCCTGGAGCTGCCCTCCCTTATGAGGTGGGGTGAGGGGGGGGACTTGAGAACCCCCTGATCGGCACGTTTGGGTTTAGCAGGCTCTGGAGGCTGCGATGGGTGGTCGAGCAATTGGTGGCATTTAAACCTGGTGACCCCATCTCTTCCTGCACTGATGAGCTGAGCGACCCTTCACCTCCCCAACCATTTTTTTGGTCCGTGGAACCTCTTCTCATGGGCAAGGCCTCCCCCCAGGCCCGACCCCTGGCAGTCCGAACCTGACTCCTGGGCACCTTGGCACTGCCAGACTGGCACAGTAGAAAGTGTCACCCAGGCACCCTGGCAGTGCCAACATGAACCAGGTGCCAGGAAAGTGGTAGGTTACCACCCTGCCCTATCCCAACCACCCAAGGGTCTTTAATGACCTCCGACACCCTCTAAAGTACACCCACGCCTGGGCCACATTTGTGGAACACAGTGGTAAATGGCACCCGGTTGAGGTCTTGCAGGCATGGCCATTGACGGCTAGACACTGGGTGAAAGCGGCGTCCGGGTATTTAAATGAGCCCAGCTAGGGCGTGATCCACTAAGGCGTGATCCAGATTGCGATGGGTGGTGCAAATCAGGTGATTCACGATCGGCCTTGCATGGAGCCCGATTGGGGCTCTCACGGAATTCACCCGTTGCACCAGGCTGAATCACACCCTTAATCTGCTCTAATGATACCTTGCAGTGCATGGTGGACTGGGACA
The DNA here is from genome assembly GCF_047496885.1 of Scyliorhinus torazame. NCBI lineage: Eukaryota > Metazoa > Chordata > Chondrichthyes > Carcharhiniformes > Scyliorhinidae > Scyliorhinus > Scyliorhinus torazame. The sequence continues at coordinate 244,988,212 of NC_092708.1, forward strand.
ACGAGCACATAATATGCCCCAGAGTGCCTCTTTAGAACAGCTGCTTCTTGGGGAGGCTGGGACAGATTGAACTAATTCTTGATCTTGGGAGTTTTCTGTTTCCTGCATTAATACATCTGATCACAGTGGAAGCAAATTTTGAGCATTGACTGAGGGAGGTCCCCCTCGAGTTTGGTTGTTCCTTGCTCAAACCCTGGAAAGGAACATCTCAAGTCCCCAGAGGCTGTATTGCAATGTAGAATGTGGGCAATGAACAGGCAACTCGAAACCCTCTCATGGCTGTTTGCGCCTGACATTCAAGCGTCCAGTATCCATGGAAGTATCGGTGCATTTTGTACTATACTGAAAGCCCCACCAAATGATGTTAAGTCAGCTGAACTCATCTTCACGGGAATGTCAGGTCATTTGGTTCCATGTGAAGCCAAAGCTTTCAGACGTCTGCGAGCAGACAGCCAAGATGGCGTTGCTAGCCCCACTGTGTAATAAATGGAATGCGTGAAGCTACTTATTTCAATGCTTTTGATCTTGCATATGCTTGATTGTCAAGAAGAAGCCCATCTGGATGATAGGATTTGAAAGTTAAGTAGGTAAGGGAATTGAACATTAAGTAGATCATTTAAACTTAAAACAGAATATCTGTGCTGCCACATTAAGCGTTTAGAGTTTGATCTCATTTGAAAGCAATCCTAATGTCTACTTTTCTCATTGGTTTTTCTGGAATGATTGGGCTAATCACATCATTTTGCTTGAAGCAAAGGAGATAAATATTCAGAATTCTGATACTGAATATTCTGAGGAGTTTTTTAAAATCTCCCTAATACAGATTGGAGGCACCGTTCAAAATGAAAGAGCAGTTTAATACATTTAAAACATAGCTTAATGGGGTTTCACAGCATCCTTTTAACACTGGATTCTGAGTTTGAATTCAGTCCAAGATGAAAGCCAACTGTTATGGATTCTAAACGAGACTAGTATTGGCACATTTGCGTCAGTTGCTACTCACTGTGGGGCCACAGTATAAAACTGTCATAATTTAGAAATGCCTGCCAACATCACTGAGAAAACATTAATTCTGTCACAAAGCCATAATGGTGCAGTTCAGGTATGCTCTCCCTGATACAGACTGGACGGAATGATAATCTTTTGCACTCGATCTGACTTAGAGGGTGCTTGATGCTGACATTAGGTGCTGACCAAATCTTAGAAATACATGGCCATTCCTCATCACTGATACTGTAAAGCAAAAGCTGGCCAGATGTAAATTTAATGAGTCAGAGGAATGAAGATGCAGCATGTTTTTGCATCGCCAACTGTTCACCAAAATGTTCAGCCAATTTTTTTGCCAGCTTTGCTTTTCGGACAATTTGCCCAACAAATCTAACCTGCAGTTCTCTGAGTTTACATTGGAAAACCCGCAAATTCGAGGTTCTGCAGGTACAAACTATTTGAGGATTGATAACATAGACAAATGAAAATCTGGTCGGAGTCTCTCAGCCAGGTATGCATAGTGGGGATAAAGGGGTCTTTTTCAGGATGGCAGCCGGTGACTAGTGTTATGCCTCATGGGTCTGTGCTGGGACCACAACATTTTACAATATACATTAATGATCTGGAAGAAAGAACTGAAGGCACTGTTGCTAAGTTTGCAGATGATACAAAGATCTATAGAGGGACAGGTAGTTTTGAGGAAGCAAGGGGACTACAGAAGGATTTGAACAAACTAGGAGAACATAGAACAGTACAGCACAGAACAGGCCCTTTGGCCCTCGATGTTGTGCCGAGCATTGTCCGAAACCAAGATCAAGCTATCCCACTCCCTATCATTCTGGTGTGCTCCATGTGCCTATCCAATAACCGCTTGAAAGTTCCTAAAGTGTACAACTCCACTATCACAGCAGGCAGTCCATTCCACACCCTAACCACTCTCTGAGTAAAGAACCTACCTCGGACATCCCTCCTATATCTCCCACCCTGAATCTTATAGTTATGCCCCCTTGTAACAGCTACATCCACCCGAGGAAATAGTCTCTGAACATCCACTCTATCTATCCCCCTCATTATCTTATAAACATCTATTAAGTCGCCTCTCATCCTCCTCCGCTCCAAAGAGAAAAGCCCTAGCTCCCTCAACCTTTCCTCATAAGACCTATCCTGCAAACCAGGCAGCATCCTGGTAAATCTCCTTTGCACCCTTTCCAATGCTTCCACATCCTTCCTATAATGAGGTGACCAGAACTGCACACAATACTCCAAATATGGTCTCACCAGGGTCATATATAGTTGCAGCATAACCCCGCGGCTCTTAAACTCAAGCCCCTGTTAATAAACGCTAACACACTATAAGCCTTCTCCACGGCTCAATCCACTTGAGTGGCAACCTTCAGAGATCTGTGGACATGAACCCCAAGATCTCTCTGTTCCTCCACATTCCTCAGAACCCTGTCGTTGACCTTGTAATCCGCATTCAAATTTTTTCTACCAAAATGAATCACCTCGCACTTATCAGGGTTAAACTCCATCTGCCATTTTTCGGCCCCACACCTATCCATAACCTGTTTTGCAATTTCGTCCTCCACATCTCTATTGCTATTTGGGGGCATATAGAAACTCCAAACAATGTTACCGCTCCTTTCCTATTTCTAACTTTGGCCCATATTACCTCAGTAGGCAGATCCCCTTTAAACTGCCTCTCTGCAGCCGTTAAACTAGGAGAGTGGGCAATGAAGTGGCCAATGAAATACAATGTGGAAAAGTGTGAGATTATACACTTTGGAAGGAGGAATTTAGGCATAGATTATTTTCTAAATGGGGAAATGCTTAGGAAATCAAATGCACAAAGGGACTAGGGAGTCCTTGTTCATGATTCTCTTAAAGTGCAAGTCAGTCGGCAGTTAAGAAAGCAAATGCAATGTTAGCATTCATGTCGAGAGGGCTAGAATACAAGACATGGGATGTACTTCTGAGGCTGTATAAGGCTCTGGTCAGACCCCATTTGGAGTATTGTGAGCAGTTTTGGGCCCCGTATCTAAGGAAGGATGTGCTGGCCTTGGAAGGGGTCCAGAGGAGGTTCACAAGAATGATTTCTGGAATGAAGAACTTGTTGTATGATGAACAGTTGAGGATCTGGGTCTGTACTCGTTGGAGTTTAGAAGGATGAGGGGGGACCTTATTGAAACTTACAGGATACTGCGAGGCCTGGACAGAGTGGATGTGGAGAGGATGTTTCCACTTGTAGGAAAAACTAGAACCAGAGGACACCATCTCAGACTAAAGGGACGATCCTTTAAAACAGAGATGAGGAGGAATTTCTTCAGCCAGAGGGTGGTGAATCTGTGGAACTCTTTGCCGCAGAATGCTGTGGAGCCCACATCACTGAGTGTCTTTAAGACAGAGATAGATAGGTTCTTGATTAATAAGGGGATCAGGGGTTATGGAGAGAAGGCAGGAGAATGGGGATGAGAAAAATATCAGCCATGATTGAATGGCGGAGCAGACTTGATGGGCCGAGTGGCCTAATTCTGCTCCTATGTCTTATGGTCTTATGCTATTGTCACTGGGCCAGTAATCCAGCAACCTAGTGTAATACCCTTGGGACCCAGGTTTGAATCCTATCACGGCAGATGGTGGAATTTAATTTTTTTAAAATTGGAATTAAAAGTCTAATACTGACCGTGAGATCATTGTCAATTGTTGTAATAAAGGGAACGAAATCTGCCATCCTTGCCTGGCCTGGTCTACATGTGACTCCAGGCCCACAGCAATGTGGTTGACTCTTAAATGGCCCATATCACTGCCCCAGTTGTATCACAATCGCTAGAAAGTCTCGAAGAACTGCAACAGTTCAAGAAGGCAGCTCACCACCACCCTTGGGATGGGCAATAATTCCTTCCTAGCCAGTGATGCCCACATGAACAACTATTTTAAAAACAAATCCTTGCTTTGGTGTGATCAGTCAATTTGCCACTAAATTCAAAAGAATTAGGATTTAATTTTATGAGCTAGAAGCCATTTTTTATTTCGCACTTGAATACACTTAAGAGGGATGGTATTCATAGAACCCTTACTGCTCTCCTTACATATAAACTCAGTTCAAATCATGCTGTAAACCTGGACTCTTCAAGCGCAGCATTTCAAAAGGTGTAAAAGGCATTGAAATATCCGATCAGCCATGATTGTATTGCATGGTGGAGCAACCTCAATAGGCTGAATGGCCTCCTCCTGTTCCTATGTTCTTATAGCCGCATTAAAGACATGCTGTCAGCTGAGCCCAGTTCTGTCTAATGGTCAACATCCAAGTTGCAGATCAGCAGAAATGGGAAGAAGGGCTCTTAATGGATCGCTATCTTCTTCGCAGGAGCTGAGAGAACATTCAATCCTGCATCTTGAGGCTGCAGCTGGATGGGTAATTTTCCATGCCCTCCCCAGGCTGATTGAAAAGTCTTCACCTCCATCTATATCATCTTCATTTTGAATCTTCATTGTTGTCATTTGGCATCATTTTCACGTGAGAATTTTAATTTTTATGCCCTAAGCTCAGGACTGTTTGGGAAAAGGGGACTTGAGGGAAATCATGGGAGTTTGACACTCAAAATGATTCCCACTGCTACTAAAATCAAGGCATATAATTATTCTGTCAAGGAAGTGCAAGGTTCACTAGTTCATAAGGAATTGCATTAACTGGTGTCACCCCAAGCTCCAGCCTTACTGATTAATAATCTTGCATTTCAAGAATCCGGGTCTCCAGCATGATTTGAACTGAGTTTGAATGCAGTGACAGCAGTAAGGCTTCTATGAATACAGTCTGCACTCTTAAATTCAGGAGGGAAATGAATCAGTGAGAGTTCCCTATCCTAATCAGCATCTGGTGAGTCTTACTGATAAGTGTGCAAATGAAAATGGTGAGATAATCAGCGGTGACTATGATGCTCTCCTCCTTGTCCCTTTGCTTTGTGAAAATCTATGTATCTAACCATAATTGTCATTCTTTATGTGAAATCCGTGGCTGTAAAGCTCCACTGCTGTTCTGATACCAGTGCAGAAGTCACAGAATTTTGAATGTTTGGTAAGATCTCCATGAGTGCAAGTCTAGCAGGTGAAATAAAACGTTTGAACCACTATCCTCACACATATCGGGTGGGATGCTCCTTCCGTTCATGGGAGTGGAATCCTCCGGTCCCACTACAGTGATTGGGAGATTTGGCTGAGCACCAAACCCTCTGTCCTAACTACAGCGGTAGCGGAGCAGACTCGTAACAGAAAATCCTGGCCATGATTTTGAATATTGCTGAAAAGTGAGACATGTTGCCTCGGCATGTTCCCTTGGCTGTTTATAATGGGCAGAATGCAGACTGTACTCAGCCAGCCCACGTTTGCAAAACATGAAACAAAATATTTACTGTTAAATGTGATTCCGGGATTGGGCAGCACTTGCTGAACAATCCTGAGTGTGCTGACAGCTACACTAACAACCAATCGAGCTCGTAATGTGGCTCATTTATACTTAGTAGAAGTTTCATACAATCATTCATGTCCTGTGCAAACAGAAGAAATATTTTCAAGCCTTGTGCATTTTTTGAATTACCAGGAGTTTGGCGAGCCTATAGATACCCGTTACTTTCTAGCCTTATTACGCCTTGGCCAATCTGGATTGACTTGCCAACTGGGGGCAGCAAGGCAGTACTGTGGTTAGCACAGTTGCTTCACAGCTCCAGGGTCCCAGGTTCGATTCCCAGCTTGGGTCACTGTCTGTGCGGAGTCTGCATGTTCTCCCCGTGTCTGCATGGGTTTCCTCTTGGTGCTCTGGTTTCCTTCCACAGTTCAAAGATGTATAGGTTAGGTGGATTGGCCATGCAAAATTGCCCTTAGTGTCGAAAATGTTTAGGTGGGGTTCCTGGGTTATGTGGATAGGGTGGAGGGTGCTCTTTCCAAGGGCCGGTGCAGGCTCGAAGGGTCGAATGGCCTCCTTCTGCACTATAAATTCTGTGAAATAATCACAGTTTTCTCTTGTAGTATAAATTGTTGTGTTCATTTAAAATTTGGCATTCTTGAATTTGTTCTTCAAGACCAAAATCTTTGGCAACATGCCTCTATTTTTAGGATGTACATATGATTTTGTGACAGCTTTTTTGGGGGAGTTTCAAAGAGGTGCTGTCTCAAGATATGGTGGGCTTCTTTGACAACAGGCATTCATCCAAGCAAAAAAGGTCCTGTATCATTTAGGGTGAGGTAAAGTCACCATAGTCCCAGATGACCATATGCTAATGTGATGAATGGTTACTGCACCTTTAATGTAATGATCCCTTTAAGACCGGGTTTGGAACCCTGGGGGACTCCGCCTCCGGCTCCACCCCCCAGGGAGCCATATGTAAGGTAATGCCCAGTGGGCAGTGTGCAGTGAGCACACTTCTCGGTAGCTGACTGGTTCTCTGCTAATTAAAGCCTTTGTATTGTCAATCATCTCTCTCGAGTTGTAATTGAGGGTATCTCAGCTGCTTTCCCCTTTTGAGGGGACGAGCTGACTAGCAGTGATTTAACCTGAGAATCACTACACCTCAAGCAGGCCTTCATGAATAACCTCAGACAGTACGAGAATTTATCTCATTCTGCTGGCCTTGCTGTGCATGAATAGCCAAGAGAGCTAAACCAGCTTGTCCACAAAAGCGGTGTGACTGTGGAGTGGCTGAAGTGTGCTGCAATGGGTTCTGCAAAGAGAGTTTGCTATTGTTAAGCCTGCTTGTTTACGTTGATATGTAAACACAGTCAGGCAAGCAATTGGACACCACATCACATTTGGAGCTCAAGGAAAAAGGCCAGGTATCTGGGAACTGTCTCTTCAAACACTGGTAAAAACTTCCAACCAAAGAGATGGTGGAGGTGCATGGGAGAAGAAACACAGAAAGAGAAAGAGCTGTATTTATTTTATTTTATTTTATTGTCACATGCACCTAAGTACAGTGAAAAGTATTTTTCTGCGGCCAAGGTTTCTTTATCCTTCCTCTTTCTCTTACACCCCCCTTCCCCTTCCCCGCCCCACCCCACCTAACGTTAATCAGGCTTTTAAAAGCTCCACTAAAATAAAAGCAAAATTCTGCGAATGCTGGAATCTGGAACAAAAGCAGAAAATGCTGGAAAAACTCAGTCGGACTGGCAGTCTTGTGGAGAGAGGAAACAGAGTTAATGTTTTAGTCCACATGACCCTTCATCAGAGCTGAAGAAGAGTCATACATACTCGAAACTCTAACTCTGTTTTACTTCTCCAAAGATACTGCCAGTCTGGCTGAGCATTTGCAGCTTTTTCCTGATTTTGTTTAAAGGGCTCCCCTCCTGAGAGTGGATAACCCTGCTCATGCTAATGCCTACTTCAAATGGTTGGCCTTTAAAACTGAGCAAAAACCCCCCATCATTTGTGTAGTGTGCAAAACAAAGTGGGAGCCAATCAGCTTGAGAGCCCTTGATTTTTGTAGTTACCACCCACTGAATTATAGAGCATTGAGTAGCACTGAGGAACAGAATAGTGCGGGGTGGGTTTTGAGGCCATTGCTGTTTTCAATGTATATTGCAGTAATGGGTTGAGGACAGCAGCAGCAACAAAGCTCTTCAAAATTTTGAGGGTACATATATCGGTAGATAGGAAGAAATTTTCCCCTTAGTAGAGGGGTCAATAACCAGGGGGCATATATTTAAGATTAGGGGCAGGAGATTGAGAGGGGATGAGTAGTGAAACACCATAGCATCCAAGTGCTGGAAAATGGGTTTAGTACAGATAGGTATTTGATGGCTGGCACAGACACGATGGGCCAAAGAGTCTCTTTCTGTGCTGTAAAACTCTATAATTTTATGCTCTGAAACTGAAGAGAGTTGGCAGGAGGTCAATGATGGGCCAATTGCCATTGATCCAGGAAGGTTGTGTAGTTAAACCAAAAAATGTGGATTCTTTTAATATCGAAAATTGCAAAGTCATAAAACCAAGGAAGGAAACAGTGAGGACACAAAATATATGGGAACAATCCACAGCAAGCAGCACAAGAGAGTAACCTACATTGTTTTGAGAGAAAGTGTTGTTGAGCTCCAATGGTCAAAGTGGATACTAATCTTAGGGTGCTGAGCTTAAGTGGACTAGCACATAACACAGGGTGTGATAATTAAATTGGACCAAGCATTTGTTCCTGTCCTGCTCGATCCTGTGTCCTGTTCTGGGAAGCACACCATGGAGCAGAAAAAATCCCCAGCTTTGCGCAAAGAAAGGCAAGTAAATTGATAATTGGGATTAGCCAACTGAGCTGTGAGGGAAGATTAAGGGAAGTAAATATGTTGATATTGCGAATAAAAAAGTAACTGCGGCAAACCTGACTGAACTATTTAAGAATCATCAAGGGAATGGATAAACTGGATCCCAGCATGACCAAGATTAATACTTAAAGAATGGTTAACATGTGGAATAGTCTGTGGAAGCAGTAGGATTGGAGACTGTTGCAAAGTGACTTATACATTTTTGACAATAGCAGAGGTAGAATGGAATAAGAAGTCCGTGACCTTTGAGACATGCCAAATGTGGTTATACCAAGGTCTGTTTGATTTGCGTTGCTAAGAACACTGAGAAATATGTGGGCAGAGATGGTTTAATTTAAGCATGTCTAATGATGCATCATGGTTGAACAGAGCTTTAGAAGGTTGGGTGTCCCAAAATATTTGCTGCCTTGAATTTCTATTGGGGATTTTCCTAATCGGTGTATTTTACTCCAGCTTATTTAGTGTTGGTGGGAGGTCTTGTGACGCAGAGGGTAGTGTCCCTCCCTCTGAACCAGAAGCTCTGGGTTTGAGTCCCACCCCAAGGCTTGATAACACGACCAAACAGGTTGAGTGTGTCAACCTGCAAATCCTTCCAACTCTGGCGGTAAGAGCGGGTGAGATTCTTGGTTCGCCACGCTTGATGCAAAATTACCCCCTCCACGCTATAAACCTCTGGTGACAGACTAGCAACCTGTTCTGGGAATTATTAGCTATGGAAACAGACTAAAGTCTCTTAGTGCACCACTAGATGTGTTAACAGAATTGGCGCTGTGAGGCAGCAGTGCTAACCAATGCGGCACATGCTGCCCTAGGGAAATTACTTTGTGTTGAATTTCCAACTTACCACAGTTTCTTTTGATACATCACCAAATTACATTTGATCACGATACTTACATTCTGTACAAAATCCAAACAAGTGATTTAAAGCAACTGAAAGATGTTGAATAATCAGCATCATTACAATGCAGATTCTTTTCATCCATTGCATTTCAAGTCGCATGATTTATCAACTTTCATTGTATGAAAAATCTGTCATGTGTTCCCTTATTTAATGCATTCTCACTGCCTGCCAGCTGTATGTCTTTCCTTTTGCTTTGAAGGTAATAATAATAACTGAGATTTATGTCTCCCAGCAAGGAAAAAAAAACATTTGCTGCTCTAGCTGTTAACCAGGGACTATTCACAATCATAGCTCCTTGTGTTTGACCTCTGGCATGCAGCTTGACAAAAAGGCTAGATCCTACCTTGCAAATCGTTCAAGCCCCACCCCAACCTTGAGCATCTGCCTTCACCTGTCGTGTTGAATTAGTCAATTGTTCTGTGCTCAATTATATGAGTCTGGTGGCTGATCTGTGCTCACGGTATATGATTGGTTAAGCCTGGGCATGGACTCTGAGCAAAGTATACAGGCACCACAGAAGCTTTTGGAAGCTGAGTTGTAAGCATGAGTGCAGACATTTTGTGAGATATTTTAAAACTCTTGCAAATAAAACTGTTAGAAACTAGTATCACCTCTACATAGCTCCAAAATATATAAAATATATATCAGAAAAATGAAGCACTCTTGATACCTTCAGATTGAGCTTCTCCAATTCTCCTCACAGACCTGGAAATTTCCTGACTGTTGCTTTCCAAACCTTGACTATCATTGCCACCTTCAGATCATTCCTTGATTGGCCTTCCTGCTCCATTACCAAGCACAAGTCTGTGTCAGGGCTGCACCTGTGTTGGTTCTCTGCCTGCAGTTTGTTCAGTGGTCAAGGCCTGGGAGAGCATGCTGCATCTCTCTGGGCCAGACATGGACACTCAAAGTAGACTAGTTCTATTGTAAATTGTACTGATTTTATTCAGAACTTCATATTTCATACCTCTACACAGACTCTAAGAATCAAAAAGGAGACTACTTCAAATCTGTGATGTTGAGTGCGCCATTACGCAACAGTGAGCTCATTCAATGTTTGTAGAATGATATAACATCACTGGTTAGTTATTGGGAATAAAAGCTATTGGGAAAAGAAATGTCCACAAGATTTTACTTATCTTCTGTTGTTGCATTGGCAGAAATCCGACATAAATAGTATAAACATGGCTGAGGTGAATTGGGTAAGAGATCATAGCAGCAAGGTGGCACAGGCGGTGCAGTGGCACAGTGGTTAGCTAGGGACCCGGTTCAATTCCGGCCTTGGGTAGAATCATAGAACCTACAGTGCAGAAGGAGGCCATTCGGCCCATCGAGTCTGCACCGGCCCTGACACAGAGCACCCTAGTGAAGCTCACGTATCTACCCTATCCCTGTAACCCAGTAACCCCCACTTAACCTTTTTGGACATTAAGGGCAATTTAGCATTGCCAATCCACTTAACCCACACATCTTTGGACTGTGGGAGGAAACCGGAGCACCTGGAGGAAACCCACGCAGACATGGGTAGAACGTGCACATTCCGCACAGACAGTGACCAGCCGGGAATCGAACCTGGAACCCTGGAGCTGTGAAGGAACTGTGCTAACCATTATGCTACTGTGTTACCACCATGTCAATCTATTCTTGATCATCAATAAAGTGACGGAAGGGGTCATTAACAGTGCTATTAAGCAGCACTTGCTTAGCAATAAGCTGCTCACTGATGCTCAGTTTGTGTTCCACCAGGTCATTCAGCTCCTGACCTCATTACAGTCTTGGTTCAAACATCGGGGGCGTCATTCTCTGACCCCCCGCCGGGTTGGAGAATGGCCGTTGGCCGCCATGAATCCCGCCCCCGCCGAAGTCTCCGGTACCGGAGATTGGGCGGGGACGGGAATCGGGCCGCGCTGGTTGGCGGGACCCCCCGTTCAATTCTCCGGCCCGGATGGGCCGAAGTCCCGCCCAGACATTGCCTGTCCCGCCGGCGTAAATCAAACCTGGTATTTACCGGCGGGACCAGGCGGCGTGGGCGGGCTCCGGGGTCCTGGGGGGGGCGCGGGGCGATCTGACCCCGGGGGGTGCCCCCACGGTGGCCTGGCCCGCGATCGGGGCCCACCGATCCGCGGGCGGGCCTGTGCCGTGGGGGCACTCTTTCCCTTCCGCCTCCGCTACGGCCTCCACCATGGCAGAGGCGGAAGAGACTCTCCCCACTGCGCATGCGCGGGAAACTTTCAGCGGCCGCTGACGCTCCCGCACATGCACCAGGAAACTCAGCAGCCGCTGACACCCCCGCGCATGCGCCGCATTTCCGCGCCAGCTGGCGGGGAAACAAACGCCATTTCCGCCAGCTGGCGGGGCGGAAATCCCTCCGGCGTCGGCCTAGCCCCTCAATGTTGGGGCTAGGCCGCCAAAGATGCGGAGCATTCCGCACCTTTGGGCCGGCGCGATGCCCGTCTGATTGGCGCCGTCTTTGGCGCCAGTCGGCGGACATCGCGCCGTTGGGGGAGAATTTCGCCCCGGAATGCCTGAACTGACATCAAGGCAGCATTTGACCAAGAATGGCATCAAGGAGCCTTAGCTAAACTGGACTCAATGGGAATCAGGGGAAAAACTCTCCGCTGGTTGGAGTCATACCTGGCACAAAGGAAGATGGATGGTGTGGTTGGAGGTCAATTATCTCAGCTCCAGGAAATCACTGCAGGAATTCCTCAGGGTAGTGTCCTTGGTCGAACATCACCAGCCACTTCATTATAAAGTCAGAAGTGGGGATGTTCGTGGATCATTGTGCAATGTTGACTGTGTGGAGTTTGCATATGGGTTGGACGGCAGCATGGTGGTGCAGTGGTTAGCACTGCTGCCTCACGGCGCCGAGGACCTGGGATCGATCTCAGCCCCAGGTCACTGTTCGTGTGGAGTTTGCACATTCTCCCCTGTGTTTTTGCGTGGGCCTCACCCCCACAAAGATGTGCAGGGTAGGCGGACTGGCCAAGCTAAATTGTCCCTTAATTGGGAAAAAAAAGAATTGGGTACTCTAAATTTCTTTTTTTAAATGTGTCTGCGTGGGTTTCCCCCGGGTACTCAGGTTTCCTCCCATAGTCCAAAGATATGCAGGTTAGGTGGATTGACCATGTTAAATTTCTCTAAGTGTCCAGGTTAGGTGGGGTTACGGGGATAGAGCAGGGGAGTGGACTTTGGTAGGGTGCTCTTTCGAATGGTTGGTGCAGACTCAACGGACCAAATACCTACCTTCTATACTGTAGGGATTCTATGATTATATGATAGCAGAACACAAAGAATGAACACCACTCTAACCATCCTTTCTAAGATTAGGAGAAGCTGTGTCTAATCCCTGCATGCAAATGTCCTGTTACGTGTTATTCCACTCCAAGATCTCGCTATAAAAATCCTATAAAGTTGCTGAAAGTAAACACGCAGATGCAACAAGTGGTGAAGAAGGCAAATGGTATATTGGCCTTCACAGTGAGAGGATTTGACTACAGGAGCAGCACGCCTTGCTGCAATTATACAGGGCCTTGGTGAGACCACACATGGAATATATTGTGCAGTTTTGATCTTCGTATCTGAAGAAGGATGTTCTGGCTATAAAGGGATTTACCAGACTGATTCCTGGGAGGCAGGACTAACGTATGAGGAGAGTCATGATGTGGAGATGCCGGCGTTGGACTGGGGTGAGCACAGTCAGAAGTCTTACAAGACCAAGTTAAAGTCCAACAGGTTTGTTTCGAATCACAAGCTTTCGGAGCGCAACTCCTTCATCAGGCTTCATGAGGAGACAGTGAGTCACTGGAGTTTAAAAGAATGAGTGGAATGGAAACCTATAAAATTCTAATAGGACTAGACAAGGTAGATGCAGGAAGGATATTCCTGATGATGGGGGAGTCCAAACCCAGGGGCCACAGTCTAAGGATACAAGATCAACTATTTAAGGCTGAGATGAGGAGAAATCTCTTCACCCAGAGAGCAGTGAACCTAATAATAATAGTAATAATCTTTATTATTGTCACAATGTTGCTTACATTAACACTGCAATGAAGTTACTATGAAAAGCCCCAAGTTGCCACACTCCAGCGCCTGTTCAGGTACATTGAGGGAGAATTCAGAATGTCCAATTTACCTAACAGCATGTCTTTCGGATTTGTGGGAAGAAACCAGGGCCGGGTGTTGGCGCCGGCGTAAACACCGGAGTGGTGCATACCGGCGTCAATGGGCCTCCTGGCCCAGCGATTCAGCGGCCCTCAGGGCCAGCATGGTGCCGGAGTGTTGCGCACTGCTTCGGTGCCGATACACGCCGCTGCACAGCCGGCGTGGGTCGGCGCATGCACACAACGGCCGTCTGTGTGTCGGCGCATGCACGTGGTGGCCATTTCCGCACCGCGCAACATGGCGGAGCGCTACAGCGGGTCCATACAGAAGGAGGTAGGCCCCCTCCAGATCGCGGGTGCCCGCCGATCAGTTGCCCTCGATCGCGGACCTGGACGCCTTGGAGGCCCCCGCTCGGAGACTGATGCCCCCATCCCCCCACCAGGACAGCCTCCATGGCTGCGAGTCCGAGCTGCCGCCGGGTGGTACCAGGTTGGAACCACGCCGGCGGGACTCAACGGGAATTTGGCTGGTCGACCGCGGAGAATTGCCGCGGGGGCCTCTTTCAGTGGCCCCCGACCAGTGCCACGTTGACCGCGCAGGCGCGATTGCTGCCGATTCTCCGTTGAGCGGAGAATCGCGTCCCGGCGTCGGAGCGGCGTGGCAGGAATTTCCTACGTCACCGCCGATTCTCCGACCTGATGCGGGCTCGGAGAATCCTGGCCTAGAGCACCCTGAGGAAACCCATACAGACACTGGGAGAACGTGCAGACTCTGCACAGACAGTGACTCAACCCAAGCCAGGAATCGAACCTGGTACGGTGGTGCTGTGAAGCAATGGTGGTAACCACTATGCTACTGTGCCGTCCTGTGGAATTTGCTACCACAGAAAGCAGTTGAGGTCAAAACATTGCATATTTTCAAGAAGGAGTTAGATACAACTTTTGGGGCTAAAGGGGTGAAAGGATATGGGGGGAAAGTGGGAACAGATTACTGAATTCGCTGATCAAGCGGGATTGTACTGAATGGCGGAGCAGTTTCAGAGGACTGACTGGCCTACACCTGCTCTATCTTCCTATGTTTCTATAATTTTCATATAGCTCCTAATAGCTCTTTGTCTTCTAATTTGAGATGTGCTCACCAGTGGGTCACAATGTTAAGAATGATCCTCTTTCAGCCTGCAGATCCAAAAATCAGCGCGTCAGTAGTCCTAACTTCATGCTGGCTGCAGGGACTTGCATGCAACCTGTATCTATTAGGGAATGACAAGCGTGCAGGAGTCCACACTTTGTCCATTGATTATGTACTGGCAGGCAGTGTAGATACTGTACAGAACTGTAGGTACAGTTATAAGCAGGGGCCAGCTGAGCTGTATGTATTCTGTGGGCTGGATTGAACTTGAACTATGAACTTGAACAGGTCATAGTTTGGGAACAGATTGATAGAGAGCACAGAGGAATCCACCGAATAATTATTTTCAGCTGGGTGCTAATATTAGATCTAAATGTAGCTGTACGTATGATTTATTATTGATTAGAAGATTTCTTTATTTTAACTTCTTTACAAGAGGATTTCTGGAGTGAGATTTGGCCATAAACGTTGTCACTCAATGAAAGTACAAGTGATAACTGAGAAATCAGGAACGATTTAAGGAAGAAAATGAAAGAGATTTTTTAAAAGGTTAAATAAATATTAAAGCAATGTTTTCTTTGCTCATCTCTTACCTGTGGGATATAGTTTGATTACATTGTGATCTTATTTATTTCTGAAGTGATTCATGATACAATTTGTTAATAAAGGAATCGGCTCATTTCCAAAGCTGGAGCGAGTCTAAATTGGAGCCAATCCAGATTTACCTTCCAATATTAGCATTTTGGATTACTTCAGATTTGGTTATTTTCAGCTTCAGTACTTGTTCCCTTGCTGGAATGAAAATAGCTTCCTCGGGCAACATGTTAATTCTGTCAGCTGGAAGACAACCAACTTTACTTGAGAAAACCACTGCAATGTCCTTTATTGGATATCACAAAAAAACGCCAAAGGGTATTCTTCTTGTGTAACGCCATGGCCTGGATATATACAGGAGGGGGTTATAATTCAGTGGAAGGCCGAGGTTTTCAGACAGGATTCTCCCCTACCCGGCGGGGCTGGGGGTCCCGGCGGGATGGAGTGGCGTGAATCACTCCGGCGTCGGGCCGCCCCAAAGATGTGGATTTCTCCACACCTTTAGGGGCCAAGCCCTCACCTTGAGGGGCTAGCCCCACGCCGGAGTGGTTAGCGCGCCGCCAGCTGGCGGGAAAGGCCTTTGGTGCCACACCAGCCGGGGCCGAAAGGACTTCGCCGGTCGGCGGAAGTCTGCGCATGCGCAGGAGCGTCAGCGGCTGCTGACGCCATCCCCACGCATGCGCAGGGGGGAGATCACTTCCGCATCGGCCATTGCGGAGGCTGTGCCGAGGCGGAAGGAAAAGAGTGCCCCCACGGATCGGTGGGCCCCGATCGTGGGCCAGGCCACCGTGGGGGCACCCCCCGGGGCCAGATCGCCCCGCGCCCCTTCCAGGACCCCGGAGCCTGCCTGCGCCGCCAGTCCCGCCAATAAGGTAGGTGGTTTGATTCACGTCGACGGGACTGGCATGACAGCAGCGGGACTTCGGCCCATCGTGGGCCGGAGAATCGCCGGGGGAGGGGCCTGCCGACCGGCGCAGCGTGATTCCCGCCCCCGCCGAATTTTCGGTGCCAGAGAATTCGGCGGCCGGCGGGGGTGGGATTCATGCCATTCTGGCCCTTCCGGTTCCCACCTGGATGTCAGCCTGATTGACAGGCTTGGCATCCAGTTAAATGGAGAGCAATCTGTAGTATAAATAGTTATTTTGCTAATAGCTAACTGTGGTGGTATGTATTAGGGGTAATACGGTACACCACGTGTCGACAGGCTTTTGGTGGAGGGATGCCAGGTCCTGATAGGATCTGCCACCTACTGGACTCCTCCCAGAAATGCCGGTATAAGAACCCAGTTTTCCCTCCATTTCCCTCAGCAGCTGCATTCTGTAACCACACTGCTGGGGATAAAGTTCTGCTTAATAAAGCCTTCAATTGACATTACCTCAACCTGCCTCGCGTCATATTGACGGTGCTACACTAACATACATCACCAGTAATGTCAGATCACGTGTCACTGACTCTCGAGAGAGAAATCTTCTGCAACTCCTGTCCCTAGTTTGTATGTTCGTATGTCGGAGTCTCGTGTTTGTCTATCCCTGGGCATAGTTTTATATTGTTATAGCTCTAAATTCTTTGGATGCCTTTTTCTCATGATCTTTGTTTAACAAACCCTGGAGCTGTTTATGATGATAAGTCACACTCTAGAACAGGCCGTAGGGTTGGGTAGGTAGGGCCCGATGAGCTGAAGGGCCTCTTCTGTACTGTATGACACAATGACTCCATGGCTGAGGAGCCTGGGGTGGGGTCAGATCTTGGAGGGTGGGGCCAATCTGGGGTTGTGGCGGGCAGTGGGGGGAGTGGATTCCAAACTCTGCTTGGGGTGGGAGCAGGGGGGAGGGTCGGAGGAAGTATTAATATTCTCTCCAAAGCCATCCTCACCTCACTTCAGTTGCCAGGTTTCTTGAGTGCTGGTAAATACAAGCGACTCGTTGTACAACACGTAAAGCTTAAATCAGAGCCCATCAGCTTCATTGCAACATTTATAATGATCAACCTGCCTTCTGGGAGCATGTTGGCTGCCCAATCCCTAGAAATGGGTGGGTTCAAAGCAGTTTGGAGTGAAGGTTCAGATTTTTAAAAAATTTAAACATCTGACACCCCCCCCCCCATTCATCTCACTAGATTTTGTGTGCTAAAGTTCAAGATTTTGTGTGCTAAAGTTCAACATTCCCCCCACCCCCTGCCAATCACTCCAGATTGAAAACTGTGATGAGAATTCAGACTGTGTGAGAAGATGACACAGAGCTATAACAAACAACTATTTTGTTAATCTTGGATGAGGCAGTTGCCAGTTATGTTCAGGCAGAATAATGGACCGCAATATCACACAATACACCACTGAGAGTGCAGTTTACTTCGAGGAGAATAAAAAAACAAATAGTGACTTTGCATTGGTCTAGTTCCTTTTAGGCTTCAAAGCCAGTTAATTACTTTTGAAGTGTAGTCACCGATGATATTTGGGAGCCAATGTGTGAACAGCAACTTCCTTCAAACAACATTGTGACAGATGACGGTCACTTCGACGCCGGCGGCATTCTCTGGTCCCGCCAGCAGCACACCCCCACCTGTGGGTTTCCTGGTGGCGTGGGGTGGGTCCAGTGGAAAATCCCATTGCCAAGCGGCAGGAGTAGAGAATCCCGCCACCTGCGAATGGGCGTGCCAAATTCTCCATCCTCGTGCGCAACAGTAGTGGGGCAGACTCATGTCGGAGAATCTTGGCCGATGTGTATGTCGGCTTTGGGGATGTTGGTTGAGGGACAAAAATTTCCCAGGGCATTGAAATAACTCTCTTTCTATTCTACAAATGGTACCATGGCAGTTTTTACACCCACCTTGAGGGGGCAGAAGGAGCCTTGATTTTAACATCTTGACTGAAAGTTGACACCTCCCACAGTGCAGCACTCCCACGGTACTGCACTGGAGTGTCAGCCTAGATAATGTGCCTGAGGTCGAGCATGGCATGGATGAAAGAGACACTCAGCAATTTTAATCAACATCATTGAGCAACATCTAATAGCTACCTCTGCACCTGTTGTGAGTTGAATGACTGGAGTACACAGCAGGCACTCTTGTCCTTTCAATTCCCAAAATATAGCTGATGAGTCATTTTCACTGTAGCCCTCATTTCTGCCGATGTGTAGTCTAACCTTGAGAAAGCCTTTGTGGATCCAACTCATCAATATCCTGTACAACTGTGAGATACAATGAGTGTCAGTATTAATGATCACTCCATCAGGCCCATTATCTGAAAGTCGCAGCTTTGCGTACTGCTCCATTTAGCCAATAAATCAGATAGGACATCCCTGCTTACCTGAGAGACAAATGTCTGCGTTTTTCAGGAGAGGGTCTATACTGACTAAACACAGCATAATCTCTATTTTACAGCACAGAAGAAGGGATTTTTTGAATGAATTCCCCACCCTTACAGGCCTCAAATGTCTTTCTTTAAAAATATTCATAACATTTCCATTTGAAGGTTATTGGGCTGGATTCGCCATTATTGGGACTATGTCCCCACGCCGGCGTCAAAATGTTGGAGTTTTACTCCTGAAAATCCTGGATTAAAGGGACACAAATTCCCAGCCCTGCAGAGGGCGAGCAGGGACCCGGAGTAAATCTGGTAGCTTTTGCTGCAGATATGGGCCCCGCACATCCGGGTTAAGGCTGCGAATGCGCACGGCGGCGGCCTCCAGTGTCCGCGCGATGCTTCATGGCGGACTCGGACCCCGCAGGTAGACCCAAATCGTCCTGGGCGCCCGACCCCCAACCCACGCATGAACATTCCCTGGCCGCCAATAAGGCCCCCCGGCCTCCGATCCGCCCGCCTCCGACCAGGACGGCCGGGGACTGAGTCCGCAGCTGCCATGCAAGTATCTCGACCGGCTGGACCAAATTAGATCCACGCCGTCGGGACGTTGGCCGGTCGGGGGCGGAGAATATCGGAGCGGGCCTCACCAATGGCATCAGGCGGCGCAGCGTACTCCCCGGTGACGCTGCTTTTCGGTGCCCAGGGAATCGCCGAACCGGCGCCGGTCCCGATTTCTGCGTCAAACTGGATTCTCTGCTCCGGCGCTGGGTGCGATTTCGCCGTCGGGATGCGGAGAATCCAGCCCATTGAGCCTACATCCATCACAATTGCAGGCAGAACACTTCAAATCGTAGTAATTCTGTGTAAAAATAAATTCTCCTCCATATCTTCCTTACATCTCCCCTCCCTCAGCTCTTCTGGTGAGACCATAATCCGTGCTTTTGTTACTGTGGTAGTCTGTATTAAGGGTATTACGGTACCTATGTTGGAGGTATTAGAGGTTCCTTAGTAGAGCTCTGCCTGCTGGTCCCACCTAGCAGGCCGGAGTATAAAGGTCTGTGCTTTCCCTGGCTGCAGCCATTCTGATACTGCGCTGCTGGGGAAGCGCCTGGTGTAATAAAGCCTTCAATTGCTCCACAATCTCGCTTCTGTGGTAATTGATCGTGCGTCAGTTACCTCAAGACGTGACTATTCCAATGATCTCCAAAGCACCCACCAGCCATCCTCCATTAACGTGAGCTTATCCAAAATTATGCTACCTGCGCCTTCACGTACACCAAGTCCCATTCACCCATCGCGCTGCATTCACTGACCTGTATTCATCGCTGTCTGGCAATGCCTCAATGTTTTAAATCACACTTGTCTACAAATCCATACTATGTCAAAGAAAAGTCCAATAAAAGTGTCAATCATTCAGAGCTTTTAAATATTAAGAACAGAAATTGTAGCTACTTAAACCTCTTAAACTTATGTAAATACCTCACCATATATTCACCATTTTTTCCACTTTCTTCAATACGTTGCCTACCCTGTGTAGGTCAATGTTACCCTTATGATAACCAGGAATTAAATTCCCTTCTCTAACCTGTCATGCCGCATCTCCCATGTGACCTTTGATCCTCTAGCAGGTCATAAGATCAGAAGATGTTGGAGCAGAAGGGTCAGAGGGCGGCCTATGGGGGGGGGGGGGGTCCGTCCCCCAGGTGGGGGCCTCTGTCACCCGGGTGGGGGCCTCCATTGTGGCCCGGCCCGCGATCGGGGCCCACCGATCGGCGGGCCGGCTTCTCGGGCTGGGGGCCTCCTTTCTCCTTTAGCCCTACGCCATGTTGCGTCGGGGCCGGCGCGGAGAAGGGAGCCACTGCGCATGTGCGCGTTGGCGCCACTGACCTTATGCGGATCCAGTGATGCACTGTAGGGGCCAGAATTGTTGATCCTGAGGCCATGTTGATGCGACGGCATTTCCAACGGCGTCCGCATTAGTCTCAGGCTCAGAGAATGCCACCCATGGAGTTCCACAACAGCAAAACTGGCACTGCACCTGGACCAAGGCAATGACCATTCAGGGGCTAGCACCTGTGCAATGTGGAACACAATCAATTCGAAGAGAAACGGTGCGGGATTCGCTGGGTCCATGATTGGCACTCAGGAGGCTGACAAGCTGCAGCCGCACATATGCACTACACTCCCCACACACCCCATCCCAGCCAACAAGATGGCAGCAAGATGCCCGGCTGTGAGGTGACGCGGAACTGGAGACCCTGCTAGGTGCCATGGAGGGGAGTTGAAGGAGGCTGCCAGCCGCCGCCGTTTGCCGAGCCTGGACGAAGATGGCAAAGGCGGTCAGCGCCATGGGTAGCACCATCCAGGCCGGCCTGCAATATCGGAAAAAATTGCACAACGTCCTCAGGGCGGTCAGGATGAGTAGGCAGCACATTACCATGAGCACCAACCCCGTCCCCCACACCTGTAACCCTTACGCCTCCACCCGGAGGGCGACGAGTCCCCAACCTGCACCATAGGCCGGCACCCTTACCGTCCTCCATGAGGTCACCAGCTACCCAACCCTGGGCTGCATGCATTGGTCTGTCTAACACTGTGCATTTTCTGTGTGCCCCCCCCCCCCCCCACCCAGGAAAAGGCCGCTCGTAACCGCCGGGGGTGGGAGAAGTCCACATTCCGCTCTGCCTTTTCCTGGGGGCGGGAGGACACAGAAAATGCACAGTGTTAGACAGTCCAACACATGCAGCCCAGGGTTGGTTAGCTGATGACTTCAGGGAGACCTGTGACCCCCTCAGGAGACCTGTGACCCCCTCATCATAGCAGAGCAGAGGGCACTGGATGTGGTCCGTGGGTTCGAAGAAAGCGCAGTCACCGTAGTGGAGGTCGGCATCAGGCGAGGAAGTGAGACCCCATGGCACGTGTGGCACCCCAACCCCAGCACCACTCCCTCACCACCTGCACGCGAACCACCACCCCCACATCACCCCCTCTCCACCACTACCACCACCCTGACAACCCCCTCCCCAACACAACCCCCTTCCCCCACCCCAACACACCACATCACTCCCACTCCCTCCCTGGCCTGCGATGCAGTCATGGATCCTGTCTTGTGTCTTGCAGAAGATGCCGGTGATGTGGCGGGCCCTTCTGGTGTTGCCTGCCCCAGACTCCAGCCACAACCTGAACCCCAGGTGCCGGGCAGCGATGAGGATGACACCGACATGGATAGGAATCCTCAAGTCCCAGCCCAGGACACCCCAGAGCTCGAGTCCGGGGATGACACAGATTTCCTGTCACAGCTCTTTCCAACACCCTCCAGCATCCCAGAGACACTCACTTCGGTTCGGCACTTTAGTGAAGAGGCTCCTGGGGCACTAGTGCATGCCACATCCATGCTCCTGGCCAGTTCCCCTCCCCCAAGTTGATGAACCTGGAGGCGATCATGTTGGCCCTGTCGCATACGTCATCAGCCACGACCGTAGGGTGTAACCCATGTCACCCAGGAGCCAGCCCCCTTGCTTGAGTGCACCTCAAAGGGGCCAGGGACTGTTGAGTGTGCCAGAATGAAGGCATCATGTAAACGTCCCGGGTAATGGGCGCAGACGTGCATGATGCGCAGCTGATGGTCACATATCTGCTGCCCGTTCATCAAGTGGAACCCTTCCAGTTATGTGAAGATTGACCTGTCATCTGCAGGTACTTGTAGGGCGACATGCATCCCTTCAACCAAGTCCTGGACCCGGGGCATCCTGGAGGGCTCGGTCCACATTAAAATGGATATACTGTGCGGACTAGGCATATAGGGCCTCCGTTACGGCTCGGATGCACCTGTGCACTGAGGGCTGTGAGATCCTGGACAGGATACTACTTGACTCCTGGAATGATCCCAATGCGTAGGCGTTCAGGGCGGCCATTATCTTGATGGCTACCGGGAGTGGGTGTCTTCCCCCACTCCCCCGGGGTGCCAGGTGCGCCATCATCCGGCAGATATGTTGCATTGTCCCACTGCTCAGCTGGAGTCTTCGACAGCATGCCCAGTCTGGCAAGTCCTCGAATGACATCTTCTCCTCCTCTTCCTCGTCCTGTTGGGCGGCCGGCTCTCCACCATCAGCGGCTGCCTCTGTTCCTCTGGGGCTGGCTCCGCTGCTGCAGCTTCCTTCTCCATGAGCAGCTCCAGCTGGCGCTGTAGAGGGCCTGGATAATTGCAATTTGGCCTGAACCCGGCTTCCGCCACGATTTCAGCGTCAAAACCGATTCTTCACCCAATCACCTTTTCCGATTTCAGCGTTGGCCAACGGAGAATCCCACCCTCATTATTTTCAAGAAGCAGTTAGCTGTAGCACTTGGGGCGAAGCGGATCAAAACGCATGTCGGGAAGATGGGAGCAGGCTTTTGAGATGGAGGATCAGCCATGATCATACTGACTGGCAGAGCATATTTGAAGAGCCAAATGGCCGCCTCCTGCTCCTATTTTCTATGTTTGTATAATGGCTGATTTGATTGTGGCCTTAAATCCACGTTCCTGTCTGCCCCCTATAACCCTTGATTCACTCAAATGCGAATCCAACTAAACAGTGACATGGGAGACCAGCTAGCAAATGACAATGGAAGCATCGAAGCATCATTTTGTCTGCATATATGATGGATCATCGAATAGAATCATAGAATTTACAGTGCAAAAGGAGGCCATTCGGCCCATCGAGTCCGCACCAGCCATCGGAAAGACCATCCCATCCAAGTCCATACCTCCACCCCATCCCCGCAACCCAGTAACCCCACCCAACCTTTTTAGACGGTAAGGGTAATTTAGCATGGCCAATCCACCTAACCCGCACATCTTTGGACTGTGGGAGGAAATTGGAGCACCCGGAGGAAACCCACGCAGACACGGGGAGAACGTGCAGACTCCGCACAGACAGTGACCCAGGCCGGGAATCAAACCTGGGAGCCTGGAGCTGTGAAGCAACTGTGCTAACCACTGTGCTTCCATGCCACCCATTAAACTCTTTAACTTCACACCCGAAAAGAACAGTTTAAAGTTACCCCGTAAACACTACTACTCAGACCCAACACGTCACAAACTGTATATGACAGATATTTATCTAGCAGCTTACCTTTCTATCTGGAATACTAATTTAAGCCAGCTGAAAAGCAGTCATTGTATTTATGATTTGCTTCTCTTAATCCTCAGAGTGCTGACGTGAGGCTATTGAAAGGCCTGACTCTATTAATTACTCTTTGAAGATAAGGATTTCATAAAAACTACTCATCCGTCACAGTTTTCAATGACACCTATGTGAGACTTCAACTGTTAATTTGACATGCAACATTCTGAATCAGCAAGATCCAGTCACCTCTGCTGTTGCAAGATTAAATCCCCCCCTCCACCCACCCCCCCACTGTAGCCCTCAGGCATGTCAATTTAAATCCAACACACTTAGCCTTGATTTCAATTAGCCATTGACTAAGTGTAGATCAGTTAAATATTGCAGAACTTGTACTATACAAAGCAGAAACCATTCAATTCAGAGGGTTCCCTGAAGACGAAACGAAATGAACGATAGAGCACTGCGTACAATTGTTTAAATGAAGGTTTTGATTTTGTTTTATTGCTCTGAACTAACATTTTCACAAACCCCTCATAAATTTCTCAAATGTTCTTCCCGAGATATTGTGACGAATGGAGGAATTTAGGAATAATGTATTTTAAATATTGGGGCAATTTAAGGGTTAAATATCTGGGGTTATAGTGCATTCGACTGCTTTCAAAAAAGGATTTTGTTTGCAGGGAGCTTTTAGAAGCCAGAGGGGGAAATTGACCAGAGGACTGTGTTTTTCAGTCTGGGCTAATGCACTGTGGTTTCACTGGGCAAAGTCCTTGGGAGTTGATATGCTTTTAGCCTGGAGAGGTCATTTGTTTTCCAGCTTGGGGAGATGATGTCATTGCTGGGTGGACTAAGGGATACAGAGCCATTTTGAGAAATTTGGAGAGGAGCTGACGTCTGATCTGGCAAAACTTGTTTTGACCACAAGTAAAGGTAGTTTTCACTCACAGTAGGATAGTTATAAAAAGAGTAATAATATTTAAAGCAGGACAGTCTTGTCTGAGGACAAGGAAGAAGCTTAAGCACGCCAGGTGAACCAGCTTTTTGAAGATATTCAGCCAGAGTCTGAAGGCGATCTAACAGGAGTCCAAATCTGTTCTGTGAAGCAAGTATCACCCTCTGCCATGCTGACTTTAAACTGGATTGAGAGCTGTATGCTTATTTTCTTGCTGTTTAATGGGGAATTGAGTAGTAGTGTTTAAGGGTTAACTTTAAGCTGTTCTTTTTGGGTGTGAAGTTCAAGAGTTTAATGTTGTATTCATAATAAAGTTTTGTTTTAAAAATACCAATGCAATCACTCCTGGAGCGAATCATTCTTTCTGCACAGTGTTACAAAATAAACTAAAATATTAGGGTTTCGGTCCAGTATTCTAGCCACTGTTGGGGTCTGGTCTGGGTTCGTAATAATGTAGTCATTTAATGCTCATCTCTAGTTGCCCTGAGGACATGGTGATGAGACATCCTCTTGAAGCACTACAGTGGATATGGTGGAGGTGCTCCTACAGTGTTGTTAGGCAGGGAGTTCTAGATTTTGACCCAGCAACAGTCAATGAAGGTCAATATATTTTCAAGTTGTGTGTGACTTGCACTCCTTGCAACTGAAGAATGAAGTCAGAAAACCTGAGTAGAACATCTTTGGTCAGAAGTTGTATCTATCTAGATCATTACAGATGAAGATCCCATGGATACACACATACCTTCCCTTAACTGCCCTGACTTGAAGTAGGCATCCAGGTCAATAAATCCCATTTTTGCAATCTACCTTCAAAGAATTATAGAATGGAACAGCACTGCAGGAGACATTTGATCCATGGTGCTCTTTCGTAGAGCTGTTCAATTAGCCCGATTTCCCTGTTCTTTTCCCTTACCTCTGCCAACTGTTTCACTTCAAGTATTTACCCAATTCCCTTTTGAATGTTACCATTGAATCTGCTTCCACTGCCTATTCAGCCACTACATTCCCAAACATTACGGCTCATTACTTAATAAAAAATAAGGTTTTCTCGTGTTGCCGCTGATTATTTTTGCCGAAATGAAATCCGCGTCCGCTGGAATAAATTTCTCCTCATGTACTTTATCAAACCACTCGTGATTTTAAACACCCCCATCACTCATGTGTATACAATGGATTATTTTTGAAGTCAAGTGGCTGTTCTTTTTTTTTTATTTTAAATTTTTTTTTAACTCGGTTCTTAAAGTTACAAAGCCAATATGCAGAGTGTAGAGGGCAAGCCCATAATCCATCTCATTGCTTGCTCCAAAAATCAATTTGACGGTATAGTGGCACAGTGGTTAGCACTGCTGCTTCACAGCACCAGGGACCAGGGTTTGATTCCAACCTGGTATGTGTGGCATTTGCACCTTCCCCCCGTGTCTGTGTGGGTTTCCTCCAGGTGCTCCAGTTTCCTCCCACAGTCCAAATATGTGCAGGTTAGGTGGATTGGCCATGCTAAATTTCCCCTTAGCACCCAAGGATGTGTAGGTTATATGGGGATAAAGGGATAGGGTGCTTTTTCAGAGAGTCAGTGTAGGCTTGATGTGCGGAATGGCCTCCTTCTGCACTGCTGGAATTCTATGGTCTTCTAATTCAAATTGAATCCAATCCATGGCCTCCACAAGAGAGACATACAAGAACCAAGCTGACAAGAAAAGGCTTTCCACCTCATCTTGGGCTTGATCTTACGCTCGAGCTTAGCCAAAAGGCCGAGACCTTAATTAGGCTAAAACACAGCAACCATTTTACATTCAGCGAGACCTCTCAAACAGGAATGAGACAGATGACCTGTTCTTCAATTCTTGGTACACTGATTGAGGGAAGAATATTGGCCAGGTCAATGAGAGAATGCTTTGTTCTTTACAAAGTAGTACAATGCTCTCTTTAATGCCAACACTGAAGCAGAATGAGCTTGACTGAACTTTGCCGAGTTTCCCAATTAAAACAGAGTTGAATGCAAATTGAGGAGATGATTATGAGATTTTTACCACACAGCAGGACATAAACGGAAGGAGAAAGTAACCTCTCCGTTTAATAAAGTAGCATGACGAGATAATGAGGAACTTGCCGTACAAGTGTAAATTGATTATAATTGTAATATGGTTGACCTGGAAATCTGGTCCAGTGGAGATGGACCTATCAAGAAAATTAAGCCCCAGTTTGTTATGTTACTTTATGAGGTGATGCAAGCGAAGCTTTTATTGATCAGACAAGACACATGAGGAAAAGGAAATGGTTTGTATTCAGAACGTGTTCAGTTACACTCAAAATAGCTTTACTTCACAGGAAGAGGTCACTAATGAATATAGTTATTGATCTGCCATTGGTTCTTCCCATTGTTAAAAGAAAAAGGCAGCATTGCTTTTAACTTCTGATTTATTCTGTTCTCTTTCAAACAGTAACCCCTACAGTTGGTGTTGCTAAAATTACTTTTTTTATAAATTATTAAAATCATTCATGGGATGTGGGTGTCTCTGGCTAGGCCAGCATTTATTGTCCAACCCGAATTGCCCTTGAGAAGGCGGTGGTGAGTTAGCTTCTTGAACCGCTGCAGTCCATGTTGTATAGATACACCCACCGTGCTGTTAGTGGGGGGGGTGGAGGTGAACATCCAGGTGGTGGTTGTGACATTATAGGAAATGTACAGATAACAAAGGGTTGATGTAATGATGTACATAACCACTAGATGGAGCTAGTTACAGAAGTATATAAAGCAGTCACTCACAGATCTCTGGGAAGAGCTGGAGAGGAGAATAATAGAGATGGGATAGAGAGTGCAGTACAGTATTAGATAGAGTGTTGAGACTAGTGTAGTTGAGTATAGATTGTATAATAGATTATTGTTTACTTTAGGAGTAAATGGTTGAGCTTAATTTAAGTAGTGTAAATAAATGTTAGCTTTGTTTCTGAACAGAGCTTTTTGTGGTCTTTGTGAGCACAACATCACTCCTCCTGAGATCACAAAGATCACCACAGTGTTGTTCCCATGTGTCTGTTGCTCTTGTACTTCTAGATGGTAGTAGTCATGGGTCTGGAAGATGCTGTCGAAGGAATGTTGGTGAGTTCCTGCATTGCATCTTTTAGATGATGTGGAGATGCCGGCGTTGGACTGGGGTGAGCACAGTACCATTACCATTTTAGATGGTACACCCTGCTGTACCCATTAATGTTTGTGGGTGGGGTTCGAGTGATGGGGTTGCTTTGTCCTGGATGGTATCAAGCTTTTTGAATGCTATCACTCATCCAGGCAAGTCAAGAATATTCCATCATACTCTTGACATGTACCTTGTGGTGGACAGATGGTGGGCAGATGGTGGACAGGCTTTGGGGAGTCAAGAGGTGAGTTACTCACCACAGGATTCCTAGCCTCTGACCTGCTCTTGTAGCCGCAGTATTTATATGGGTATTCCAGTTCAGTTTCTGGTCAATGGTTACTCTCTGGATGTTGATTTGGGGGAATTCAGTGAGGACAATGCTATTGAATATCATGGGGAGATGGTTGTATTCTCTCTTGTTGGAGATAGTAATTGCCTGGCAGTTGTGTAATTTGAATGTTACTTGTCACTTATCAGCCTAAGGTTGAATGTTGCCCAGGTCCTGCTGCATGGACATGGACTACTTCAATGCCTGAAGAGTCTCGAATGGTGCTGAACATTGTGCAATCATGAGCAAACATCCACATTCTTGACCATATAATGAAAGGAACATAATTGATGAAGCAGCTGAAGATGGTTGGACATCAGGGGTGAAATCCTCCGGTATCGGCGCGATGTCTGCCGACCGGCGCCAAAAACGGCGCAAATCAGTCGGGCATCGCGCCGCCCTAAAGGTGCAGAATCCTCCGCATCTTGGGGGGCCCAGCCCCAACCTTGAGGGGCAAGGCCTGTGTCGGACTAATTTCCGCCCCGCCAGCTGGCGGAAAAGGCCTTTGGTGCCCCGCCAGCTGGCGCGGAAATGACATCTCCGGGCGGCGCATGAGCGGGAGCGTCAGCGGCCGCTCACGGCATTCCCGCGCATACGCAGTGGAGGGAGTCTCTTCCGCCTCCGCCATGGTGGAGACCGTGGCGAAGGCGGAAGGAAAAGAGTGCCCCCACGTCACAGGCCCGCCCGCGGATCGGTGGGCCCCGATCGCGGGCCAGGCCACCTTAGGGGCACCCCCTGGGGCCAGATCGCCCTGCGCCCCCCCCCAGGATGCTGGAGCCCGCCCGCGCCGCCTTGCATCGCCGGTAAGGTAGGTGGTTTAATCCACGCCGGTGGGACAGGCATTCTAGCAGGGGGACTTCGGACCATCCATGCAGGGGAATCGCGGGTGGGGGGGCGGCCCGCCAACCGGCGCGGAGCGATTCTCGCCCCCGCCGAATCTCCGGTGCCGGAGAATTCGGCAACCGGCGGGGACGGGATTCACGCCAGCCCTCGGCGATTCTCCGACCCGGCGGGGGGTCGGAGAATCTCGCCCAAGACATCACCCTGAGGAACTCCTGCAATGATATCTTGGAACTGAAATGATGGATCTCTGATAACCACAACCATCTTCCTTTGTGCCAGGTACGATTCCAACCATCGGAGAGTTTTCTCCCTGATTCCCAATGATTCCAATTTTGCTCGAGCTCATTGAAGCTACACTCGGTCAAATGCTGCTTTGATGTCAAGGCCAGTCACTCTCACCTCACCTTGGCTAAATTTAAAATCTGGTAAATAAAAGGAACAAATTAAAGGAAGCTTCACTTTTCTTGGCTCAGATGCGAACCTAGATGCTTTGGGTTGCAGTTTTGTTCCACTTGTAACACCTAGTAAAGGACCATTATAAAAAGAGAAAGGAATTTGATTCGGAAGTTGTGACAAGTGACACTGAAGTCAGTGGATTGTAGGAGTAAGGAAAATTTGAGGGAGGTAAGGCATTAAGGGGCAGCACGGTAGCCTTGTGGATAGCACAATTGCTTCACAGCTCCAGGGTCCCAGGTTCGATTCTGGCTTGGGTCACTGTCTGTGCGGAGTCTGCACATCCTCCCCCGTGTGTGCGTGGATTTCCTCCGGGTGCTCCGGTTTCCTCCCACAGTCCAAAGATGTGCGGGTTAGGTGGATTGGCCATGATAAATTGCCCTTAGTGTCCAAAATTGCCCTTAGTGTTGGGTGGGGTTACTGGGTTATGGGGATAGGGAGGCGGTGTTGACCTTGGGTGGGGTGCTCTTTCCAAGAGCCGGTGCAGACTCGATGGGCTGAATGGCCTCCTTCTGCACTGTAAATTCTATTACTCAGTCTTTGAGTACCTGGGAATGGACCAAGCTGTGATTTTAGAGACTGAACAAGGATTGCAGATTATTTTTACAAGCCACAAAGTTTATTTTTTTAAGATTCCCTGTTGAAGGACTGAAGTTCGATCTTGGGGAGAAATGTAATGCCCCCTCAGTGTGTGTTTGGAGTTGGGAGGGGATTTAATCTAGAATCAGGGTGTAGGAGGGGATCCCATTACTTTTGTGTCTCTGGGGAAAGCTCATGGGCAGCCTTCCCACCCAGATGCTAACCGAGGCCCTTAAGTGGGAAATTAATCACCATTTAAGGGCTTTATCCTGCCACCACTGGTATTCAACTCAGAGTCGCAGCATTTCTGGGGAAGGGGGTCCCTTGTTCAAAGGCACTTATTGCCTGACCGAGGGATTCGGTGTCATGAAGATATGGTCCACCACCCACTGCCCTTTCCGCCAACTCCCAATTCACCCCTAGTCAGCAGCACCCACTTGCTGATGATCCTCATCCTGCCCACACTAACCTCTGGCCTGGGAACCTTTGACAATCCTAGGCCTCGGGTAGCTGCATTACCAGCAGCTGCCACTGCTCATGGTGGCACTGAAGAGCTTCCTGCCTCTGATTGACCAGCTTAACTCAGAGGACAGGATTTCCACCCCAACCCGAGGTCTAAAACCCAGCGACGACTGAACTGGAGCCAGCTAACTGCCTGATGGACATTCAATTCCAGTGGGCCTTCTGCAGATCAGGTTTATATGGGTCTCCTGCCAGTTCCCCAGCTGGTGGACAAGAACATATTCACCAACATTAAATTTCACCCTTGGTTTATGAATTTTGAATAGAGTTTCTTGGCATGTTTTTGGGGGGCAAGGAGTTAGAGTGTTTAGGTGGCTGAGTTAAGAGCTGCCTATACGGTCAGGATATTTTGGATGGCGGGATTTCCCTTCAAGCCATCTCAAGAGATGGTAGGGATCTCATCCCTCCCAATACTGCCTGCCTCACAGCCATGGAGGTGACTTTGAGCCCACATCACTGTCCAGGGGAGCAGCGGTGAGTCCCACAAGAATAAGAAAATGCAATTCTTGCTGGAGAGATCACGTTTTCTGATTTTTCCCACCACTCCCTGGAGACGTCACAATCCTCATGCCCACAAATAGCATGAACCTCATCTTAATACATTGCATTAAATTTACATATTATTAGCGAGCTCCGCCATATGATCATGATGACACCACATTGACAAGGTTTACAACCGGTTTGGTCAGATGTGAGGCAGTTGGGAGCTCAGAGGTAAGTATAGCCCATGGGGGGAGATGGACATGTCTGGGAAGTGCCCTGGCACTGCCCCTGGCAAAGGTTGGCATGGCAAGTGTGGCACAGTATGAACTTGGCAGTGCCAACTGGTGCCAGCAGGAAGCAGCAGTGTTGGGCCCTAGAGGGAGCTGCACGTTCATTGAGTGGAACCCCTTTAGGTTTGTGTAGAGTGGCCTGTTATCTGCAGAAGCTCATAGGGACATTCATCCTGTCGATCACCCCTTGGACCCGGGGCATCCCGTCGATGGCGGTGAACCCCGCTGTCCGGGCATCCTGGTGGGCTCAATCCACATTGAAGTGGATGTATTGAACTGCCTGTGCATATAGGGCTTCCATGACAGTATGGATGCAGCTGTGCACCAAGGTCTGTGAGATCCCAGACAGGTCCCCACTCAGCACCTGGAAGGAGCCCGTCGCGTAAATGTTCAGGTCGACCATCACCTTGACAGTCACCGGGAGCAGGTGTCCTCCCCCATTCCCCTGCGGTGCCAGGTGTGCCATTATCTGGTAGAGATGTCGCACTATCTCCCTTCTCAGCGGTAGTCTTCGATGGCATGCCCGGTCTGGAGGTCCCCAAATGACAGGTGCAGCCGATACACATGAGGCTTCATGCGGTGCCTCCTTGGCACCTCCTCATCCTCTGCCTGTTGGGCGGCTGGCTCATCATCCTCACCGGCTGTCCTGTTCCTCTGGGGCAGGCTCTGCTGCTGCAGCTTCCTCCTCCTCAATCAGCTCGTACAGCCGCAGGGCATCCCCCAGGGCTGCAGTGATTAGCAGGAAGGCTACCATCGCTCATTTTATTCCAATATCCATTGCCTGCAGGGGGTGAAAGGCCAACATGTTAGCATGGTGCAAATTCCCATGCCCAACCAGGCCCAATAGGCGACATGGCAGCTCCGGTTAGCACTGTGGGCTCTGCCCTCACATTGCCTGCACCCCCCCCCCCCCCCCCCACCCCCCAATCCCCGTGCATCTGGCTGCATCGATGCCGGGCACTGTGGGGGTCTCTGGCCCTAGCGCCTGTCCCTGATGCCAGGAGTACCATCGGCAGGCACTGCCTTGCCAGCAGTATGCTCTGGGGCTCCTGCCCGGCACCCAGTCATGGTTACTGTGGACATTGCCCTGGAAGGGCCACTGTGCCCAGGTGGGGGGCAGCTGGGTGGGGAGGGGGGTTTGGCGGAGGGTGGGATAAGGAGTGGGGGCACCCATACAACCAAGGTGGGTGGTCAGTGGGGTGCATATCAAGATGGCTGCCTTGCAGGCCGCAACAATTGCAATCCGTGACTGGACACCGTCCCAGTCCCATGGGGGGTCACCCCGGCCAGTCGGCCCGTTCCACCATCACCGCCCCCCCCCACCCGAGTATGCACGACCAATGTCCAGTCCGGCAGCCCACATTTGCTCCTCACTGAGTCCTACCTCCTCTCTCTCCCTCAACACCCACAATGCAGGTTTCATGATTTTTAAAAGGACAAGTAAACCGCGCCATCGGGAACTCGGCCCATTGGCGGTGGAGCATCACGGAGAATACCGGCTTGGCCCCGCTATGACATGCAAGCGGTGTTTACTGTACATGTATTCCAGAACGCATTGACGCCACTATCGAGGTGATGGAGCATTGCGATTTGGAGTCAAATCAGCACCAGGATTGGAAATGAAGGCATGAATGTGTGCAAGTAACCTCACTATCCTGAGGCCAGGATTAGCTTCCATGCCTTCCTGCATTGCAAAAGTAACATATGTAGAGTTATAAAATATTACACCCAAGTGTCACTGAATGGAATGGATGTTTAACAAGAGCTGTAATCAAATCTTGAAAAGCAGGATACTTAGTGACTGATGGAGTACTTCATTGTATCAGTTTGTACCTTCACATATTAACCTCTCATCATGGGCGAGATTCTCCGACCCCCCGCCGGGTCGGAGAATCGCCGGGGGCTGGCGTGAATCCCGTCCCCGCCAGTTGCCGAATTCTCCGGCACCGGAGATTCGGCGGGGGTGGGAATTGCGCCGCGCCGGTTGGCGGGTCCCCCCGGCGATTCTCCGGCCCGGATGGGCCGAAGTCCCGCTGCTGGAATACCTGTCCCGCCAGCGTGGATTAAACCACCTCTCTTACCGGCGGGACAAGGCGGCGTGGCCGGGCACCGGGGTCCTGGGGGGCGGGGTGGGGCGATCTGGCCCCGGGGGGTGCCCCCACGGTGGCCTGGCCCGCGATCGGGGCCCACCGATCCGCGGGCGAGCCTGTGCCGTGGGGGCACTCTTTTCCTTCCGCCTTTGCCATGGTCTCCACCATGGCGGAGGCGGAAGAGACCCCCTCCACTGCGCATGCGCGGGAATGCCGTGAGCAGCCGCTAACGCTCCCGCGCATGCGCCGCCCGGCAATGTCATTTCCGCGCCAGTTGGCGGGGCACCAAAGGCCTTTCCCGCCAGCTGGCGGGGCGGAAATCAGTCCGGCGCGGGCCTAGCCCCTCAAGGTTAGGGCTCGGCCCCCCAAGATGCGGAGGATTCTTTGGGGCGGCGCAATGCCGGACTGATTTGCGACGTTTTTGGCACCGGTCGGCGGACATTGCGCCGATTACGGAGAATTTCGCCCCAGACTTTTGAACTATCCAGTTCCATTTTGAAGGAATTATTTGACTTGGCCTCAATGTTTTTCATTGGGACTCTGTTCCGCAAACTCTGCGCCTGGGAGCTAAGGGAGCGGATGGGGAATTATTTATTTCCTCAATCACTGACCAACTGACCGTAATCTAATTCAAACTGGAGCTGAGATGAGGTTTGGATTTGGGTTGACAAAGCTGAAAGTACAATGTCAACTTTGACAAAGAGTCATCTGGACTCGAAACGTTCACTCTTTTCTCTCCCTACAGATGTTGCCAGACCTCCTGAGATTTTCCAGCATTTTCACTTTGAGTACAATGTCAGATTGGCTCAGATGGTAGCAGTCATGCCACTGATTCAGAAAAGTTACAGAATACACCTCAGTGCAATTCTGAAGGAGTGCTGCACTGGCAGAGGCCGTGACCTTTGGATGAGATCCTGAGCTAAGAATCTTATGGTTAGGTGTTAAAGATTCTCTGGTGCTATTCAACAAAGGACACAAGGTTCATCATCAACATTCGTCCCTCAGCCAACTCCACCAATGGTTAATTGATCAACTGGCTTTTCAGCATGTTCCTGTTTGCGAGATACAATTATTCACAAAATACCTGCCATCCACACAGCAACAGCCAGATTTCAAAAGGTAACTCATGTTGTGAAGCATTTTGAGATAACCCAAGTGATGGGGAAAAAATCCTAAAATTATGCAAGTTGTTTCGTCTAATACACCTGCTATTTTCCGGCGTCATTTAGTTCTCATTGTGACCGAAAGTGTTAAAGTGGATTTATTTTTTTCTGTGCTAAATAATTCATGCCAAGTTGTATAACAAAGATAATCAATTGCAGTGGAGAAGAATAGTCCCATAATTCTTCCTGTGCTTTCCTGTCATGCCTGCAGTGATGGTAATATTTTTGTGCTGTCGCTCGCCATTGCTAGTACACAGATGCCATTGTGTATTCACTCGCTCATGAAGAGGGACACTCTGCACCCCAAGCTGAAAAGTACAAAAGATCTTACTTGTTGGAGCAGCAGGTAAGGCAGCTGAAATGCTAGGTGGCACCATGATTAATATGCTTCACTCCTTCAAACTAGAAACAATTTACTTTGAAATCTAGTCAACTTTGAAACCACTTGGGCAAGCCAAGTGCAAATTTGGGGGAACTGTCAGCATCTTTTATGATGAAAGACAACAATTCATCACTTGTGATATGATATAAGCTTCTTCAGATAGTGGTTGGGGATATGGGTGGATGATTTGCACGGTGAGACATAGAGACATGTTAGAAAGGTTGTAATTATCCACATTTACTGCACAGTCCTTGTCATTGAATATTCCAATTACAGTTCATTCAAATTACAGTTGTGATGACTAGAAATTGTTATATATTATATTTCATATTTGTGGCAGTAATATTAAAAACCCTGGTTTAAAATGCACACAGGCAGTACGTCTGCTAAAGTTGTAATTAAGGAATCATAAAAAGTGAGGGAATGATTGATTTTAACCATATACTTTTCTATAGAGAGATGACTAATAGCATATTGTTTTGATTACTGGAGAGTCCCTGGAGAATAGATAATTTATGAGGGCTTGTATTTAGTCCTAGCTAGGCAGGTGATGGGCCATCTTAGTGAAATACAGGTGATGTAATTAATGGGAGGAGCTAGGTCTGTCTGTAGTTTGCACTTTTGCCAAATGTTGTTAGCTTGAACAGAAGGCTCTGGCAAGACAGAAGAATCTTCATGTTGTTCCTGTACAGTATTTCTCTCTCCAAAAGTCTGCACAGATAAGCAAGTAAACTTTTGTTAACTTTATTTATAAGTGGCATTTGAACTGTATCGGGTTACTTAATTGAAATTAGTGGGTGTAGATAGAAAATTAAAGTTGTTCCTTTTATTTAAGAACTGTTTAAAGCTATTTATTTGATGATAATGTGGTTCATTCTGTGTTTAAATTAAAGTTTGTTTTAACATAAAAGACACCAGTGGTCAGAGGCATCACTCCTGGGGTGAAGTTTCCTTTCTCACCATTTTACAAAAATATGTTGGGGTCTGGTCCGACAACCAAACAAAAAATGGGGTCTGGTC
Source organism: Scyliorhinus torazame (assembly GCF_047496885.1). NCBI lineage: Eukaryota > Metazoa > Chordata > Chondrichthyes > Carcharhiniformes > Scyliorhinidae > Scyliorhinus > Scyliorhinus torazame. Next base: position 245,023,876 of record NC_092708.1, read on the forward strand.
CAGTACCTAACACAGCCTAAGCATTAGATAATTAAAATTCATTTTACCACTTAATTAATAAGTTGAAATCAGCTACTGAAACCATAAGGGTGAATGTGACATCATTTTCGGCGGAAAAAGGCAATGCTCATCAGAGAACACATTTTATCAAATTTGGCCTGTTTCTGTTAGTTAAAAAACAACACATCAAATTCTATTCTATATCCTTTTTGTAGCCTTGTGTACAATGGAAAGCTTTAAACTGCTCTCGGCAGAGTGACCACAGTTCAGAAAAGCTAAAGATTTTTGGAAATCAATTTAAAACTGCACAATGCCTGGCTGATTTTGGTCTGCCATCATAAAGCAGTCCTGTATGGTTAACTAGTGCAAATCTCTACAGGAAGGTAAGAAAACAAGCATTTTTTTTGTTATACATTTATGGGATGTGGGTGGATTTGTTACCCATCCCTGAAGGCATTTAAGAGTCCATAAGACCATAAGACCATAAGACATAGGAGTGGAAGTAAGGCCATTCGGCCCATCGAGTCCACTCCACCATTCAATCATGGCTGATTTCAACTCCATTTACCCGCTCTCTCTCCATACCCCTTAATTCCTCGAGAAATCAAGAATTTATCAACTTCTGTCTTAAAGACCCTCAACGTCCCGGCCTCCACCGCCCTCTGTGGCAATGAATTCCACAGACCCACCACTTTCTGGCTGAAGAAATTTCTCCTCATCTCTGTTCTAAAGTGACTCTCTTTTATTCTAAGGCTGTGCCCCCGGGTCCTAGTCTCCCCTGCTAATGGAAACAACTTCCATACATCCACCCTATCTAAGCCATTCATTATCTTGTAAGTTTCTATTAGATCTTCCCTCAACCTCCTAAACTCCAATGAATATAATCCCAGGATCCTCAGATGTTCATCGTATGTTAGGCCTACCATTCCTGGGATCATCCGTGTGAATCTCCGCTGGACCCGCTCCAGTGCCAGTATGTCCTTCCTGAGGTGTGGGGCCCAAAATTGCTCACAGTATTCTAAATGGGGCCTAACTAATGCTTTATAAAGCTTCAGAAGTACATCCCTGCTTTTATATTCCAAGCCTCTTGAGATGAATGACAACATTGCATTTGCTTTCTTAATTACGGACTCAACCTACAAGTTTACCTTTAGAGAATCCTGGACTAGGACTCCCAAGTCCCTTTGCACTTCAGCATTATGAATTTTGTCACCGTTTAGAAAATAGTCCACGCCTCTATTCTTTTTTCCAAAGTGCAAGACCTCGCACTTGCCCACATGGAATTTCATCAGCCATTTCTTGGACCACTCTCCTAAACTGTCTAAATCTTTCTGAAGCCTCTCCACCTCCTCCATACTACCTGCCCCTCCACCTATCTTCGTATCATCGGCAAACTTAGCCAGAATGCCCTCAGTCCCGTCATCTAGATCGTTAATATATAAAGAGAACAGCTGTGGCCCCAACACTGAACCCTGCGGTACACCACTCGTCACCGGTTGCCATTCCGAAAAAGAACCTTTTATCCCAACTCTCTGCCTTCTGCCTGACAGCCAATCGTCAATCCATGTTAGTACCTTGCCTCGAATACCATGGGCCCTTATTTTACTCAGCAGTCTCCCGTGAGGCACCTTATCAAAGGCCTTTTGGAAGTCAAGATAGATAACATCCATTGGCTCTCCTTGGTCTAACCTATTTGTTATCTCTTCAAAGAATGCTAACAGGTTTGTCAGGCACGACCTCCCCTTACTAAATCTATGCTGACTTGTCCTAATCCGACCCTGCACTTCCAAGAATTTAGAAATCTCATCCTTAACAATGGATTCTAGAATCTTGCCAACAATCGACGTTAGGCTAATTGGCCTATAATTTTCCATCTTTTTCCTTGTTCCCTTCTTGAACAGGGGGGTTACAACAGCGATTTTCCAATCCTCTGGTACTTTCCCTGACTCCAGTGACTGTTGAAACATCATCACCAACGCCTCCACTATTTCTTCAGCTATCTCCTTTAGAACTCTAGGATGTAGCCCATCTGGGCCCGGAGATTTATCAATTTTTAGACCTCTTAGTTTCTCTAGCACTTTCTCCTTTGTGATGGCTACCATATTCAACTCTGTCCCCTGACTCTCCGGAATTGTTGGGATATTACTCATGTCTTCTACTGTGAAGACTGACGCAAAGTACTTATTCAGTTCCTCGGCTATTTCCTTGTCTCCCATCACAAAATTACCAGCGTCATTTTGGAGCGGCCCAATGTCAACTTTTGCCTCCCGTTTGTTTTTAATGTATTTAAAGAAACTTTTGCTATCATTCCTAATGTTACTGGCTAGCCTACCTTCAAATTTGATCCTCTCTTTCCTTATCTCTCTCTTTGTTATCCTCTGTTTGTTTTTGTAGCCTTCCCAATCTTCTGACTTCCCACTACTCTTTGCCACATTATAGGCTTTCTCTTTTGCTTTGATGCATTCCCTAACTTCCTTTGTCAGCCATGGCTGCCTAATCCCCCCTCTGATAACCTTTCTTTTCTTTGGGATGAACCTCTGTACTGTGTCCTCAATTACTCCCAGAAACTCCTACCATTGCTGTTCTACTGTCTTTCCCACTAGGCTCTGCTCCCAGTTGATTTTCGTCAGTTCCTCCCTGATGCCCCTGTAGTTACCTTTATTTAACTGTAACACCTTTACATCTGATTCTACCTTCTTTCTTTCAACTACATTTCTGTGGCTCTAGAGTTACAGAAAGACCAGACCATGTAAGAATGACAGATTTCCTTCCCGAAAGGACTTTCATGAACCAGATGTGTTTTTATGACAATCGACATGGTTTCATTGTCACCTTTAATTCCAGATTTATATTGAAGTCACATTTCCCAGAGAATTGCCCTGGGTCTCAGGATTTCTCACCCAATGATTATACCACTACACCATTGCCTTCCCAAATGGGTATCAGAGCTAGGAGTTGAAGTAGAGTAAATGAGGTTGATGTACAGATCAACCGTAATCTAATTTAGTAGTGATACAGGTTTGAGGCACTGACTGGCTGACCCGTGTTCCTTTTTAGGAACTGTTCATCACAGTACATCTATCACTGTCAATCTACTCAAAATATTCCATCTTATTTTATACCTGCAACTCCAGTAAACCCTCACTCACTCCCGCCATTGTATTCCCACTGGTCCCTGATTTCTCCCTCAATTCCATGAAGTGCAGGCTTGAATGGATCGGTTGCACAACTCGTTTCACCATCCACTTCCAGATTTGGATGAAGCAACTACTGGAACCTAGCTCTCCTCGGCCTAAAATGTTCACTACTCCAGAACCAGCCTAAGATGCAAAGATACCATCCAGTTTATTTCAGCTACTACCAACTATCTAATCCAAATCCTCTCCATTGCATCCTCCCAACCAATGTTCACCTCCAGCAACAACCGTGAGGACTTCACTGACCACTAAGAATGAGAGCTTGTGTTCAGCTGCGCCTCCCCAACTTCCCTACCGAACTATAACTGCTCCCCTTCTCTAGTCCTGAAACCTACCTCTCATTATTCCACCCACAGTCATACCACCTCTGAAATTGTCCCATCCATAAGAACGACCGCTTTACCCCTCACCAAAATCTCACTAAATTTACAACCACCAAACTTCACTTTCTGTCGCCAGCCCGATCCCCACATTAGCTGACATCAAAATGGTTCTCTCTCCTCGGTGCTGAGCCTTCCCTTTCAAAACTTCCATCAACACACCCTATTTATAGATTTATTCAAACACTGTCAGCGGGATACTCCCTTCTGGGGACTAAGACCCCACGCCGGCGGGAGAACCGGCGCCAACCACTCGGGTGTCACCAGCCCCCAAAAGTGCGGACGTGAGGGGTTGGCGCCGCTCCAGCCAGTGGCGAAGGGACGGCGCGGATCGCGCATGCGCTGAAGGGCCAGCGTGATCTTGCGCATGCATGGAACCGACAGCGTGGTTCCGCGCATGCGCAGACTGGCTGGCGTATTTTGCTGCATACTCTTCTGTAGGGCTCCGCCATGGCCGGCGCAGAAGGAAGGAGTGCGCCCATGCCACAGGCCCACCCGCAGATCTGTGGGCCCCGTACGCCAGCATCAACGGGCCTCCCGGCCCAGCAATTCAGCGGTCTTCAGGGTGCCAGCACGGCGTCGGAGTGCTCCGGCGCTGAAAGGCGGCCCTGCACAGCCGGCGTGGTACCGCGCATGCACGCGACGGCCTTCTCCGTGCCGGCGCATACACGTGGTTGCCGTCTCCGCACCGGCGCCGCGCAACATGATGGAGACCTACAGCAGTCCCGCACGGAAGGAGGTAGGCCCCCCTCCACATCACGGGCGCCCGCCGATCGGAAGCCGCTGATCGCGGGCCTTGACCCCATGGAGGCCCTCCCCAGAGTCATATCCCACCACCCCCCCATCAGGATGTCCACTGCGCCATGGGTCCGAGCTCCCACCGGGTGGTACCAGGTTAGAACCACGCCGGCGGACTCGGTGGAACTCAGCGGCAGTTCGGCCGGTTGCCCGCGGAGAATTGCCGCGGGGGCCTCTTTCGCCGGTGACGCGGGAAACTCCCGCCAGGCCACTCCGACACCTGGACGCAATTTTCCGACGGCCGGAGAATCGCTGCCAATCGCGCTCCGCGCTGCGGCGACCGCGCAGATGTGATTGGCAGCGATCCTCCGGCCGTCGGAAAATCGCATCCCAGCGACGGAGCGCTGTGGCAGGAATTTCCCGCGTCACTACCGATTCTCCGACCTGGTGCGGGCTCGGAGAATCCCGCCCAGTGAGTCCTCAGAAGGTGCAATGGGAACAAAGGTTGGTAAGAGAAGAGTCGGGGATAGTAGATGTGCCGGCTATGAAGACATGTTTGGTGACATCATGACAGGTTTTGCCAATCGGGTTATGTTGGCTGTTAGCCAGACTGGCATGACTTCTTCCAATATTTTCTATGTTTACAGAATACAACTTCCTGGCATTATGGTTACTCAGGCGCTCATATGTTGTCTTTGCAACACTGGGGCTGCTGTCATGCCTTTGTTTTGAAATTGGTTTCCCTGCACTAATCATAGAACATAGAGTTTACAGTGCAGAAGGAGGCCACTGGGCCCGTTAAGTCTGCACCGGCCCTACCCAAGCCCAAACCTCCACCCCACCCTGTAACACATCAACCCCACCCAACCTTTGTGGACACTAAGGGCCAATTCAGCTAACCTTCATATCTTTTGGACTGTGGGAGGAAACTGGAGCACCCGGAGGAAACTCACGCAGACACGGGGAGAACAAGCAGACTCCGCACAGACAGTGACTCAAGAGGGAATCGAACCTGGGACCCTGTAGCTGTGAAGCAAAAGTGCTAACCACTGTGCTACCGTGCCGCCCCGATCTTCTACACCAATGTCTGTATTTATGCTGTGAGCATGGACATGCATCATAACCAGCCTAGCATCCTACCTTTTGCACTTCACTCCTTTCACCAAAAAGCACCTAGGTCACAGAATCGCAGAATTGTTACGGTGCAGAAGGAGGTCATTTGGCCCATCTTGTTTGCATCAGCTCTTTGAACGAGCATTATGACTTGTGCCATTCCCTGCCTTTTCCCCAAACTCTTGCACATTTTTTCTGTTCAAGTAATCATCCAATGCCTCAACTGAACCTGCCTCCACCACACTTCCAGGCAGTGCCTTCCAGATCTGAATCGCTCACTGAGTGAAAACGTTTTTTCTCACATCACATTTGCTTATTTTGCAAATCACTTTAACTCTGTGCTCGCTTGTTCTTAATCCTTTTACGAGCGGGAAGACCTTTCCCCCCATCTCCTCTGTCCAACCCCCTCATGATTTTGAACATCTCAATGAAATCTCCTTTTAGCCTTCTCCTCTCCAAGGAGAACAGTCCCAACCCCCCCCAATCTATCCTCATAACTAATCTTAGCCCAACCCACCCAGCAGAAAACTGATGAGCTTGGCATCTGTATTTCATGCTGGCCAATCTTGCTTTCTGTTCACTGTAAAGTGGTTCCCAATGAGAAGGTCATCAATGGCACTAATTCAACTGTATGAGAAAAAATAGCCGGGCAATTAGCAAAAAGACTCCTGAAAAACTCAGAGAAAACCTCAGAAAAAAGAAAGAAAAACATTGTGAAAGTGCCTTAAAGTTACATATTAAACTTTCTTCCAGGCACTCTTTCAAAGTATTTCTGAATACAACCCCAATTCCCTATTACACATTGGGCGTGCAGTGCAAGGTTGGAACTTCAGGATATTGAGTGAACATCAACATGCTTCATCTCGGCTTTACTTTAACCATGCCATGAGTGCCTCTGCCACCAGTTTTCTTCAATCCAGCAATATGCCCATGATGACCCTGCACACTGCAGCTCCACCAGCTTTCCAGCCCATTGTATTCCATTAGCTAATATGCACAAGGCATAGTAATTAGCTCTCGTCCACAAAAGGACCATGGACTTCTCTCTCTATTAGAGAGAGACAAATGGTTATTATAGCACTGGGCAAAGCAAGGCCTTCATGGAGTATTATAGCCTGCACGGGAACTGAACCAATGTTGTTGGTGTCATTCTGCATCACACTCTAGCCATCTAGCCAATTGAGCTAATCATAAAATTTACAGTGCAGAAGGAGGCCATTCCGTCCATCGAGTCTGTGCTGGCCCTCAGAAAGAGCACCCTACCTAAGACCATACCTCCACCCTATCCCCACACCTCTACCCTATCCCCGTAACCCCACCAACCTTTTTTGGACACTAAGGGCAATTTAGCATAGCCAATCCACCTAACCTGCACATCTTTGGACTGTGGGAGGAAACCAGAGCACCCGGAGGAAACCCACGCAAACACGGGGAGTGCGTACAGACTCTGCAAGGAGCCCATGCCGGGAATCGAACCTGGGACCCTGGAGTTGTGGAGCAACTGTGCTAACCACCGTGCTGCCGTGCTGCCCATATGCCAACCAATGCCAAAAGATGGAAATTATCCCCCACATATCTAAGTTGAAGTCAAAACACAAACTTTAAAAAAAATATATATCTGTAGAACAGGTCATTCTGCTTATCTGGTCTACGCCTGTTTTAAACTCCCAACAAACCTCCTCCAAGAGTTCTTCACCTTTGACCAAACAAGAGAAACTCAGTTGACCCATGAAAATGGAAGTCATTGTGTTGTGATCCCCATGAAGGCCAATAGCTTTTCAGAAAGTGAAATGAAATCTGTCAGAAACTAATGGATAGAATTGCAGGGTAAGATTTCACATTTTAAGATTTTTACTCCAACGCAAAACTAAAATTAACATTGACTAAACACTGTTCAACAGCCAACTAATACACCTGATGCACGAACAATGACCACCAAAGCAAGGTTGTAGTCCAACTGAAGGCTTTAATAAGCTAGATGTTTCCCCCAAAGCTCAGGTACAGAAAGAAGGCTGCTGGGGCGGCACGGGCTCTTATACCCCGCTTTGCAGGGCGGAGCTACCATACAGCTTGACCAATAGGAAACATACAATATCTACCAATTGTGTTCCAGCATTACCAGGTACCATAATACCTGTACACAGATTACCACAACACCAAAGTAACAAAAAGATATTTTCGCAGTAGCTAACTCATGTGCTTGAACTATGTCTTGTGACTGTTTTTGCTTGATACCATGCTTCTGGTGCATATGTACCAATACTGGATAAGGCCAAATTAATCACGTTTTCCAGAAGGCTCACTTGTCCTTTCCCCACCAGGTCAAATCTTCCAATGTCCTTGGAAAATCATTCCACTCATTCTAAAAATTGCAGATACAATTTCTACTAGCAAAAGTTCACCTTGATGAATTCTCCTTTTCCTTAGGTCACCACAGTCCAGATGATCCAGAATTCCAAAGATTCCTGTATCGGACCACTTTTTCTTTCCTTTTATTTTAAATTTAGAGTATCCAATTTATTTTTCCAATTAAGGGGCAATTTAACGTGGCCAATCCACCTATCCTGCACATCTTTTGGGTTGTGGGGACGAAACCCACGCAAACAGGGGGAGAATGTGCAAACTCCACACAGGCAGTGACACAGAGCTGGGATCCGATCACTTTAAACGGTTTAGTAGATGCTGGTAAAACCATTTTCTGCTACAGAGCTTTACTTTCTGCTCCCCACTATTCCTTACAGCACAGCAAAGATCTAATCCTGGGAGAGTTACAATCCTTCTCTGACCTGCATCTCAACAGTAGCTGTCGTTCTTCTTGTGTCAAGGTGTGTAGCGTCATTTGATTTTCAATAGGTTTCACTTTGGGTTCTTTCCCCATGGCAACCTGTCCAGATTGGCCTGGCTTGGTGTAGAAGTTTAGTATAACTCATCACCTCCTTATACAGATGTAGGAGTAGAAATAGGCCAGTCGGCCCATCAAGTCTTCCACCATTCAATGATATTGTGGCTGATTTGATATAATCCTTAACTCCACTTACCTGCCTTAACCCCATAACCCTTGATTCACTTGCTGATTAAAAATCTGTCTATCTCAGCCTTGAATATACTGAATGACCCAGCCTCTACAGCCCTCTGTGGTAAAGAACTCTGTTTCACTTTAAATTAAAGGAGCCATTTTAAAACATAACATCTCAGAAAGTCCCACATTCATAATAATTGCAATGCTAAGTGTTTTCAGCGTCTATAGTTCTCCCTTTCTATTTCATGCATGGATTGAAACACTTCGGCACGCTGCCCATTCATTTGGCACAACTCCGACAGCTTGGGAATGCCCTGTCGCATAATGCTCATTTATCCGATGGGTACTGATTTCATTGTGATTTATGTAGTTGATACTTGGCCTGAAACACCATCTATTACTTTTTCCACAAAAATGTTGGCTGCTGGAAACAATTTTGGCTGTCCACTTACAACTGTGCACTTACATGATGCAATGCAAATAAGTAAATCACACAAATTGGCCTGAGCAACAGTGTTGGATTAAGTGGAGGGCAGAGTAATATCTATTCTTCCACGATGCATCAGAACATGTCAGTAGAAAACAGAAACTACTGTCAATTAAATCTTTTCTGCAAAAATGAAAGCTGGTCAGAGTGTCACTGAGAATGCTGGTGGAGCAGGGATCTGAAAATACCGGAATATCAAGTGCTGCTTAAGCTAATTGGATCTGCTTCTCAACTGACAAGCGTGTTTTTGATCCCATTGTGTTAAACTATATCAGAGTTGCTCAAAATATCCTTACCAGCAAGCCATCACATTTTTCCCTGCAGTAAATCAACAATATGATTTATATGCAGTGGTATGCTATTTGTAGAATCCGATGAAATAAGCATTGCCAAATCTTTCCTATATTATTCTTGCACTTGTTTGTTGACTTTCGAGTCAAAATTTCCAAAATGTTTTGCGGAAGAAATTACATTTTCATCTACAGATATGGTGGATGAGCAGAGAAATATAATGACGATATCAGCTTTAAGATAATGGAAGCTTCAGAATAACCAGGCGATTCGGCCCTTCACCTTTAACTGGGTGCTTTGGGGTATAAATATGTCTGGGCAGTCATGAACCTGCAGCCTATTTTGCAATCTGCTCAATTCTCTTTCTCATTGAAGTTAACACAAAGCAGACTGTCAATTCTTCATTGTCTGTTTTGCCCAACTGCCCATGATGAATTTATTTCATTTTGATGTGTAAATGCCACTAATTATAATAATAATAATCGCTTATTGTCACAAGTAGGCTTCAATTAAGTAACTGTGAAAAACCCCTAGTTGCCATATTCCGCCGCCTGTTCGGGGAGGCTGGTTTGGGAATTGAACCCATGTGATGGCCTTGTTCTACATTTGAAGAAATGAATGTCTCCTGCAGTTGGAAGGAATACCTTGGCTGAATTTCCAAATAAAATCCTTATTGTTAAAATAGAAACATAGGCATTTTGATGGCTATCTAACTGAATCCAACTTAGTCATTGAAGTTCCAGGTACAAGTGCAATCTTCTCCCAGACAATGGGTTACCAGGGTTAGGCCCATCTTAACCATTGGCGATGTCATTATGTGGTCATTCAATTTTTTTCCTTTCTAAATTCCTCTATCCTCATGTTATAATCATGCTTTTCAATTGTTGAATTTATGCTCATCAAAAGGCAAGCCATCACTGGGAGGGATTGGAACACTGGTGGGATTGACGCATTTTGATGACTGGAAAGTGATGAAAGAGTGCTATCAATTTCTCAATGCGTGCTCCCAGCTAATCGTGCTCATTGCTAAGAGTGGGAAATCTGTAAAATAATGCTTTGATGACAACATCTAGCTATTAAATCAGGTCCTTCTGGGTGTAGATACAGAGTAAACTTTCTCCTATTTCTTTAAAAGTTCTTATATTGATACTTTCTCAAATGATTCATCGCTGTAAAGATTGAGTCTCATCATTGATTTGCAGCATGTTTTCGGCATGGCTAGTCCATTGTTATCTTTAAAGCTGAGTGCTCTGGTGAACCTCAGGAAGATAGAAGTGTTCAGGACTTAGCAAATGTGACACCACTGTTTAAAAAAGGAGGTAGGCAGAAAGCGGGTAATTATAGGCCAGTGAGCTTAACTTCGGTAGTAGGGAAGGTGCTGGAATCTATCATCAAGGAAGAAATAGCGAGGCATCTGGATGGAAATTGTCCCATTGGGCAGATGCAGCATGGGTTCATAAAGGGCAGGTCATGCCTAACTAATTTAGTGGAATTTTTTGAGGACATTACCAGTGCGGTAGATAACGGGGAGCCAATGGATGTGGTATATCTGGATTTCCAGAAAGCCTTTGACAAGGTGCCACACAAAAGGTTGCTGCATAAGATAAAGATGCATGGCATTAAGGGGAAAGTAGTAGCATGGATAGAGGATTGGTTAATTAATAGAAAGCAAAGAGGGGGGATTAATGGGTGTTTCTCTGGTTGGCAATCAGTAGCTAGTGGTGTCCCTCAGGGATCAGTGTTGGGCCCACAACTGTTCACAATTTACATAGATGATTTGGAGTTGGGGACCAAGGGCAATGTGTCCAAGTTTGCAGACGACACTAAGATAAGTGGTAAAGCAAAAAGTGCAGAGGATACTGGAAGTCTGCAGAGGGATTTGGATAGGCTAAGTGAATGGGCTAGGGTCTGGCAGATGGAATACAATGTTGACAAATGTGAGGTTATCCATTTTGGTAGGAATAACAGCAAAAGGGATTATTATTTAAATGATAAAATATTAAAACATGCTGCTGTGCAGAGAGACCTGGGTGTGCTAGTGCATGAGTCGCAAAAAGTTGGTTTACAGGTGCAACAGGTGATTAAGAAGGCAAAGGAATTTTGTCCTTCATTGCTCGAGGGATGGAGTTTAAGACTAGGGAGGTTATGCTGCAATTGTATAAGGTGTTAGTGAGGCCACACCTGGAGTATTATGTTCAGTTTTGGTCTCCTTACTTGAGAAAGGACGTACTGGCACTGGAGGGTGTGCAGAGGAGATTCACTAGGTTAATCCCAGAGCTGAAGGGGTTGGATTACGAGGAGAGGTTGAGTAGACTGGGACTGTACACGTTGGAATTTAGAAGGATGAGGGGGGATCTTATAGAAACATATAAGATTATGAAGGGAATAGACAGGATAGATGCGGGTAGGTTGTTTCCACTGGCGGGTGAAAGCAGAACTAGGGGGCATAGCCTCAAAATAAGGGGAAGTAGATTTAGGACTGAGTTTAGGAGGAACTTCTTCACCCAAAGGGTTGTGAATCTATGGAATTCCTTGCCCAGTGAAGCAGTAGAGGCTCCTTCATTAAATGTTTTTAAGATAAAGATAGATAGTTTTTTGAAGAAGAAAGGGATTAAGGGTTATGGTGTTCGGGCCAGAAAGTGGAGCTGAGTCCACAAAAGATCAGCCATGATCTCATTGAATGGTGGAACAGGCTCGAGGGGCCATATGGCCTACTCCTGCTCCTAGTTCTTATGTAGGACGGGAGAAGACAATTGCCATCTGCTTGATGCAGAGCGGGGCCAGCAGCACGGGTTCATTTCCCGTATTGGCTGAGGTGATACATGAAGCCTTGTCCCTTACCTGAGGTGTAGTGATCCTCAGGTTAAATCACCACCAGTCAGCTATTCCCCTCAAAGGGGAAAACAGCCCATGGTTATCTGGGATGATGGCAAATTTACGGGTTACTTGATTTAACCCAATATTTTGGAAATATCAGGTCCCACAATATGTCTTATGCTCTTCTACCAAACTGTTCTGCTGGTACCTAGACAATTATTTGAGTTAGCTTCCACTTGCCTCCCTTGACAGTGCAGTCCATTCATTCACCACCTATTCCACAACATAGCTACATCAAAACTAAATAGGGTTAGCACCCGTGAAGCGTCAGTGAAAACAACAACATGGGTAGAAAATTCGGTGAGAATCGGAAAACGTCATTCTCTCCAGCGAGATCCAGATTTACGATTTTCCAGGCCCCTTGCTGGCGGTGTGACGAGAAATCTGCCGCAGAAGGCCGGTAACAGCCAGAAGGCAAAAGTTGTATGTAAGTTCAAGGTTACTGGTTATGGAGACCAGGCTGGCAGGGATTAGTGTCTGGGGGGCTGGCTGTTTCAGTTGGAAGGCTGTTTAATCCATAGCCCATATGAGCTGGGGGAATGACGGTTCCCTCAAAAGATGAAGTTGACATGCTAATTGCAGTCTTCACACGAATCAGGTATGCCTCGCCTGCCACAAGGGGAAACTAGTTGCCTGATCAGCTTTCTGATGAGTCAATTGTGCCAATTAAGTCAGTATTGCAATGCATGAGTGTGACGAATGTGATATAAAATAGTTACTTTAGAGCTATTAGTTAATGTAATGTAGAGGTAGGCCAGTCTAATTCTGGTTAGTTCACAGACAAAGGATTTCAGACCGCATGAAAAAGCAGGAAGAGGTGTGTCCACCAAAGCAGGAGAAAAGGATGCTGGGTAATAGGGGCCAGAGGAAGGGATTGGAAGTGAGCCAATCAGAATAGATCAACAGGTCAGGAGGGATATAGGATGACCTATGGGCATCATGTATGTGAAACTTGATGCCATTTGAATGTATCAGTACAGATTCCTTTGTTCCATATCCTCACTTGATTCCAGAGGTCCATGGAGCAGAATGTGCTTCGTGCTCCTGAGAATTGAGGAACGCTTGCAAGCTAAATAAAATAACTAATGCTGTACCTGCAAATCCATCTCGACTTTTATTGAGGCCAGACTGACGGGTAAAGAAACTTGGGATTCTACAAGTGTATCATTGATTGGCACCCTATTTCTGCCCCCAAACAGTCAACTCCAAGTATCATACACACTTCTTCATAACAGAGAGGTGACACAGATGCGGCCCCCAATGTAAGGCATTATGGTTAAGTCTCTCATCACTCACCCCCTTCAAAGCAATGACAGTAGGCATCATCTAGGTCCCCCCTGAGATTAGATTGCGGGTCATTGAATACACGCAACTGCCCTAACAGGGGAGTGGTTAAGGGTTGCTGAGACTCTCAAGGAATTCATTTAGGTGGCGTTGAGAGGGACAATTGTGGGGAAGTAGCCATTGTGTGACAGGAGAGGGAATAAAGCTAATTGGAAAGGAGCTCACATAGAGGGAAGCGCCTGGGTGGATGTCCCAGGTGCTGAGCGAGCCGAGGGCAATGGCACTGTCAGGAATCCTCATTTCTCATTTTAATGCTCGTTTCCTTCCAGTGTATGGTTCTGGAGACTCATGGAACCTGAAATTGAAGATTGGTGAGAAAGGTCAGATCCACAATGTAAATGCCTTTGCTGAACTGTTCGTGGGCCAGAGGAGCAGGTGTGCTTGTCTCATCCCTCAAACAAACCTGGACTGGAAGTGGATAGCACATGGAATGAGTGCACCATCCTTCACTTATCGAATGCAAGTCTTGAGATTGAAGGTGCCTCGCCTTGTGATCTGTAAGGCTACTAAATGGAGTGATTTTTGGTTGCGTTAACCCAGTTCTCAATGGTTGTGCAAAACTAGTTTCCTTTTATTTCAGAGGACAGTCTAGTGCTGATCGCAAGGCTTACTCAAAAATGTTCTGAACCTTTGCACAAATAATCCTCCGTCACGGAAACTCAGCTTATCCACAACTTGTCTCTGTGGCTCCAGAAACTTAGGGCCCAATAAATAAGGTCAGCTGTGCAGAGCATCAAGATTCTCTGGAGGTTATTGGAGGATCTCTTTGTGAATGGGCTGCAATTCTCTAACATCTCTCTTATAGGTTGGATGTATGTCTAAAGCATAATTAAGCAGCAAAGCCATTACTGTGACAACTGCTATATTTGAAGCCAAGAATAGCAAGTCCTCCAATAATGTCTGAACCCCTGTCTACTCATTGCTGTCCTGTGCCTCTTGTTCCATCATTATGCCTCCCAAAGTCATACATGTGCTTCAATTAATGGGGTAGCCTTCGGGGGCACATGAATGGCCATTAGAGTTTAATTTCGTTTGCACTGCAGGGGAATGAAAGGGTTCCACTTTGGCCCTGTTCAGGTACTGAGGCTGAGTTCAGAAGCTCTCAGAAGTACACTGACCCTCCAGGATCACTATGGTAACAGTGGCAGGTTGGAATGACATCAGCACCACCCATGTGTTCATGGCTCACTTCCAGCTTGCACTAAGGTTGGCAATCTGCCTCTAGCATGATGGATTCATGAATTAGAAACCCTGGAGCCATTTTTCTTTTTACCTCTTTATAAGAACTATTCCCTTCAAATAGGCCATCAATGCCTAGAAAAGTGTGGAACAGTGTGCACCCCATGAAGGAAGCCCCCAGCCCAACTCTACCCTTAACCCACTGTTGCCTTCCTGATAAATCTGTAAATATGAGGGTGTTACAGTACCCAGATCAGACCCCAATTTATATGCGGAAACCAGACGATACCACAACAATTTGTCAATTTGTAAACTGTGAGGAAAGGATACTTCGTTCCAGCAGTGATTGCATTGACAGTTAGGGATCTTTTATATTGAAACAAACGTCATTATTAACACAGAATTTACTCCATTAACATCCAAGGAAAAAACAGTTTTTCAATTAGCAGTTAAACAATTCTAAAAAAAAAAACAATGAAAAGTCTTTGAGCTTACTTTCCCATCTAATTCTAAAACTTCAATCAAGCAAAATCCACACGTACAGGTCAAATGCCACTTATTAACAAAGTTGATACTCGGTGGCTTATAGATTTGTTTCCTTGGGAAAGAAGCTATCAGAAGTCATACATAGAGCCTATTTACATAGAATTTACAGTGCAGAAGGAGGCCATTCGGCCCATCGGGTCTGCACCGGCTCTTGGAAAGAGCACCCTACCGAAGGTCAACACCTCCACCCTATCTCCACAACCCAGTAACCCCACACAACACTAAGGGCAATTTTGGACACTAAGGGTAATTTAGCATGGCCAATCCACCTAACCCGCACATCTTTGGACTGTGGGAGGAAACCGGAGCACCCGGAGGAAACCCACGCACACACGGGGAGGATGTGCAGACTCCGCACAGACAGTGACCCAAGGCGGAATCGAACCTGGGACCCTGGAGCTGTGAAGCAATTGTGCTATCCACAATGCTACCGTGCTGCCCGACCAAAGTCAGTCTGAGAAACACACCTCCTGTCCTCAGAATCCAGGGCAGAACTTTAAAAGGAAACTAAAAAAAAAACAGACACAGGGCAGGGCTGAAAACGAAACTAAAAACAGACCAAGCCCCTCCCATGAGTGACATCACATCCTGCCTTGCTATTAACCTTTAACCACAGCTTTAGCAGATATATAATCTGGACACCTTAACCTAATAACATTGCGTCAACAGACACATAATAGAATATATATAAACAATCACTACGTTCATCACAAGGGCACCAAAGTAATTATTTCTCATTCTTCCTTTTACATCAAAACTCTCCTTAGAAAATTGAGAGTCATTTGTCAAGCAGTAACATTTGGAAGGAGTCGATAGCCAGTGTGATTTGGTTGCTTGAACTTAATGGTGTGTGTACTAAAACTATGAGTACTGTCTGTCCCTGGTCATCAGCACATGGTGTTACCTGAAAGTCTTTCGACATATGAAGCCAGATCATTGGATCCTAACCACCTCAGTGTTTGGTAGAACTTGAAGAAAAAATTCTGTCATTTCAAAAGAAGGAATCTACGATTGAATCATAGAATCTTACAGTGCTGAAGATGACTATTCAGCCCGTTGTGCCTGTGATCGCTCTATTTATATTATAGAAACATGGAAAGTGGGTGCAGGAGTAGGCCATTCGGCCCTTCAAGCCTGCTCTGCTATTCAACATGATCATGGCTAATCCTCTATCTCAACACCATACACCCCTTCTCTCCCCATACCCCTTGACACCTTTAGAGTCTAGAAATCTATCTATTTCCTTCTTAAATACATTCAGTAACTTGCCCCCCCCCCACAGCTTTCTGTGGTAGAGAATTCCACAGGTTCATCACACACTGAGTGGAGAGGTTTCTCCTTAACTCAGTCCTAAATGGCCTACACCGGCATCCTGAAACTGTGACACCTTGTTCTAGACCCCGCGAGCCACAGAAAACAACATCCCTCCATCCAGTCTGTCCAGCCATGTCACAAGTATATACATTTCAATGAGATCCCCTCTCATTCTTCCAAATTCCAGTGAATACAGGCCCAGTCGACCCAATCTCTCCTCAGATGACAATCCTGCCATCCAAGGAATCCGTCTGTAACAAAAACATAAGTCATAAAAACTCCACCGAAAATCGTTCCTATCAGTATCTGGTCACTGGTACAACAGGAAAAGGAATACATTCCAGTTTACTTAAGCACCATCAGTCATAGTTACATTTTATATTCCAGTTTGGTCAAATATTTAGAAAATGAGATAGGTTCCATAAAAATATTTTTGCTGATATTAGTGGACAAACACTGAGCCCTCACAGAAGTAGACTTGGAGGTACATGGCACATCAGTGCTATCAGTCCCTTCTTATTCAAGGTGAATCTATTACCTACACAAAACGACTTCTAAAGGTCTTACATTCTGTAGCACCTGGTGGTGAAAAGAAAAACTTAGGAGCTGGCCAATCGATTATAGCTGCTTCAATAAACAATGGCAAATAACTCTGCAGACGTTTAATGTGATGTTCTTCCGTCCGGTTTTATAGTTCCAAAAAATGTGTCCACAACAAAACATCAAGCTGTTTTCTTGTTTCAGATACTGGTTGCCTTGCTGCATATCTCCACGGTTGAGCAGCACTTGCTGAGCAATCCTGAGTGTGCTAATAGTTACACTAATAATTAGTTTAATATAATCAGTCAAGCTTTTAACATGGTTTATTTACTCTTGCGAGAATTGACACACATTCAGACAGAGGGAGCCATTCTCTGCAAACAAAGGGAATATGTTAAAGCCTTGTGCCTGTTTTGAATTATTCGGGAGCCCGGGGAGCCTATTGGTGGAATCATCCCTTCCCCTGCCGCAAGTGGGAGTTGTGGTGGGCGGGGACGAACAATCACGTCAAAACAATCGACCTGGACCTGGCCCAGCAAGACGAAGGGGCTACGGGATTTGGCACAATTGCTTGTATGCCACAGGTGTAGGCGGTGATCAACTGCATCCATGTCACCCTACATGCTCTGTGATATCCAGGAGCCCCTTCACAAACAGAGAGGGGTTCCACTCCCTCATTTAGCAGCTGGTGTGTGAACATCAGATGCGATTCATGCACCAGTGTGCATGTTTTCCAGACAGCATGCATGGCAGTTACGTACTTGGGCAGTCGTAGATCCCTGGCATTTTTGAGGGTCACCCCAAACTGCAGGGATAGTTTGTAGGGGGACAAAGGATATCCCCCTGAGGTCTTGCCTGATAACACCGGTGCGGAGGTCAGAGATCGCAGCAGAGGGCTAGTAGACAGAAGCTCACAGTGCCACCCAGTCTGTGATAGAATAGTGCATCGGCCTCCTGAAGATGCATTTCTGCTGCCTCAATCACTCCAGTGGAGCCCCCTAGTACAGCTCCCAGAGGGTCTCCCGCATTGTGGTGGTTTGATGTGCCCTATATAACTTGCTGTACAGCGGACAGATGACCTTTATGAGGAGGACCTGGAGAGGGACATGTGTCCTTGAATGAGGAAGACTTTCAGGAGGGAGTTGAGGACAAGATTGGGGAGGATCTGAAGGACGGTGTAAGGGTCATTCCTGTTGATTCCCTGAAGGTTCATTTTGATTGATTGGCTAGAGGCCAATAAATTGACAAAAAAGCGGTATTCTGCCTGGTAATGGGTGGTGATTAGATCCTGCCTGAGTGGAATTTCTCCAGTCACCTGAAGAAAGCAGAGTTTGACTCCTGGAGACACTGGGACAAGAACCTCCTCCTTCTCCTTCTCTCTCTCTCCAGAAAGGCTGTGAGTTGATATATTTCTGGACTTACAGAGAACCTGAATGAATGAATCCCCAGTGAAGCTAGTGCAGACTGAAAACAGAAACCTGGATCTTGAAGAAAGTTGAGCATTAAGACAACCATCTGAAACAAAGACTCTTATTTTTTGTTACCTATTATTTTCACCCTTCTCCACACACACCCCCCCCCCCCCACCACCCTTGTGTTTGTCTGCCTTATGTGTGGGTGAGTAGAGTATGGGGGCAAGTTAAAGTGGGGGATTAGGAATTAGACAATAGTTAAGTTGTTGTATTTTCTGCATATCTCATTATAGTTCTTGTTACAAATAAAAAGTAATTGTGTTTAAATTTACAAACCTGATGACTATAATTATTGGGCAGCCAAGAGCCAAAGACTTCAGGTATTTTTCTAAGAGTTATTTGTTAATTCAATTGTGTTGTAACTCTGGGTCAAGTGGGGCTGGAATTGACTGCGCACTAGCTCCTAGCTCAGGGGGTCATAACAATGGAGGCCTGGCGGGGGCAAGGGTGCGCTTGGGCTAGGGACGCCCACATCATCTGCCGCTTCATGGACTAACGGCAGCATGTTATCTGATAGCGCAACATTTGTCCCCTCCCCCTCCCCTGCACTCCACCATGGATGGCCCCTCTGCAACCCAGGGGGTTGAAGGTTGCAGATATCTATATCACCAGGGTGCTGGGTCTGGGAAGTCCTTGCCAGCCTGTTGACCAATCATTGCAGGAGAGTAATAATGGCTCACTGTGAGGAATGGTCTGTGATGCTCCTCAGCTATTGCTTAAGTCTGATTCCTGTCTGTTGAAGTCAGCATGCTTGACTCCCTGGCTCATGTGTGAGTGAGTTTCAGTGCTACCTTCCTTTGTCCCGTGGCTGAGAGGAGAATTTGGGTCAAGGGTCTAAGCTTCACTGAATCATGCCAGAGTCCTATCTCTGCAAATAAAGCATTCACAATGAGTGGGCCAATCTGTCTGCCAGCCATTGAGGGCCTGTGAGAAGAACGTTGTCCTGATGGGGAGAAACATTCTGCCACGAGGAAGAGGGTTCAAGAACGTGAGGCGTTAAGGTGTTAAGCAACTATAACATTAAATTAAGTGACAAGTGCAGATGCAACAAGTGATAACTGCCCCCAACTACCTTTGCCTAACTTCACCCGTGCCCACGGTGTGACCCTACAACTCATTAGCATTGACGACGTTGATGACATTGTTACCTGCAAGTTGGAGGAGCCAGTTGGGGATTAAGGGGGTCCATGAGACCCAGGAAATCACCCAGTAGGTTAACGCTGTGATGGACTGTTTTGGACTCTCTCCCCTTTTGTTCTCGCCTTATCTTGTATGTAGTTATTGTATACAGCTTGTTTGTGCGTATGTATTTCAAGGACTTAACGGGGGGGAGAGATATGGTAGCATGGGCCCTTTAAGGGGCGTTCCCTTGAGATCCATGTTGCTGGCTTGTGGCCTATCATGTGGGAGCAGGTGAACCCCAACCAATGAGGGAAAAGTGTGGGGCCCAGAGAGCGGGGTACTTGTCAGAGTGAACCCAGGACCAGAGTATTGACACCTGCATAGATAATCTATGCTTGAATAAGTTATCCGTTAGTTGCCAATAAACACGTTGTTCTTCCTTACGACCGCCTACCTGCCTCAAGCCACCACAACTAGTAATTAATTTCTCCTGGCATCTTACTTATCAATCAAATCGTCTGCACACCAGTGCAGGAGATACCTTGTTCACAATGATGTAACACAAAGCTTTCTAGATCCAATAAAGTGCTTGTCAACATATCCAAATTGAAGATGACATAATCCAAATTGAAGATGTCAAACCCATGTCTCATTACCACAATCCTCTGTCTCATTACCACAATTGAACCTGACAACAAGTTTCCTTTCTCCCCCACTTTACTTTACATCACATAAAAAAGCCATGAGAGTGAAAGACCCTGAAGAAGGGATATACTTCACATCAGTGATGGGCAACCTAGCCTGGTGAGTGGGCCCAATGAGTGGTCCTCCTTCATCTCAGTGGGCCGCAAGATTGAAATCAGACTTGTTCGCAAACCATGACCCCATGAATAAGATCAAATGCATTAAATACACGCTGAATATTTAATATGAAGTTGTAGAAAATGCTTAATCAATTATAGATTAATAGAAGTGTCATCAACTTCAAATTGTAAAAACAAAATAAGTATTTACACTTTGGACACAGAAGGTGAGCACGGCAATGACTCAATGTTGTGAGCAATCAGCCCACACCTCACTTCACTTGCCTTTGCTTTATGTGTGCATCACTTCCGTCATAGCGTTAGGAAACAAAAACTACACAGACAGAAACCAGCAGAACGTGGCAACCCTAGCGGTCAATAAAATGTCTTGTGGGCCGCACTCAGAACCCAGATCGATTGTGCAGTAACGCAAGGTAATATGACGAGGCAGATTAAATCACAATGGTGATTTATTAACAAAGGAAGAAATTTATATACACAGCACAACACAACTCCAACACAGGGCCTACTCTGATGATTCCTCACTACCCGGGTCCACACCCGGGCACCTGATAGGCCCAGGTTTGCGAACTCCGACCCCATAGGTTCCGTGCGGGTCACATGGCCCGCGAAGGATGGTCCCTTAAAGGAGTCACGTTATTGCTGGCCGCATGTGGCCCCCGGCCACAGGTTGCCCACCACTGCTTTCGATTGTGTCACAGTTCTCTTTTAATTCTCTATCAGCCCGGACTGAGACAAGCTCAGTTAAAAGCCAAACATTTGGAGCAAGAAAGTTGTCCTCAATTTCCAAGTGTAAAATGGGAGGAATAAAGACTTGAATTTTGTGCGGTTATCTTCTGCACTCCAGAGATGCCTGGTTATCACTTGAAACAGGAGTTATAGCCTCTTCGACATGTCAGAATGGTTCCAGTGATGAGAACCTTCAGTTATGAGGATTGGAGAAGTTAGATTGTTCTCCTTGGAGAGAAGAAGGCTAAGAGGAGATTTCATAGGGGTGTTCAAAATCACAAAGGGCTGGACAGAGTAGATAGGGAGAAACTGTTCCTGCTCGTAAAAGGATCAAGAACGAGAGGGCACAGATTTAAAGTGGTTGGCAAAAGCAGCAAAATGTGATGTGAGAAAACACTTATTCACACAATGAGTGGTTGGGGTCTGGAATGCGCTGCCTGGAAGTGTGGTGGAGGCAGGTTCAATCGAGGGCATTAGATGATTATTTGAATAAACACAATGTGCATGGGTACAGAGAAAAGGCAGGGGAATGGCACTAAGTCATGATGCTTGTTTGAAGAGCTAGTGCAGACATGATGGGCCAAATGGCCTCCTTTTGCACCGTAACAATTCTGTGATTCTATAATGTGCGGCCTAACTCCTATTATAAGTACCCATGCAGGAAATTTACCTAGTCCAGGCTTTCTCTGGTGGTTTGTTCGCTAATGCAGTCTAGTCAGCAATCCTTAAGCAGTAATTATGCTTCAGTATTGTGTAGGGGCCTCATCGGGATTTGTTCCGGGGGTCACAGATTACTCAAGTGTGGAGGAGTTACTGTGGTTTATTGAGAAGTGTCAAAGCAGTAGTTCAAATACAAAATATAATCAGAGAAAAGTAAGAGGTGGGAATGGTTTACTGATCCCCTGGATGGACACATTGACAGCTGAGTGATGTAGTTTTGGTCTCTGTAGCTCGCAGTAATGATCTCTTCCACCTCCTGCCTCCCGTGCTGAAAATGGCGGGACAATGCCGGGTCCTGGGCCGTGCATGCGCACGGCTGACGACCTGCATCAGTCGGGCCATGGCGCTGGCCATGCGCGGACCCGACCTGCAAACTGCGACCCCACCAGTCCCCCCAGCCCTTGTTGAAGTCCCCCCCCCTCCCCCCGGCCAGCGGTACGGATACCGGCCGAGTGTGGCAGCCCTGGACACAGTCCGCAGCCGCCACGCCAGATTCACAATTCCTGTGGGGGCATATGTCCTGCGCCATCAGGGGCGAAGCATCGCGAGTTGGCCTGTCAACGAGGTGCCAACAGCATTGCGACTGCGCGCCGCGCCTGTCACGGTGATGCTGGTTTGGAGGGGGTGGAGACACGCAAACAGGCGTCAATCCGGCGCCAGCCCCGATTCCGGCATCGGAATCAATTCTCCGTCTGATCACCGATTACAATATCGGCGTCGGGCAATGGTGAATCCCAACTCTGGGAGTGGTGGGATATGCCATCCCAATCAATCATTCAATTTGGTCTTCCCATTCAATGGTTCCATTACCCTCCCATATCCAGCCCCTGAGGTCTCCTGCTGGTCCCTCTGCTTACCTCTTGGAAAGACATCTTGATAATTTTGCTCACAGTTGTTTCGATGGATGGACATGAGATTCCACTGTGGTGACTGTATTCATCTGAATATGAGCTGTCTGTATAGTACTGTGACCTATGGCCAGGAAATGGTAATACGATCTACTTCCAGGTATTGTACTAGAACCCCAGTGGGTTCCGCCTCTGGCTCCCCCCCCCCCCCCCCGCCCCCCCCCGGCGACATATAGACCTGCCACCTGTGAGCGGCACTCATTTGTACAGCAGACACTGGAAGGCAAGTTCCTGAATAATAAAGCCTTATGTTCACTTGTTCTCACAGTCTCGCAGTGAATTGATGGTATATCATCCACCTTATCAGGATTAGGAATGTCTTGTGCCAAGGCTTATGCGAGAGTCATGTCTTTAACTAGATAACAGCCTTTGTGAAACCTAATCCATCTTGGCTATCTTGACTATGCTGACTTCTGGGTTTGAGTTATCTCTGGCTGATATAGAAAGTTCCTTAACATGTTAGAGAGAGGGAAAGCTACTTTCATAATATTCTATTTATTTATTGGCATTTTGTAAGGTCATTCAGCAGTTGTTTCTTACAAATTGAAAGAAGGATCAAGAGAGGAGTTTAATATGTCTATGAAATGATAGCGCCCACTTTATACAAACAGAAAAAGATAAAATTGCACCCTGTGGAGGTTTGATGTATTTTACTGTGGCCTAGCAAGCTGTATAGTTGTCAGGGCCAATGAGATGCGACCTTAGCAGTATTATCCAAATTCTCAGGGTAAATATAAAATAATAGTTATCTATATCAGATAAGGAAAAATACAAAGTCCTGGCTATAAAGCAATTTTTATGCAAATGGAAATAGTTACCATCAATGCTATACTCTAGAACTTTAATATGTGTAGAAAGAAGCTTCACAGCGTTAGACCTCAAGGAATTAATACAGCACATTCACCAGTCCACTCTGCTTCACCTTTCTTCGATTTCTGACTGGCTACCTGAGTAATGCATTGAGTTGGCTGGTTGTAAACTAGAGTAATCAGACTGACTGGTAACGGTCTCTTCTTAAAGGCCCTGAGTTCAAGAAGCAAACCAGATTTGGCTGTCTATCGGCAGGCAATGCATGGGTTAGACTCCTGGCCCCTGAAGCTGATGAGTTGCTTCTTTTTTTGTTGACGGACTGCATTTTTCAGAGGTGGTCTTGGAGACTTTCTTCCCTGCCGCTGCCCAGACTCCATGTGAAATTGTCTCCCCACCACCCCCCACCTCTCTCCACAATCCCCCCCCCAGCTACCCCGAACCCCATCATCCTCTTCTCCAAGTAATTTCAGGGTTGCTGGCTGCTTCTGGAGTCTTGACTCCTGTGAGCCTGCAGACTCAGCACAGCACGTGTTGGTATCTTCCAGTCAAATTAAGCAATCTGTGAAGACACAAACATTGAAATAGTGAAGTTATGGCTTAAACCTTTTAGAAATACTGTATCATAGCGAATTCTAATTAGTATTCACAGTTATGTGAATGCATGAACATGAATATGTTTAAAAAGACAATCTAAAATTGATAATGTCATCCATAGGTAGCTAACGTAAATAAAAATGAAATTATATCTGCATGGAAGACATGGCATTATAACCAAGGTACTTTGAGTGAGCTTACCTGAAACAGAGGAGCCAGCTGTTCAAGTCTCCTCCCCTACAAGAGGATGACATGGTGGCACAGTGGTTAGCACTGCTGCCTCACAGCGCCAGGGACACGGGTTCAATTCCGACCTTGGGTGTCTGGCTATGTGGCGTTTTCACATTCACCCCGTGCCTGCGAGAATTTCCTTTGGGTGCTCCAGTTTCCTTCCACAGTGCAAATATGGGTAAGTTAGGTGGATTAGCCATGCTAAAATTGACACTTAAGTGTCCATAGATTTGTAGGTTAGGTGAGGATACGTGGACAAAATGAGAGAGTGGACCGAGGTAGGGTGCTCTTTCAGAGGATCGGTGCTGACATCATGGGTCGAATGGCCTCCTTCTGCACTGTAGGGATTCTATGAAAAGTGTATGGCTGATGATATCCACTTTTCTCAGACACTGTTAATGAGGGTTTTTTGAGGATCACTTTTTAAAAAAATATATTTTATTGAAAATTTTTCGATCACAAGTTTTTCCCCTTACAAATCAAACATAGCAAAAAAGAAAATTTAACAGTGAACAAATGGCTAATCAACATGGTAAACTAATCATTTAACATAAACTAAAACTTTCCACCCCCCCCCCCTCCCCCCCTGGGTTGCTGCTGCTGGTCATCTGTCTTCCCTCTAACGTTCCCCGAGGTAGTCGAGGAATGGCTGCCACCGCCTGGTGAACCCTTGAGCCGATCCTCTCAGCGCAAACTTCATCTGCTCCAATTTTATGAACCCCGCCATATCGTTTATCCAGGCCTCCAGTCCGGGGGGTTTCGCTTCCTTCCACATGAGTAAAATCCTACGCCGGGCTACTAGGGACGCAAAGGCCACAACGTCGGCCTCTTTCGCCTCCTGCACTCCCGGCTCATCCGCAACTCCAAATAAAGCTAGCCCCCAGCCTGGTTTGACCCGGACCTTCACCACCTTCGAGATCACTCCCGTCATTCCCTTCCAATACCCCTCCAGTGCCGGGCACGACCAAAACATATGTGCGTGGTTTGCCGGGCTTCCGCCGCACCTCCCACACTTGTCCTCCACTCCAAAGAACTTGCTCAATCTTTCTCCCGTTATGTGTGCTCTATGTAGCACCTTGAATTGAATCAGGCTAAGCCTGGCGCACGAGGAAGAGGAATTTACCCTGCTTAGGGCATCCGCCCACATACCCTCCTCTATCTCCTCCCCTAGCACTTCTTCCCACTTTCCTTTTAACTCACCCACCAGCTCCTCCCCCTCTTCCCTCATCTTTCGGTATATCTCTGACACCTTGCCCTCCCTGACCCACACCCCCGAAAGCACTCTGTCCTGGATCCCCTGTGCCGGGAGCAGCGGAAATTCCCTCACCTGTTGTCTTGTGAATGCCCTCACCTGCATATATCTGAGGAAGTTTCCCCGGGGCAACTTATACTTTTCCTCCAATGCTCCCAAGCTCGCAAACGTCCCATCTATAAATAAATCTCCCACCCTCCTAATCCCAACTGGTGCCAGCTCTGAAATCCTCCATCCATCCTTCCTGGGGCAAACCTGTGGTTGTTCCTGATTGGGGACCCCACTAGGGCTCCCCGCGCACCTCTCTGTCTCCTCCATTGTCCCCAAATATTCAATGTTGCCGCCACCACTGGGTTCGCGGTAAACTTTTTTGGTGAGAGCGGTAGCGGCGCCGTCACCAGCGCCTCTAGGCTCGTCCCTTTACAGGACTTTCTCTCCAGTCTTTTCCATGCCGCTCCCTCTCCCTCCATCATCCATTTACGAATCATCGCCACATTGGCGGCCCAATAGTAGTCGCCCAAATTCGGTAGCGCCAATCCTCCTCTGTCTCTGCTACGTTGTAGGAACCCCCTTCTTACCCTTGGGACTTTCCCTGCCCACACGAAGCTCGTGATGGTCCTGTCTATTTTTTAAAAAAAGGTCTTAGTGATTAGTATAGGGAGACATTGAAATACAAATAAGAACCTCGGGAGGACCATCATCTTAATTGCCTGCACTCTGCCCGCCAACGACAGAGGCTGCATGTCCCACCTCTTGAAGTCCTCCTCCATTTGTTCTACCAATCGTGTCAGATTAAGTCTGTGTAAGGTTCCCCAGCTCCTAGCGATCTGAATCCCCAGGTATCGGAAGTTTCTTTCCACTTTCCTTAGAGGCAGGCCTTCTATCTCTCTACTCTGGTCCCCAGGGTGTATCACGAATAGTTCACTCTTCCCCATGTTAAGCCTATATCCCGAGAAATCTCCGAACTGCCTCAATATCTGCATGACCTCTGTCATCCCCCCACTGGGTCCGTCACATACAACAGTAGGTCATCTGCGTATAGCGACACTCGGTGTTCTTCTCCCCCTCTAATCACCCCTCTCCATTTCCTGGAGTCTCTCAACGCCATGGCCAGAGGTTCAATTGCCAACGCGAACAACAATGGAGATAGCGGGCATCCCTATCTTGTTCCCCTATATAGTCGGAAATACTCCGATCTTTGCCGACCCGTGACCACACTTGCCGTTGGGGCCCCATAAAGGAGTTTGACCCAGCTAATAAACCCATTCCCGAACCCAAACCTCCTTAGCACCTCCCATAAGTACTCCCACTCCACCCTATCAAATGCCTTCTCTGCATCCATTGCCGCCACTATCTCTGCCTCCCCCTCCACTGGGGGCATCATTATCACCCCTAATAGTCGTCGCACATTGACATTCAGTTGTCTCCCCTTTACAAACCCTGTCTGGTCTTCGTGCACCACCCCGGGACACAGTCCTCTATCCTCGATGCCAGTACCTTTGCCAGCAATTTGGCGTCCACATTCAATAATGAAATAGGTCTATAGGACCCGCACTGCAACGGATCTTTATCCCGCTCCAGAATTAGCGATATCGTCGCCTCCGACATTGTCGGGGGTAAAGTCCCTCCTTCCCTGGCCTCATTAAACGTCCTCACCAACAGCGGGGCCAACAAGTCCACGTACTTTCTATAAAATTCCACCGGGAACCCGTCTGGTCCCGGAGCCTTCCCTGCCTGCATATTCCCCAGCCCCTTAATAACCTCGTCCACCCCAATCGGTGCCCCCAGGCCTTCCACCTCCTGCTCCTCCACCCTCAATTGATCCAGGAACTGCCGCATCGCCTCCTCTCCCTCCGGGGGTTGGGACCTATACAGTCCTTCATAAAAGGTCTTGAACGCCTCGTTTATCTTCCCTGCTCTCCGCACCGTATATCCCTTTTCGTCTCTAAGTCCCCCTATCTCCCTCGCCGCTGTCCTCTTTCGCAGCTGATGGGCCAGCAGGCGACTAGCCTTTTCCTCATATTCATACCTCCTCCCCTGTGCCTTCCTCCACAGCACCTCCGCCCTTCTGGTAGTCAAAAGGTCGAACTCCGTCTGGAGTCGTCTTCTCTCCCTGTACAGTCCCTCCTCCGGGGTCTCCGCAAATTCCCTGTCCACCCTTAAAATCTCCCCCAGTAATCTTTCCCTTTCCTTGGCCTCTGTTTTCCCTTTGTGGGCCCTAATGGAGATCAGCTCTCCTCTGACCACCGCTTTTAGTGCTTCCCATACCACTCCCACTCGGACCTCCCCGTCGTCATTGGCCTCCAGGTACCTCTCAATACATCCCCGCACTCTTCCACACCCTCCCTCATCCGCCATCAATCCCACATCCAATCGCCAGAGGGCTCGCTGCTCCCTTTCCTCTCCTAGTTCCAGGTCCACCCAGTGTGGGGCATGGTCCGAAACCGCAATGGCTGAATACTCAGCTTCTTCCACCCTTGAGATCAACAACCTTCCCAGAACAAAAAAATCTATCCGGGAGTACACTTTATGGACATGGGAGAAGAAGGAGAACTCCCTGGCCCTCGGCCTAAGAAATCGCCATGGATCCACTCCCCCCATTTGGTCCATAAACCCCTTGAGCACCTTGGCCGCTGCCGGCCTTCTTCCGGTCTTTGATCTGGATCTATCTAACCCTGGGTCTAGCACGGTGTTGAAGTCCCCTCCCAATATCAAGTTTCCTACCTCCAGGTCCGGTATACGACCCAACATCCGTCTCATAAATCCCGCATCGTCCCAATTCAGGGCATATACATTTACCAGCACGACCTCCATTCCCTCCAGCCTGCCACTCACCATTACATATCTACCTCCGCTATCTGCTACAGTGCTCCTTGCTTCAAATGCTACCCGTTTCCCCACCAATATGGCCACCCCTCTATTCTTCGCATCTAGTCCTGAGTGGAACACCTGTCCCACCCATCCTTTCCTTAACCTAACTTGGTCCACCACCTTCAGGTGCGTCTCCTGGAGCATAGCCACGTCTGCCCTTAGTCCTTTCAAATGCGCGAGCACTCGGGCCCTTTTAATCTGTCCATTCAGGCCTCTCACGTTCCACGTGATCAGCCTCACTAGGGGGCCACCTGCCCCCTTCCCGTGTCGACTAGCCATCACCTTCTCTAGGCCAGTCCCGTATCCCGCCTCCGCGCTCCCACTCGCTCCCCAGGCGTCGCATTCCATCCCCGTCCACCCACTCTTTAGCCATTTCCTCTTTGATTTCCGCAGCAGCAACCCAGTTATCCCCCCCTCCCCCTCCTCCCCCCCCCCCCGCTAGATCCCCTTCTAGCGTGATTGCTCCCCCCATATTACTTCCGCAAGTCAGCTGACTTCAACTGACCCCGGCTACTCCTGCTCCCTCCTTGACCCCCCCATGTGGGGAACTCCCATCTGCCTTGCGCCTGTCTTCCCGCCATTATCTTTCTGGCGCGGGAACATCCCTTTATCTGACCCGCCTCTTGTGGCGCAGCTCCCTTTCCCCTCCCACTCCCATTCCTCATTCTCCGCCTATGTCCCTTCTTTCCCCCCTCACCGGCACCCACATTTCTTAGTGTCTCCCCCCTTCCCAATTAACTTCTCTATTTACATCGACAATAACATTCCCTACAGTATCAGTCCCTCAGTTCCGATCCAATTTCTCCTCTTTAATAAAGGTCCATGCTTCTTCCGCCGTTTCGAAATAGTGATGTCTCTCCTGGTACGAGACCAATAGTCGTGCCGGCTGCAGCATCCCGAACTTCACCTTCTTTTTGTGTAACACCTCCTTGGCTCGGTTAAAACTCGCCCTCCTTCTCGCCACCTCCGCACTCCAATCCTGGTACACCCGTACCACTGCATTCTCCCATCTGCTACTCCGTACTTTTTTAGCCCATCTCAGGACCTCTTCTCTATCTTTAAGGCGGTGAAATCGCACGATTGTCGCCCTAGGTGGTTCTCTCACTTTTAGTCTTCTCGCCGGGATCCAATGTGCCCCCTCCACCTCTAAGGGGCCCGCAGGGGCCTCAGCTCCCATCAGCGAGCTTAGCATCGTGCTTACATAAGCCCCGCAATCCGCTCCTTCCACTCCCTCAGGGAGACCCAGTATCCGAAGGTTCTTCCTTCGCGCTCTGTTTTCTAGGGCCTCAATCCTTTCAATGCACTCTTTGTGGAGCGCCTCGTGCATCTGTGTTTTGACCGCCAGGCCCAGGATCTCGTCCTCATTATCCGTCACCTTCTGTTCCACCACGTGAAGCTCTGTCTCCTGGGTCCTTTGTGCCTCCTTGAGCCCCTCAATTGCCTGTAGCATCGGGGTCAGCACCTCCCTCTTTAGTAGCTCCACACACCGTCTCTGAATTCATCTTGCTCGGGCCCCCATGCCGCCTGGGCTTTCTCCGCCGCCATCTTGTCTTCTCCCTTTCTGTCCCTCTCGTCGAGGATTCCTCGCGCTGCAGCCGTCGCCGACGATATTTTCCTCTTTCGTTGGGGGGGGGGGGATTCCCTATTCACTCACCCCACACCGGGTTTCGTCACGCGAAAATTTCCCGTTGGGGCTCTTAAAAGAGCCCGAAGGTCCGTTGGAGCTGGAGCCGCCAAAACGTGCGGCTTAGCTGGGCATCGCCGCAACCGGAAGTGCTTTGAGGATCACTTTTGATGGTTGTTTTTCCTGCTGATTGAAATTCCAGTCCAATGCCCTTCCTATATCTTAATGTCTCTTTTATGGGTGGAAATGGACAAAAATTTGGCGAAGTGTTGGATCTGGTATGAAAACCGGTGCAAATCTTGCCACTCCGAGAAATCTCATGGAATATTGAGCCTCTTTGAAAAATGTTTTTTTACCATGTGAATCGCACTGCATTCGTGGTGGCCTCCTGCTGATACACTCACCACGGTGCAACTTAATCTCTGCAATCAGTGGGGAATTGCATAGAAGCGCCTCCTCAGCAGTCTACACCATTTATTCCAGATCCATTTGATGGGATGGCTGTCAGGGTTCCAACATGACAATTTGCAGAGATTGCAAATTCTTGGATGGTGTGCAGTAGAGGCTGCCATGCAGGCATCCTCCCAGCCAGGTCACCACCCCCACCTGAGAGGCAGTGGCTACCTTAGTCATTGCCAAATCACTATGGAAGAGGACAGGACATCAGTGCCATAAGAACGTGAATGACGTTCTTCATGTGACCAGATTAAGTCTGCCACCTCCAGTCTCTCATTGCACCCCCTCGCACCCCCAAGATGATCTCTTACCCAACCACCTCGCGGGCTGCCAATACCGCTCACAAGGCCCTCTTCCCCCGCACCCCCACCCCCAATCCTCATGGCTCACCCAAGTATCTACTCTGTTATTCACATCCGCGCTCCCACTCAAGTTCCATGCATGCCACAACCCATCATCATCTGAACAGACAGGACACCTGCCTACCCTCTCCCCGTGTCTCATTGCAGGACAAACTAGAGCACAACAGGCGTGAGTGAGCACAGTCCCCTGGAGTCATGCACAAGCTCAGATGCCTCATCCCCTTTGAGGAAACAGCCCTTGAGGAGCACGAACATGCCTGTGCAGAGGGCAAAGAATGGGCTGCAGCCCAAGGTGAGACATTTCAGGACATGCTTCACATGAGTAAACATTGTCCCATAATTTGTGCTTATGATGCTCTAATGCCATCTCCCTTCCCTTGCAGGGCAATCAGTCGAGCAGCCTGGACCATTCTCACGCTTCCTGGAGACTACGGACACAGCAGCTCCAAGGGAGACTTCTCGGACACCCCCATTGAAGAGGCGTCACATCTGTCTCCTGCACCCTCCATCAGCGCAGATACTCACACCCCAGTGGGATTAAGTAGTAGGCAAGCTTCAGGCACACTCACAGGTGAGCATCCCACAATTCAAGGTGCATAGCAGTCAGAGGCAGTCCTGGTCATCCCCAAACCGAGAGGCTATGAGGACGTCCCTAGCCCTTTGCTCCATATAGGCTCTGGTCATGTACCGAGGTCCTTTCTCCTCCTCCTTCATGGGTTGTCCCTCGCTGCCATCCTCGAACTCCTCCTCATCCAAGGAGATGCTGGCCTCCCCCATCTCCTCCTCGTCCAGCTAGTCTCCTCTCTGCAGCGCCAAGTTGTGGAGAGCACTACAGACAATAATTATACGGGACACCCTCAGGGGGCTGTCTTGGTCCAATCACCTGATCGACCAGCATTGATGCATGAGCCTCATTATAGCAAGTCTCAGCAGGTGTTCGTAGCCTCCCCACTGGTATTGTCAGCCACCTCCTGAGTGGGTACCTCATGTCCCCGAGGAACCACCCCTCCAGCCGCTGCTTTCCCTCAAAAATAGCTGGAATCTGCGAGCACCTCAAGATATACCTGTCATGGGCATCCCCAGGAAATGGGCACACACCTGCATAATGCGTATCATGTGGTCACAGACAAGTTGGACATTAAAGGAGTGGAATCCGTTGCAAAGCATGAATGGCACCGTATGTTGCTATGGAGGTTGCAGGGTCACGTGGGTGCAGTTTATCTCACTCTACACCCAGGGTATACCCACTAAGTGAGCGAAGCCCTTGGCCCTGGCGTCCTGGCTCGGCTGTCAGTCTAAGTTAATATAAATGTGGGCCCTTGCATGAAGGACATCTGTAACCTCCCTAATGCATTTATGCGCGGCTGACTGGGAAAGACCACACAGATCACTGGTGCTGCTCTGAAACGAGCCAGACACTCACATGGACGTTCAGAGCGGCGATAACATTAAGGGCCACGGGCAGTGGGTGACCTCCTATTCCATGTGGTGCCAGCTCTTGCAGGACATGGCAAAGGTGGTCCACTATCCCCCGGGACAGACGCAGTCTCCTCCGGCATTGAAGATCCAGCATCTGTCGGTAGGATGTTTGATGTCGGAAGACACTTGGCTCGTAGTGTCTCCTTTGAAGCTCCACCCCCAAGGGGCTGCTCCTGGAACAACTGCAGACCCAGCAGCTCCTTCCTCTGCAGGGCGTATTTTCCAATTCTCTCTGGAATTTGCCCTGACGTTGCTGATCTCACTGACAGTGACAGTGACAGGTGACAAAATCACCTCTTTTTATTTGTTACATGGTTTATTTTTATCTTTGTATTGCCAGCTGAGCCACCCCTCTCAGAAGGACAGGATAGTTTTGGGCAGGAATGAATGGCTACAATATAGTAATATCCAAAGAGATAGCAGACTTCATTCTTGCAAGTTAATAGCTCAGGCTCTTTATTAAAAAAAAGGTTTTCTGAGACTCCGAGAAGGTGACGCCTGCTGAGCGCAATGTCCATCATCTTAAAATATCTTTGACTAAACCTTGCAATTCCAGTCACTGCAAGTGACAAATGGGTTGGGCAACATTTGAAGTGAAACCAGCCTCATTAACAAGAGGTTCCTTTACCAATTGTTCAAATGGAGAATCGGTGTTTTATTTATCTTGGGTCAAAATGTAAATTACCTCAGAGAAACGCAGTAAACGTACAACCCTGAGAAAATTCAGCAAGTATGAAAATGAAAAATGAAAATGAAAATCGCTTATTGTCACAAGCAGGCTTCAAATGAAGTTACTGTGAAAAGCCCCTAGTCGCCACATTCCGGCGCCTGTTCGGGGAGGCTGGTACGGGAGGCGGGTACAATCTTTGAATGTAGTTACTGTCGATAAGATATTGCCGAGCACCTGCTCGGTCCAAGCATTGAAATCTTTGGTGGGCTGGAGGTTGGTCCTGGTGGATGCCAAGTATCCATCCTACTAATTGCTGTGCCAGAGAGTAAAGCTGTGGTACCTGGGACTGCCTGAGGGTTTAAGCATTATGCCAACTTCCAGATGCCACAAAGATACCTGCATGTTCCATGGGTAACAGTCACATACAAAGTGCACATTCAGGTAATGAAGCCCTTTATGAGCCCTGGCTGACCCACAGAAGCCTTAATGGCCGGCTGTGTGTAGTCTATCATTCCCTGTTGTTGTGTTTTGTGCCACAGAGATATGCGGAGATGACACACTCGCTTCTGTGTGTGTAGGAGTTTTATTTACAATGCGCCAAAATGTCTGTTCTCATGCCTGCAACTTCTTGTTTCAGTTTAGTTTCTGGTTTTCTCTGTAACCATGCAGCCTAACTAATAATGCACAGTGAGCAGTTAACAGCCACTCATATTCAAATACTGAACAATTGAGTAATATGTCATTTCCCCTTTGTAAAACTAAATGACCCTGGGCGGGAGTGACCCATGGCCGAAACTTCGCCCCCAAGGCCTTCACCGCGAAGCCAGCCATGTGGTGTTGGCCTGGGTGGCATAATTGTTCGGCACCACCCCTGCTCCTGCAGGCGGTTCGTCTCCTCCAACTGCACCTGCAGGTGCTGGATGGTTGCTGACACCCCCTCATGCAGTCCCTGGCTCTGCGACTGCATGTCCAATATCAACAGAAGCCCGAAACCCGTCTGGATGGCAGCTACTCCCTGGTGTCAGGCCACTCTCCGACCGTTCACCCCGTCTGGAGTTTCTACCTTCACATGCTGTACCAGAGCATGTGTAGTACGCGCCAGATAGTGTCCCAGGAGCCTCTTCACTAACATGTCCAACCGAGGTGAGTGTCTCTGGGATGGTGGAGGGTGTAAGCGACAGCTGTAACAGGAAGTCAGTGTTGGGGGGGGGGGGGGGGGGGGAGATGTAGGGGTGGGGGGGGGGGTGATGGTAGAGAGTGCGATGTTGGGGCGATGGAGGGTGTGGATGTGGGGTTGGTGGAGGCTTTGGGGGTGGTGGCATATGTGCCATGGGGATCCGCAACTCAGTGGGGTCTCACTTGCTCACCCGATGCCGACCTCCTGCCCTCTCTCCATGCTCACTGATCAGGCTCAACTGCGGTGAGGAACCATCAGGTCCTCCTCCGGTTTTCTCCCTGTCACGGCGGTTGAGGGCCGACTTCACCCGGTAGGCGCTGGGGGGGGTGAGACAGATAATGCACAGCATGCAACACAGGGAGTGGGTAGCTGGTGGCCTTTGTGGCCAGGGCAGCCAGTATTGGTGCTGGCAGGTGGTGCAGGGTGGGGGTTCGGTTGTACCCCCAGGTAGGGTGGGGGGGGGGGGGTGAGGGGGTGCGGTTACGGCTATGTGGGTCAGGGTTTAACGCCAGGGGCACAGTGTTGCCTACTCAACCTGAGGAAGTCATGCAGTTCTTTTTACGGCACAGGGCTACAGGGTGGCCCGCCTCTCCTCCATGGCGTCCAACTGGGTCTCGGGTTCCGGGTCGATGAAATGTGGTGCCGCTTTCCTTGCTGACATCTTGTTGGCTGGGCTGGTGTGTGTGGGGAGTGGAGTGCTAATATGCAGCTGCACCTTGTCAACCTTTCGAGTGTCAAACCTGACCCTGGAACATCAGACACCGTTTTTCGTTGGAACCAGTCATGTTCCATATGGCATCGGTGTTAGCCCATTAACGGTTGATGAATTGGGCTGGGACCGGTGCCAATTGTGCTATCGAAGAAGTCCACCAATTCAGTCCCGGCGTCAGCGCTTAGTTTCTGAAATGGAGAATCCAGCCCCTCATGTTATATCAAATCACCCTAAACAACAAACATACGTCCATTGGATCACCTCTTAAAGTTCAACATGCCTTTGAGATATTATGAAGGTCGTTGATGATGGCGTTCAGATCTACGAACTTGACATTGTGATTCCATATGATCACCTCAGTGAAGTGGATGATTGACATTGCAGTCGCTCATCAGAAACGGGAAATGTATCTTGATAATTATTGTCCTCAAAACCCTGGTCTGCTTTGGATCAAATGTCTTGCATTCCACTTTATGTTGTCATCTCACTTATTAAGTGGTGGGGATAAACAACCGTTTGATCTTTTTGGACCTGGTAGAGATGCCGCGAGATTGTGGTTGCATTTTGGGCTTTTGATGTGAATGCAATCTCCAACTTCAAATCGCGGTTTGCTTGCATGTGTTCACTTGACGATGCCCGCTTTCATTTTACCTTATTGCTTTGCGATTTATTCTGCTTCCATTTGACATTCTTTGCGGGAGAGTGGTGACAGCTTCAGAATGGTTAGCAGCAAAAGTTATGAGTTTGGCCCAGTGTCTTTCCCGGAAGAGAGTGTGGGGTGGACTGACACTTGCGAAGCTGGTTATAAATGGATTATTTAAACATTTTCCCCTCCAACGTACTAGCTCTCAGCGTGTCCTTTATCACCCTGTCTCGTTGATAAATCAGGATTTGTTCAATTTCATTGAGCCAGTGCAGTGGCCGCAGCCCATCTAACGATCTTTGTGCACTTAATGCTGCTTAAATCATTCATTAACTATGATGAGAAGTGTTAACGCATCATTATCATCATGATTGGCCAGCAATCTAGCTGTGTTGTCAGCAATCTTACTTTTAAAATTGTGCCGGTTATTAAAGTGAAATTGAACAATTCTCCATTTTACAAAAAAAAAGGACACTTTAATCTTAAAGAAGACGATAGTGGCTAAATTATACAGCTAATGGCGCAATTAATATCTGGTTATGCACACTCCAGAGTGTTAATATTAATGACTTTACCTTATTCCACTTCCTCTCCAGTGCTAGATGCAAAAAGTAAATTAATGTTGTAACGTTCTGTGCAATTTCAAACCTTCTGTAACAGTTGTAGTTTTTTTTTCTCCAAATGGTAAGCTGGTAGCTGGGGAACCTGGATGAGAAAGTAAATGACTGCTGCATCCATCATATCATGGAACATGTTTAATATACGCTGAAAAAATATCCATATTCCTGTTGGCCATTACTTGTCCATCAAAATTGAACATCCTTCGGCAACTCGCAATGAAACTGATACACGACAAATATACCCATTTGCGTATTAATCTTGTACAATGATATTTGAAAGGAGCCCCTCCATTTTCTTCTATCACCGTCCCTGCTTCTCGTATCCCACTCTTTTCTCACAAACCCAAACAATCCACACATACACTAATTTTTTGAACAAACCTGTGTATAGCCATTGCTATTTTATTATTCCCAGTAATACCACGTGTTGGCGTGGGTCATTGTTAGGAGTGTCTCTGAGTTCAATGAAGTTATGCTTCCAAGTCCCATGCCAGAACCTTGAACATACAGGCCAAAATTTTCCAGCTGTTCCCACCGGCAGGAGCTTCCAGTCCCACTGACGCCCCCCCCGACAGGTTTTCACCCCCACGGGTATCCCCCCAAATGGGACCCCCAGGATCTCCGCCCCTCGTTGGATTCACCTCCTCGGGACTTGACACCCACATCCATTGGGATGTTTCCCCCACCCCATCGGGGCTTCCCCACCAAGGCCCAGCTTTCACCGTCAGCCCCCTGCCATGAGACCTGACTTGAAACTGCTTTCTTGCCCCTGCGAGGCCTGACGCCCCCTCAAGGCCAGACTCAATCTCCTCCTGAAGCTCAACCTGACACCCTCCCCCCACCCAGGGCCAGATCTGATCCAAACCCCCCCCCCCCCCCCTCCCACACAGGCCTGATCTGAACGTCACCCCCCACATGCCACTCTGGGCCTGACCCCAACCCCCTCAAGGCCAGACCCAAACCCTTCCCCCCCAAAGGTTCGCCTGACCCCCGGGGTCTGACCCTAACTTCCCCAAGGCCTGGCCCAACCCACCCCTGTAGCCCGACCTGACCTCCCTAAGGCCCAACCCAATCCCTTCAAAGGCCTGACCCAACCACCCCAGACTGCAGGAAGCCCCACTCAAGTCATTTCTTGATATCACATTGTGTGAATGTGAGCAGCTGAAGCCTCTGGCTGTGGGTATCTCAGGAGAAGGCCAAGATGGATCTTTGACTTGGTAGTTCTGAGTGGAGAGGAGTGATTGTTGTATCTAGTGTGAGGAGAATAAAGTGAGTTGTATCCTGTCAGCCTGGCCTCTTGTGGAGTCTTTACCTCTGTCTACAACAATAATATCACTGGACTAGTAATCGAAAGGCCGAGGAGAATGTTCTGGGGAGCATGGGTTCAAATCCCACCATGGCCACTGGTGGAATTTTAATTCAATTAATTAAATCTGGAATTTGAAAAGCTTGTCTCAATAATTGTGGCCAAGAAACTATCATTGATTATCATTTAAAAAATAAACCCACCTGGTTCACTCCTGCCTTTAGGGAAGAAAACCTGCCGTCCGTAACTGGCCTGGCTGACATGTGATTTCAGACGCACAGCAATGCGATTGACTCTTAACTGCCCCCTGGAAGCCATTCAGTTCAAGGGCAATTAGGGATGGGCAATAAATGCTGGCCTTGCTGTCAATACCCATATCCCATGAAAGAATTTTAAAAATCCAAAAGCACAGCAAAACACCAAGATTGCATCCAGATTCTTTGATAAAATTACCTTACTTGTAATCAACTTTCCTGATCTTCAAAATAAAGCAGGGCCCATCTTACATCATTACGTTTGTTTTTTTTTCTTACATAAATAATGCAAACGTTGCCTGGACATTTGTTGGCTTTATTTGGGATTAGTCAGTTGAGCAGCGTGATGTCCGGATAGCGCTGAATCAAAGTCTTCCAGCGTAGTTAAGGGAAGTACCCTCACTGAGGCAGAATGGTGCACATGCCATGTAGGAAACCATGCCATGGGGGGCTACAGGTCGGGTGGCACAAGGCCTCCATCGCACCACTGCAAGCAACGCAACAGCAACAAGTGTTGCACCTATTGTGTTTTCACCAAAGGGCTTGGGCTGCGATCCCAGCTGCAGTAACATATGCATTGTACAAACTTATTATCATGGTTGTTTTGTGCCCACTCTGTCTTGTCTGGAAACCATCTGATTTCTAACATTACTCTGCCATAGAGGATGCTAATGCACTTAGCCTTTAGAAGCTAGCAAATAGCAATATTAATCAATCACAATGATATAGAGTTCAGTGATGTGATGAAGTCCAGAGGGAACTCTCCGAGGAGGAGACCCATAAACCATCCTACTCTAACTCGAGGGTCAAATAGGGTAAGGAAAAAGAAATCGATGACATTTCTCTTCATTAGTATGTCTTGTTTGCTTTCAGCAGGAAGTGCTGCATATCCCTGTGGGACAAAGTGAATAAACTGTTGCGTTGTGAAGATGAGAAATTAGTTGATTTAGAGCTTACAATCTTGTCAGTGATGCTATACTCATTGGGCAGGATTCTCCGCTCCGCCAGCCGCGTTTTGAAGCACAGCGAGCCCCCGCCTGCAGTGGGGACTCTCCATTCCCACAGCTAGCCGGTTGGGTTTCCCATTGTGGCCACCCCAAGCCGTCGGGGAACCCGCAGGCGTGAGTGGGCTGCTGGCGGACTGGAGAATCCCACCGACGGAGAATTCCGCTGATTGTGTCTGTAACCTCTAGTACTGCCTTCTATGGGAATCATTTCAAGAGATTCGATAAAAAATTTCAACAAGTTGTGCAAAAATTCTCCTTCAGTTGGCATAGCCTATTGTCAATGTCATAACCCCTACGAGGACCAGGGGGGAACCATCATTGATCTCCCTGTGGGACTCGTGGAGTACAAGCTCCCCGGACAGGGGGCAGAGGCCACCCACCTGGGGCTGGTTATGGACTAATGTGAAAGCTGGCCAAAGCATGGCATAAGCAGATTAGTCTTCCCAGCAAGGAATGCATTGGAAGCGAAACGCTGCTTATTGCATTTTTTGCTGGCTTTCTCAAGTTACTGAAGTCAATATAAACACAGAAAATGCTGGACAATCTCAACAGGTCTGACAGCACCTGTGGTGAGAAAAGGGAGCTGATGTTTTGAGTCTGGATGTCTCTTTGTCAAAGCTGGAGGAAACTGTAAATAGGATGAGATTAATACTGTTGTGCGGGGTGACAGGGTGCATGGAGCAGTGGGGCAACAATGGTCAAATTGTTTTGTGTGTGCAAAAGCCATGATGATGACACCAAAGTGACCTCTCCTGTGCATACTGTGTCACAAACTGAATGCACACACAAATAAACGGACAGGATTTACCAACCAACCTGCTGCATATTTTTCAGCAGCGGAGGTGCCCCGCCAACGAGATTTACCGACCCTTCTATTGTCAATGGGATTTCCCAGTGACTGGACCCCTCGTCGCTGGGAAACCCGTGCCCCGATGTGGGACCGGAATATTCCGCCAGTGTGAACAGCCAGTAGATCATGTCCGATATTCCTATTCCACCTTCTGAAGAAAACCAGGGTTTTCTGCTCCCTCCCTCCCGCAGCAGGAATCAGCGCAGGTGGGATGGAAAATTTGACCGACCAGCCAAAGGTTCGTTGACTTTGAATGGGAATTTCCAATCCCCTGGTGGGCAGGATTGGACCATCCTGGGCAATTATTTTTCAAGAAGAAATAAAATGACCGAAGGCCGAGAATTGCCCTCGCCTCTTTTCTCTGCCTTTTGTATCGAGCTTAGTTTACAGTGGTGTAGTGGTAATATCACTGGACTAGTAATCCAGAGGCCCAGGAGACATGGGTTCAAATCCCACCATGGCAGCGAATGCAATTTGAATTCAATGAATAAATCTGGATAGAAAGCTTTTCTCAGTAATGGTGGCCATGGCATCTATCACTGTTGTAAAAACGCTTCCTGGTTCACTAATGTCCTTTAGGAAAGGAAATCTCTCATTCTTGATCTTGTCTGGCCTGCATGTGACTCTTAACTTCCCTCTGAAATGACCTAGCAAGCCATTCAGTTCAAGGGCAATTCGGGATTGGCTCCAAATTCTGCCTTGCCAATGGCACCCACATCCCGTGAAAGAATAAAAAACAAAAAATGTTTAACTGTGAAAGGGTCTATGACCGACTTCAGGTGGTTACAGAGAAATTGGCCAATTGGACAGATAGATGTCAAATGAAAGTTGATACAAGGCCCAAATTTTCCAACTGTCCACGCTGGCGGGATCTTCTGGTAGCTGCTGATCTTGTAGATGTAGTAGATCGGCTTAGCTAGGGTCGTAACTAGTTCCGGAGCACAAGTCTTCAGTACTGTAACTAGCCTATTGTCACAATTTGTTGTCATAGCAGTATCCAGTGCCTTTGGCCATTTCTTGTTCCCAGGTGGAGTGAATTGAATTGACTGAAGGTTGGCATCTGTGATGCTGGAGAATATAGGAGGAAACTGAGATGGACCAGCTACTCGATACTTCCGACTGAAGATGGTTGCAAATGCTTCAACCCTGATTTCTGCTCTGATGTGTTGGGCTCCTTCATCGTTGAAGATGGGGATATTTGTGGAGCCGCCTCCTGCAGTGAGTTGCTTAATTGTCCACCACCATTCATGACTGGATGTGGCAGGACTACAGAGCTTAGATCTGATTCATTGATCATGGGATAACTTTAATATCTCTATCACGTGCTGTTTCTGCTATTTTGGCAAGCAAGTGTTGTAGCTTACCCACACTGGCATCTCATTTGTAGGTAAGTGGAGTCTACTCCTGGCTTGTTCTCTTGCACTCCTCATTGGACCAGGGTTGATCCCTCAACTTTATGGTAATGTTAGAACGAGCGATGCTCCGAGCCATGAGGTTACAGATTGCCCTTGAATACAATTTTATTGCTACTGATGGCGACTAATGAATGCCCAGCTTTGAGCTGCCAGGCCTGTTCTGAATTGATCCCGATTAGCACACTGGTAGTGACACACAATACGATGGATGGTATCCTTTGTGTGAAGATGGGGCTTGGTCTTCCCAAGGATTGTGTGGTGGTCGCTCCTACAAATACCCTCATGGACAGATGCATCTGCAGCAGGTAGATTGCTGAGGGGGGAAGTCAAGTAAACTTTTCCCTCTTGTTGGTCCCCTCACCAACTGCCGCAAACACCATCAGGCAGGCAGTTTCTCCCATCATACCTATGTTTGCCTTCAGTGATATTTAGTCTTTGAAGGCCTCTGGAAAATCCACCTTGTGTGTTCAGTTACATTAATGTATTGGAAACGCTTTAATATATTGCTCACTCGCCAATTACATGGCTACCACTGCTGGTTGTTAGAGGAGGCTGGCAATGATAATTACATAAAATCCCTCTCTACGGAAAAGAAGCAGTGGAGCCTTGTCAGTTGTAATGTCACAGTGATATGACAACTGACGATACAACAGAATTTAACTGTCTGGGAAAGAATTGTTCTCTAGCCTGGTTTTTCGGATGTGCCATTTTCCTTTTGTTACACTTTGTAACGTACTTTCAGCCAAGTGGCAAATGCTTAAGTTAGTCACTGTAGTCAAAGCATATATTTAAAAAGGACATCAATATTAACAACAAGGCCAACGTGTGGAGCATTCGAAAAAGCCACTCGAATACACAATTGAGAATGGGAAAGAAACAGCATTACACATAAATTATGTGATTATATTTTTAGAAAAATATTGGTTTGCATAATTACCAAACACTAAGCAAAAGCGCAGGCTGCCATTATAATGGAGTTATTTGCAATAATAGGAGGGAAAGCCTGTCAGTCAAATCTCAAAGGCATTCATTAAGAGTATGACTTTGAACTGTCAGATCTGCTCGTACCATGTCAAGACTGTCGAAGAAACAGTGGGGTAAAACCGCACAGCAATTGAGCTTGCAATTGATTCAGCTGAATTGTGTGACATTGCTCGAACTTCAAAATACTGAAGACATAACTTTTGTTTCTGTTTATCCAGTTCAGGGTGTCAGTTGTCACTAATTGTGACTGTTTTGTTGTATATTTCCGAAGATGGTTGTAATGTTCGTGGTAATGTTAACAATGTCTAGCATAATTTACAGCACAATGGGCCACTTGACATCGATCTTACTGGCAACAAAGTTCTCATTACAGAAGATGGAGTCAGATGTGAACTGTCCTGTACATCCAGTTGATAGTTCTTTCATGCTAATGTACATAACATGCTCTCAATAAGTAGGTCACTGAATTAAATAACCACATTCACCTTATGTTTCAGAATTGAACGATTTGCTAATCCAAGAGTTGACAGCACGTTTGAGATTAACACACTGCTGCAAACAATAAAAGGACTTGAGTTAATATGCATTATTCCATCACAGGAACACGGAGCTGAAGCCATGTTACAATCCAGTTGATGTTATTACTAGATGGGAAGATCCCAGAATAGAACTCTGGCTCAAAAGACCATAGGCAGGATTCTCCATTTCAGAGACTAAGGGCGGAATTCTCCGTCGGCCGATGTGGAAATTGGGAAACGGAATTGGGCGGAGAATTGGTTCTGACTCCAAAATCGTGGCGGACGCCGATTTGACGACAAATCACAATTTTCCGTCGCCTCAGCAGCAGTGCCAATGCGTTCCCGAAGCCCGTACTGTAAATGCTGTTGGCATATCATTAGTGGGCCGAACCAGGTCTTCTCCGGGGCCTCTGAGATTCTCCACTTCTTGTGGGCCAAATTCCCGACGGCACAGTTCACTTGTGCTTTTAAAAATCAGGAAATCGGCATGGTGGCTGAAGAAGGGAGAGAGACAGAGGGGGTACGGAAAGTGTCCAACTCGCGATAGTTTGCTGACAGTTGTTCCGCTGGCTGGGGGTGTAGCAAGGGGTGGCCAGGAGATGGGCTGTGAGGTTGGGGTGGACGGGCCTGGAACACCATTGCTGCAGCTTGCAAGGCCATCTTGCAGCTGTGCACATCAGACTGCCCACTGTGAACTTTGGGCCACAGGTCTTATGGGTGATCCCCAGGCCATCTCCCTGTGTGCCCTCTGGCCCCAGCCGACCCATCAGCGGGATGGGCGTGCTCCAGTGCAACCAGTGGCATCTTGTTGGCTGGGATGAGTGTGTGTGGGGAGTGTAATGTGTATATGCAGCTGCAGCATGCCAGCTT
The DNA here is from genome assembly GCF_047496885.1 of Scyliorhinus torazame. NCBI lineage: Eukaryota > Metazoa > Chordata > Chondrichthyes > Carcharhiniformes > Scyliorhinidae > Scyliorhinus > Scyliorhinus torazame. The sequence continues at coordinate 245,067,381 of NC_092708.1, forward strand.
CCCGAGTGTCAATCATGGACCCCGCGAATCCTGCACCATTTTCCATTGGAATCGATTGTGTTCCATGTGGCACCGGTGCTAGCCCCTCCACAGTTGCCGAATCGGTCCAGGTTCGGTGCCAGTTTTGTTGCTGTGAAAATCCATGAATCCTGCCCCGGCTTCAACACTTAATCTCAGGAACGAAGAATCCAGCCCTAAATGTTGACGCCAGCACTGAATCGGTGGACTATTATGACAACTAAATTGACGCTGGTTCCAGAGCAATTCATGATTTGTTAATGGGCTAGCACCAGCGCCATGTGGAACTCGGGCGATTCCAATGCAAAATGGTGTCTGATTCGCTAGGGTTAGGATTGCCACTTGAGTGGCTGACAAGCTGCAGTTGCATATCAGCACTCCACTCCCCACACACACTTATCCCAGCCAACAAGATGGCAGTGTGGAGAGCGAAACCCCTGTTCGCAGATGTAGAGCTCGAGACTCTGCTTGACACTGTGGAAGAGAGGCAGGCCACCTGTTTCTCGGGGTGGGAAGGAGGATGCCAACCGCCGCCGTACAGACTGCCTGAGCACAGGTGGCAGATGTCGTGAGCGCCGTGGGCCCCACCGCCAGGATTGGACAGCATTGTCAGAAGTTGCATGACCTCCTCAGGCCAGCCAGCATGAGTAGGCAGCACCTTGACCCTGGCACCAACCCCTGTAACATGCACCCGTAACCCCCCCTCCACCCACTGCAGTTTGCATGCACCCCACCCTGCACCACATGCCAGCACTCATACCAGCAGCCATGGCCAAGTGGCCTGACAACAAAGGCCACCAGCTGCCTCCCCCCTGTGCTGCACGTGTTTGACTGCCTAAACACCGTGCGCTTTCTGTCTCCTCCCGCACCCGTTACCCCCCACGGTGCATAACTGCAGAGAGAGAAGACCGGAGGGGGACCGCCGGACTTGCGGCCCCTCACCATTGAGGAACGGCAGGAACTGGACCTCTCCGCTGGGCCCAGAGAGGGGGCAGTCGCCGAGGTGGGGGTCGGCATTGGGCAACCAAGTGAGTCCCTGCTGGGTTGCGGTGGCACGCATGGCACAACCCCCACACACCACCCCCACTCACACCACATCCCCCACACCACCCCAACACCATCCCTGCATGAGCCCATGTCCCCACACCACCCTTCTGGTGTCCCCTGCCCCCGATCCAGATTCCCGTGATGAGGAGGCAACAGACAGCGAAGAGAGCCCCAAATGCCAGCCCTAGACACCCAGGATCACCAGTCGGGGACACCAACTTTCCAACCCGGATGTTACCAACACCCTCCACCATCCCAGAGACACTCACCTTGGTTAAGCAATTTAATGAAGAGGCTCGGTCATCCCTGGCCTCTTCAGGACAACCGCAGGATGGGCAGCAGGCTCTTGGGGAATAAGTGGTACCCGCTACAGTCCTGGCTAATGATGACAATATGGAGGCCGGAGAACAAAGCGGAGACCCAGTACAAGAGGCCCTTGCAGCCGCCTAGTCTGTCATTGAGCGGTGCATTGTACTCCCGGTTCCCTTGCCTCGACTGTTCTGGTGGTGCACCCCAGGACTTTGTGCTTTGTGGTGGTCTGCTGTGCCTACCAAAACATGGCACAGCAGCGGGGCGATCTGCTGGAGGTTGGTGATGAGGAACATGTGGCCACCTACGAGGAGGAGGAGGAGGAGGATGAGGATGATGAGGAGGCGCTGGAACAGCAGGGGCTGAAGGACGAGGCTGGGGAGGAACCTGTGGCCCTGTCAGAGGCTGCAGGACAGACGGCAGCAGTGAGGGTCCGACAAGAACCGAGGGCCGGGGAGGCCCTCATACTCGCCCGAGTCACTTAGTACGTGGCCTGGTCTGTCATCGCTACCTTACCCTGCCCCAGGCATTTCCCATCCTCCCAGGGTATGTGTCACATCACTCCTGGGTGCTGGGACTGTGTCGGCCCCGTCATCGGGTCACTATTGAGGGTAGATGGGTGATGGGCAGTGAGCTGAGTGCTGGTGCTCCTCAATCAATGCCATAGTCTGACCCCTGCCTATCTGCTGAGTGCTCGCTCACACCCATCGCATGCAAACGGTGCTGCATCACGGAAAAAATTGACAGAGGCATGCTATTGGTTGTGCACAAGCATGTTTAATGTTCCATACAGGTCCCTACTCTCCCGCTGGTGCTCCTCCTCACCCCCTACTACCCCCCCCCCCCAACACCGTTTCCCCTCCGCCGGTGCTCTGTGATCCTCGATGTGATTTGCCCTCCTAGCTCTACCACTATGTCTAGGTTTCTCCCCAGGATGCACATCAGTGGTAGAGGGTGCCAGCTGCCTAACTCATCCTGCGGCCTTCGATACTGGCGTCCTCTGGCGGCTCTGGGACCAGAAGGCCCCGGCTCACTTGTCGACGGCACATGCTCAACCCTGCTGCCCAGTCCCGTGTGCTGACCCCAATACACGGCTTCATCAGAGGGGTGGAACTCAGGGAGCTAGTGGCCACCCTCGTCACTCCATGGGACGGGTCCGGGTTGGCACCCGGCGCCCCCTCCTCCTGATCGGTGTCCATAGGGCTCCAGGGTTCATTTGGGATGGAGGGACAGCTGGTTTGAGCCCCAGTGACCCCAGCAACATCTGGCTCTGCCAGCCCTGGTGGCTCCCCAATATCTGCACCAAGGAGTCAACGCCCCCGTCGATGCTCCTCAGTGAATGGGACATGCTCTGCAGTGCCTCGGCCATCCCCACCTGTGACTGGGAGAAGCTCCTCGGCGCCTCGGCATTCCCATCTCAGAACGGGACGTGTCCTGCAGCACCTCATCTAGGTCGGCCTGGTACTGGGTGACATCCCACAGCGAGTCTGACATTCTGCCGAGACCCTCAGCCATGGCCATCACTGACTGCGCGACACCTTGGACACCATCACTAATGGTGCCGATATCATGCCCCAAGCTCTCCACTGCGGTCGCCACTCTAGCAGTGTGGCCTCGGTGCCACCCATAGCCGGCGACTCCTCCTGCGCCCGTAGCCCGTGGGATTCCTCCAATCGGCTATGGATCTGCTGGAGTGATGCTGACATTTCCCTCTGAATATCCCGGTCACTCCCTGATGTGTCCATCAGCTCTGTGTATCCCTGTTCCACAGGCTCAGCATCAGGCTGGGACCCAGCTGGGTCCTGAGATCCAGCAGCTCTCTGACTGCTGTCTCGCCTGGGGGTTCCTGCCTCCACCTGATGTGCATCAGCAGTGCCGTGCTCACCAGATTGCACCCTGTTCACTAATGTTTCCCACCGAGATGTGTGTATCTGTGCTGGTGAAGGTTGGGGATGAAAGCTGTGTCGCGACTATAACAGTTGCATCCTTGGAGCTCTCCTCCGAGGTGGTCTCCTCGGAGTCAGGAGAGGGGGCCACCCGGGATGGGCCAGTGCCATCGGCTGGAGGACCTATGGGAGAATGGCCATGTGGTCAGTGGGAGGGAAGGGCCAGGCAGTAAGGCAAAAACAACTTATGTTTGACAGGTCCTCTGAGTGGAGCCCCGTGGTTCCTCACCTCTGCGGCGTCAGCCACCCTCCACCTCGGTGGCCACTCTATCCTCACCCACACCACTCACCTACAGGGCCCGCTCCTCGAAGGAGGTGAGGATTCTAAAGTCTGGCACCTGACCGCCAGTCTGGGCCCTCTTTCCTGCAGAGATACAGAAAGGTCATTGTAGCCACACGCGTGGCTCAGAGTGGTTGGGGAGATGTGCAGGGAAGGTTGGGGTGAGGGGGTTTGGGGGAGGGGGTGGAGGGTGGGTTGGGGGTCACCTGGGGGTTGGGAGGGGTAGATGCTCCTTTGGGGGAGGGTGGGGGGGGAAGGCTTGGGGGCATTATTGTTTACTCACTCATGCTGCCCGGTGTAGGCCGTTGACCTTTTCCCGGCACTGGTGGCCAGTCCTCCTGGCCACGCCCTCCAAGCTGACAGCTGCTGCCACCTCATCCCAAGCAGTACTGACTGTCTTGTGGCTCACCCTCCGGGACCCTCGGGGGAACAGGACATCCTCCTGGCCACCGCAGCATCTAGCAGACTCCTAGTTCTACATTCCTGAATCTTGGGGCTGGCCTCCTCGGCACCGTTGTTGCGAGCTGGCTGGGGTTGGCTGAACAAGTGCAGCTTAAGTGCTGCTCGACTTTGTTAGCGGGTGGCTGGCGACGCGGTGCCGGTGAATCAGCTGGCGAGCCGCCATTTGCGGCAAGAAGCCCATGTGGCCTCGTTAAGTGGACCAATTAACATTGAATTGCATTGCCGGCTCGCTGGGCCAAGTGCCGGGAATTCCCACTTGCTATCACACTGAGAAATCTCTCCGGAGAATCGCACCCTTAGTCTCACTTCTTACTGCGGCATTGTTTGATGCTGGGTGAAGTGATGTTATTCGAGTGTATTTGACTCCATTCTTACTCATAAATCTTTCAAAGTCTTCTGATTTAAACCGTGGACCATTATCTGACACCAATACCTCTAGCAACCCATACATTCAAGCCAACTTTTCAAAACCTCAACTATTTTGGCACTTGTGGTATTGGGCCAAGGCTCAACCTTTATCCACTTTCTAAAGCTATTGACCAGAACTTCAAACTTCCACTTCAAAGCAATCGACATTTACTCATTCCCACACTTTTCGTGTGTTCGATCATGGAATGGAAGGAACGTTGATTGGTTAATTTCTCATTCTGAGCCACACAGCACAACTTCTTAATTGCCCCTTAATTCTTTTTAATTGATCCAGATCTTTACTGACTGCATCTAACTGTGTATAAGGCACATGACTAGCCAAGCAATCTGTCGGCTGTACGTTGTCCTTTATCATGACTTCTGTCTTGCAATACCTAATTTTAACCATTTGCTCCTCCTTGCTCAAAGGCCACTTTGTGCTCTCTTAAGACTTTCTCTGTGTCACATGTACTTTTACTGATCCCAACTGAAAATAACTCTGCCAAGTTTAACTGTAGCTTCTTAAGCCCATAGGTAGATCTTGTTCTCTCCTACTGGCCAGGAATACATCATCGTATTGAACCCAAGCACTAACTTCACCAAACACTGGAATGCTATTATTATAATATATAGTCAATTTGACACTAGCTTTGCATAAAGGAAATATGGTACTTCTTGTATTCTCCTGAGATAACAGGCACGACTGTAGCCATATCAACGATGAAAGTTTGTTCATTTCTACTGCAGGTGCTGGAATTATATCTTCAACTCTAGTACTCTTATCTTCCATGTGCTGTTTTTCTTGCTCTCTGTCTGAATACAACTCTTAATCTTCCTGCTCGATAACATCGTTCTGTTTCCATTTCTGTCATACGCACATTCAAAGATTTCCAGACTCCTAAACTAGCTTTAGATATACCACAACCACAAGCTGCCACATGTCTGCAACCTAGATGCTTATCATGACCTGGAGCATCACTGTTTTCCCTCATTCTGCAGGCAGTCTGGATATGACCAACCTTTCCACAGGCACTTTGGATGGGAATGCAGGTACTTATATGGTTTGCAGCTACCATGACAACGGTGGCATCTAAATTTATGACTCTGTGACTGTGCACATGGCTGCTGTAGTCTGGATCCAGCTGAAATCCATTGCATCTCCCCTGCCTTACAATTTGCAAGTCTCTCTTTCTGCTATTTCCATGGTCGAGGCATCATTGTAGGACCCCTTCCTTTGTACAAAAAATGTTCATCGCCTTTGCTCAAAAACAGCTTGGCCTGGATTTTATTTTATTTAGGCCTCCTACAAATGTGTCTCTAAGGTTGACTTCTAAATTTGTACCATGCCTACGGTGATGAGAGAGTTTCTTTAATTTGAGAATGTAACCTGCCACAGTCTCACTTGAGAACTGCTTCATTTCAGGCAATGCAACTCTCAGTCCAATCACATTCTTAGTTGGGCCATAATAGGAGTCCAGAATCTCACTAATTTTAGAATAGTCCTGGGCAACATTGGTTAGATACCATCCCAAAAGCATGTGGCCCCATCATGAAGAGAAAAACTTTATCCTCATCTCTTATCCACTTTCAGCCATATGTGTAACCTTCATACAGAATTACTCCAGTCCCTTTTGTTAGGGTAGAATTCCCCCATTTGTATCCAAATATGCAATATTATCAATTGCGTACTGTGTTGAATGATTGTATACCTGAATACGATGTGAACACATGGAACAGTCTTTCAAATCGCCAAACTTCCTCAAAATCAAATTTTAAAATTTCCAGAAGTGCATCACAAAGTTCTTCATTCTTACCTTCACAAGAGAGAGAATTTTGTCCCTGCCTAGTAGCCATTTTTCTATTGTGTATTGCACAGCATAAGATTATCACATGCTCACCTACAGGCTGTCATTATTAAACAACTTTATTTCCACCTCCCCAACTGAGGGGGCAGCAGAGAGGGCAATATAGCAAAATGCTCAGATCATACAATGTACCACAGTGAGGACGCAGGGAGGAGAGAGGGAATAGACAACCATCTTTTAAGCTTGGGGGAGGCAATTAAGTTCAGTGCCCTAGATTTTGGAAAGAGGATCAACGGTCAGGATTCTTGCTCCAACTCCTAATTGTAATCAGAGGCCTCCACTAGATTTATGCTTCGCTGGACGTTTTATTGGAACAAGACTGAGCTCAGCTGTGATGTTCTCTGCAGTCAGATTGCTCGGCGACACAAATGTTCACAGTTGAGGTGCCAGTGAGTTGCCAGCGGAATCAGACACCGACAAGAGTCACCCTGCAGAATGGACGAGTGAAGATGGAAAATTGGCGGGAAAAAAAGCTGCAATCAAAACTTTCCATCTTAATCTCTTCCATTTAATGAGTGTGCAGTTAATAGGCTGAGGGCCTTTGCACTTAGGGCCATTGATAAACAGATTATAGCATTACAATTAAAACAGCTTGGAAGGAAATAGATTAAGATACTTTTATAGATAGTCCAGATTTCACTGGAGACCAATAAAAAGCTGATATTGGGAAGCATTCCAGGTTTAAATAAAGATTATAATCAGTGCCTTGTAAATATTACTTTTTTATTTAATCAACTATGTAAATATAGTCTTGTTACACCTTCACATTATAGATTGAAGTAGCCTGTGTAAATGTAGCAAAGAGTTTACAAATATTTGTTATACCCAAGTGAAACAGAGCTTTTACTGTGAGTTGACTCTGTTAACATTAACCCATCAGCATCTGTAACCTAAAAATAAATACAGCAAATTTGTTTGTAATACAGTTCATACAGTTTTTAAGCATTGCTATATTTGACAGGAAGTTGCATTTACTTATTGGGATAATCCTTTTCCTATTCTCTCTCCACAGACATACCAATTATGCTACACATTTTCCATTAACACAAAACAGTTTTATTTTCAAACTGGTGGAATGATATTTAGGTGGGAAGAATCAACTTTTTTTTATAACTTTGTTCATGTCAGTCTAGAGGTAATAAACACCAGCAGGGCAATCCGCTAAGGGGAGACCTTGGGTTATCACACTTGAATCAGTCTTGTCCAAAATAGAGCTATTTGCATGTATGGACTTCCTATTGGGGACAGGGCAGGGGAAGAGTGTGGTTGTTGGCCATAAGGAGCAGAGCGATGACCAGTAACAATTCCCCCAAGTGTAAACAAGTACATTGCACTTAAAGTCAGCACATGCCGCACAGACTCAAGATCAAACCGGGGGGTGTCCGGCTCTGTGTGAATCAGTAGCATACTGCCTTGTGGGATTACTGAACAACCAATTCATTACATATGTTAATTGATACAGTCCTTTTTTCTTTGAAATTCATCAAGTGCTGAACATCTGGGTTACCAAAGCCAGGTATACAAATAGAATTCAGTTTTATTGTTAAATATATTGTTAGGATACCGGACCAGACTCCAACTTTTGTTAGAATACTGGATGAGAACACCAAACATTTTTTTTACATTTGAAGAACTGTGAGGAAAGGAAACTTCACCCCAGGAGTGGTGACTCTAACCAATAGGTATCTTTTTATCTTATAACAAACTTTAATTTAAACACAGAATTAACCACATGAACATCTAAGGAAAAGCTTTACAATTATCAGTGAAACAGTTCTTAAATATAAGGAAACACTTTAACTTACTATCTACACCTGATACTAATTCCAATTAAGCAACCCAATAAAGTTCAAATGCCACTTATAAATAAAATCAACAAAACAGGTTACTTGCTTATCCGTGTAGACTTTTAGAGAGAGATCCTTTCAAGAGCAGATGCAGTACACTTCTGCTCAACCAAACAACATTTGGCAAAACTGCTGTTCAACTTAAAATCAGGGGCGTCATTCTCCGCCGGCGGGAGTCTCCGTTTTGCCGGCGCCCGGGGGTTTCCCGACGGCATGGGGCTGCCCCACAATGGGAAACCCCATTGACCGGCCGGTGTTACGGAGACTCCCACCGGCGGGTCGGGGCAGAAATGTGGCGGGGCGGGTAGGAGAATTTCGCCCCCTATATCTGACTGAAAAACTACAGACAGATCTGGCTCCTTCCAATTAATTACATTATCTGTATCCCACTAAGTTCCATCACCTGCTTAGCTATGACTAAATGCAATCCCTCATAAATAATCTACCCTCCAGGAAATCTACAGCAATCACAACACTATTCCATTAGCACTTTGTCTGTAACCGAGTAAGCAGTTGGAATTAATGATTACCTCATCTTTTATGAGTCTTTAATTGCAGCTTTAGTAGACATACTGCCTGTAAGTATTTTAAACCATACTTTTTAATAACATTACTGCCATAAATATAAAATTAAATATTAAACAATTCCTACATTCATCACAATATTATTTGGGTGGCTGAGTTATTCTGTCAGGACATGCTGTGTGGCCTCTGTCATTTTTCAATGCGTTTCATCTATTTATTGTCACTCATTCTTATGATTTAAAGATCCTAGTCATCATTTTCAAATACCTTTCTGGTCTGATTGCATGCTATTTAATTATATTCTGCAGCCATATGGTCCAGTTCATAATCTCTCTCACTCTCTTTCTGGCTTTCAATTAGTATTTATCGACATGTTCCCTTCTGATGCACATGTCTGCTCTTTAAACTCTTCCTCAAAACCACTAACACTTGTAATATTTTTCCTTTCTGTCAAAATTCACTTTGAAACCTCTGTTTGATTAAGCTTTCAATTCCCTTCGAATTTTCCCCCATCCTTCATTCCTGCTTATAAAGATCTCCAGTGGCAAATGTCAATGCAAGATATTACTGTTGCTGCCTGACCCTGGCCATATCTTATGGGACTGTAATAGAATCAAATAGCTCACAATCCATTCATAGTATTGGAAGGTGACACCAGTTCTTTGGTTCTATTTTGAATTTGTAATACTATATTCTTTTGCTGATGTTTGCCTTCTTCAGTTTGGCTGTTTTTCCTCGGCCATTGTCATCAGATTTGACATTCTTCTTATGTCATGGTCAGGATGTGAATGCCGTAAGTAAAGCTACCATTTATTGCCTAATTCTAATGCAACTGAGTGACTTACTTGACTACTTCAAAGAGCAGTTAGAGCATTGGTGTGGGACTGGATTCAGGGGGTAGGGGGTAGGGGTGTGGGGGGGCATGGTGGCACAGCGTTTAGCACTGCTGCCTCACAGCGCCAGGGACCCGGGTTCAATTCCGGCCTTGGGTCACTGCCCATGTGGGGTTTTCATATCCTCCCCGTGTCTGCATGGGTTTCCTTTGATGCTCCAGTTTACACCCACAGTCAAATGCAAAAAATAAATCTAGTGCTTAACATGATTTATGTGCAACTGATAAAGCGACTTCAAGCAGGAAGCAGATTTGTTGTCAAATGTGGATTTTGAAAGGTTTCTAAGTTGGCAGTTCTGTCAGTAACTTCACAATTATAGCATCTATCTGCCTGTCTCACCAATTAAAAGTATTTGAATGTCACACTGTGGCTTTATTTGGGGGCTGGTTTAGCTCAGTGGTCTAGACAGCTGGTTTGTAATGCAGAACAAGGCCAGCAGCGCGGGTACAATTCCCGTACCAGCCTCCCCGAACAGGTGATTAGGGGCTTTTCACAGTAACATCATACTTGTGACAATAAAAGATTATATTATATATTTGTATGATCGATATGAATTAAACCAGCCACAGTGAGTTAAGTGAAGTCCTTTCATTCTAAATATCCAGAAATGTTGATTGCAACTCATCATTCTCTCTGACACTGAAAATTAACTGTTACAAGTATGGAATCTATTCCCTCAGGTTCCAATTATTGTTAGAGATTTAATAAATGCCATGTTAAAGAAATAATTTCATTTCTTTTCATTTTCCTTTCTGTCTCTTTTCTTCATCTTTCTTCATCCAATCTTTCTTTCTATCTCCTTATTTTTCTTTCTGTCCCTGATTTGAAATTCAATTCACTCACTTTAAACTCTACTTCCTTGTCAGACCCTGTCTTCTTAATTTGGCAATTCTTCAATCTAATTGGCTAAGGAGATACACAATTGCTGATGGGAGAAGTCTGTAGGTACCCTAACAGTAGTTGTAAAGTTTAAACAAGATGTAATTGGAGCTAATCACATAGGCAATGTAGTAATTATGGGAGACTTTAAACTCCACATAGATTGGTCAAATCAAATTGGAAAGGTGTTCTGGAAGATGAGTTTATTGAACACATCCACAACAGCCTCCTGGGACAATATGTTGAGAAACCAACTGCAGATAAAACTACCGAAGATCCAATATTATGCTGTCAAGCAGGTTTAATAAACTATCTCATAGTAAAAGATCTCTGGGAATAAGTGAGCAGACTGCAACTCAATTCCATATTAAGTTTGAACGCAACATCCTGTAGACCCAAATAAAAAAATTAAATGTAAATAAAGCCAGCTACGTAGGTATGGGGGGGGAGCTGGATAGGGTCAATTGGGTAAATAGCTTAAGGCTGTATTTGTTGCCAAAGCCAAGCACCGGGGCCTATTGCTAAATGTTGCTAACCGACACCCATCTAATTCCAGGCCATAACGCTACTAACGATGCCAAACTACTATTTCCCAATGTAACTGCATCCTTGTTACATTTTCCCACCTGTCCCCGCAGATTTGTGTCATTGGATTTCTTTGCATGCGCAGACCAGTGTACATGCATGGTCAGGTATTGACATCCATATTGCACGGCCGTCTTGCAATGGCAGGAGACACTGTGATAGATTAAAAGGAATGGCGGTAATAAACAGTGGGAAACATTTAAAGGAACAATTCAAAATGTTCAACGAAAATTATTTCCATTAAAATACAAAAATTCAGCAAAATAAATCCATCTGTGGCTTTCATGGGAAATTGATAATAGTATTAGATTAAAAGAAGAGGCTAATAATGTTGCAAAGAATCGTCATAAGCCAGAGGATTTGGAATGTTTAGTGGGATTTTCCACCCACCGCCTCCCCCCCCCAGTCATCCCCGCACGGCATGTTTTACAGTGGTGGAGTTGGCCTGCCATTGGCTGGCGGTGGGATCTTCCAGTCCCACCGCTATTCATGGTTTTAAAAAAATTGTTCGCATTCTCTAGTGCCGGGGAACCCCGCAGGAGTGGTCCCTTTGGCGGGACAAGAAGCGCCCGCCAACAGGAATGGCAGTAAAATCCCACCCATTAAGTAGGAGGGAAATACTCGCCAAAAGTAGCAAATGGGATATAATGTAGGGAGGTGTGAGGTTATTCACTTTGACAGTAAGAATAGACAACGAGAATGTTTTTTAAAAGCATGAAACATCTAAATCTTGCTGTCCAAAAAAACGTGGGGGGTGGGGGTGCTCATCCATGAACCCAAAATTAGGTTGCAGGTACACCAAACAATTAGGAAGTCAAATGGCTTTCTGGCCTTTATAGCAAGAGATTTGAAGTTCAAGAAAAAGGATATCTTGCTATAATTATATTGGACTTTGATGAGACCACATCTGGAGCACTGTGTGTAGATTTAGTCTACATATTTAAGGAAGGATATATTTGCATCAGAGGTACATAGATACATAGAATATACAGTGCAGAAGGCGACCATTCGGCCCATCGAGTCTGCACCGACCCACTTAAGCCCCACTTCCACCCTATCTCCATAATCCAATAACCCCTCCTAACCTTTTTGGACACTGAGGGCAATTTAGCATGGCCAATCCACCTAACCTGCACATCTTTGGACTGTGGGAGGAAACTGGAGCACCCGGAGGAAACCCACGCAGACACGGGGAGAACGTGCAGACTCCGCACAGACAGTGACCCAGTGGGGAATCGAACCTGGGACCCTGGCGCTGTGAAGCCACAGTGCTAGCCACGTGTGCTACAGTGCTGCCCATGTGCCATAGTGAAAGATTATTAGATTGTTTCCTGAGATGAGGCCTTATGATGAGAGGCTGAGTAAATTAAGGATGCTTAGGAGAATGGGAGCTGATCTCATTGGATCACACATAATTCTGAAGGGAGTTGACAGGTTAGGCAAAAACAAGTTGTATTCCATCACTAGGGAATTTAGAACATCAGGGCGCAGTCTCAAGATAAGGAGTTGATCATTTAGGACTGAGATGAGAAGAAATGTCTTCATGTCAAAATCGTGAAATTTTGGAATCCCCTATCCCAGAGTGCTGTGGGTGCTCCATTGCTGTGTGTATTTAAGATGTGGAGATGCCGGTGTTGGAATGGGGTGAGCACAGTAAGAAGTCTAACAACACCAGGTTAAAGTCCAACAGGTTTGTTTCAAATCACTAGCTTTCGGAGCACTGCTCTTTCCTCAGGTGAATGAAGAGGTGGGTTCCAGAAACATATATATAGACAAAGTCAATGATGCAAGACAATGCGGGGATTTGCAGGTAATTAAGCCTTTACAGATCCAGAGATAGGGGTAACCCCAGGTTAAAGAGGTGTGAATTGTGTCAAACCAGGATAGTTGGTAGGATTTCGCAGACCAGAAGGTGGGGGATGAATGTAATGCGACATGAATCCGAGGTCCTGGTTGAGTCTGTACTCATGTGTGCAGAACTTGGCTATAAGTTTCTGCTCGGCGATTTTGCCTTGTCGCGCGTCCTGAAGGCCGCCTTGGAGAACGCTTACCCGGAGATCAGAGGCTGAATGCCCTTGACTGCTGAAGTGTTCCCCGACTGGAAGGGAACATTCCTGCCTGGCGATTGTCTTGCGATGTCCGTTCATTCGTTGTCACAGCGTCTGCATGGTCTCGCCAATGTACCACGCTTCGGGACATCTTTTCTTGCAGCGTATGAGGTAGACAACGTTGGCCGAGTCACACGAGTATGTACCGCGTACCTGGTGGGTGGTGTTCTCACGTGTAATGGTGGTACCCATGTCGATTATCTGGCATGTCCTGCAAAGATTACCATGGCAGGGTTGTGTGGTATCGTGGTCGCTGTTCTGAAGACTGGGTAGTTTGCTGCAAACAATGGTTTGTTTGAGGTCGCGCTGTTGTTTGAAGGCAAGTAGTGGGGGTGTGGGGATGACCTTGGCAAGATGTCCATCGTCATCGATGACGTGTTGAAGGCTGCAAGAAAGATGTCGTAGTTTCTCCGCTCCGGGGAAGTACTGTATGACGAAGGGTACTCTGTTGGTTGTGTCCCATGTTTGTCTTCTGAGGAGGTCGGTGCGGTTTTTTGCTGTGGTGCATTGGAACTGTCGATCGATGAGTCGAGCGCCATATCCCGTTCGTATGACGGTATCTTTCAGCGTCTGTAGATGTCTGTTACGCTCCTCCTTGTCTGAGAAGATCCTGTGTATATGGAGGGCTTGTCCATAGGGGATGGCTTCTTTAATGTGTTCAAGGTGGAAGCTGGAGAAGTGGAGTATCGCGAAGGTATTCGCGGGCTTGTGGTAAAGTGAAGTGCTGAGGTGACCGTCCTTGATGGAGATGAGTGTGTCCAAGAATGCAACCGATTTTGGAGCGTAGTCCGTGGTGAGTCTGATGGTGGGATGGAACTTATTGATGTCTCCATGGACTAGCGGTAAAGCTAAGTGCTGAGGTGACCGTCCTTGATGGAGATAAGTGTGTCCACATCAATAAGTTCCATTCCACTATCAGACTCACCGTGGAATACTCTCCAAAATCGGTTGCATTCTTGGACACACTCATCTCCATTCTTCTTTGACTTTGTCTATATATGTTTCTGGAGCATGTATTTAAGGTTGAGATAGATGGATGTTTGGTCTCTTGGGGAATGGAGTGGGTGGGAAAGCGGAATTGAGGCAGAGTAGCAGCTATAAACATATTCAGTGGTGGAGGAGGCTCAAACCGCAATATGGTCTGCTCCTATTCCTGTTTTTTACATTCATACGCTCATGCTTGTCCTGTTCATTCAGGTTCCAGGTGTCCTGTGTCACTCGCAGTGCCATTCTCAGCTCACAGTTACAGTAACTAGTCTTACAAAACATTCAGAAATCTGAATGTGCAAGAGAATGACTAACTAATGGCAGATGCCATTTGATGCCCGGCTACAGTAAATCATTCCCCACAGCATTTTGCAGCTTTAGACCCACAGAACTTGCCATAATTTTTTTGCACTAGTTCACATCTGTCTTGTCTCTCATAAATGAGTGCTTGAATATTTGTAGCCACTCATCAGCTGCCTTTCTTGATTTGTAACATTTTATTAAATAGTTATTACGTCCTCCACAAACCAGGATATATTTCTACCGGTCCAATATCTAGGTGAACAATAGTGAGACCCACGGGGAAGCAGACACATTCTTCCCAGTCTATTCCATCTTAACAGAATGGATCACATTCAACCATGAAATTCTCCACATCAGTGGTGGGCCTGTGGCACACAAGTTCCGTGGCGACAAGACAATGGCCAGGATTTTCCCTTTTGGGGCCTGCCGGAAAATGGGTGAGAATCACTCCGGACATTTTCCTCGAAAGTCCGGGGTGATTTTCCACTTTCCAGGGGGCTAGCAGGGCCCCGGCGTGTGTCCCACAGCTCTGGCTGCCGGCGGGGCCCTGCTGTCCAGACCGCGCGGTTGCGCATGCGCACGACGGCTGCAAGCGGGTCCGTGTCTGTGCGCGGAGGCCCACCTCAGCGTGGGCGCCGTCGACATGGCCCCCCCCCAGTGGCCTCTGATCGCGGGCCTGGCCACAGCTGAGGCCCCCCCCAGAGTTAGATTCCCCCCCCGATCCCCACCAGGACCGCCACCACGGCCATGGGTCCCAGCTCCTGCCGGGTGGTACCAGATGTAAACCACGCCGGCGGGAGGTCGGCCGGTCGCCCGTGGAGAATCGCCGCGGGGGCCTATTTTAGCGGCCCCTGACTGGCGCCACAGTGACTGGAGAATCGGCGGCCCGGCGTCGGAGCGGCATGGAGGGAATTTCCCGCACCCCTGCAATTCTCCTACCCGGGGTGGGCTCAGAGAATCTCAGCCAATAGTTTATTTGACCTTGAGCTCAGATTCTCTGTGTACTGTTGCTGTTGGTATATCTATGACAGCATTGCTTCCCACAGGTAAGCTCTGATGCTACGATCAAAAAGAAAAATTCCCAAAGCAATGGCTAGAATTCTCCGGCCAGTGCGATTAACGTTTCCTGCTGGCAGCGCACCCCCCGCTTGTGGGTTTCCCGGCAGCATGGGGTGGCTTCAATGGGAAATCCCATTGACAAGTGATGGGAGTATAGAATCCCACCGCCAGCGATTAACGCAGTGCCGGGAAACAAGCAGCTGGGGGACCCGAGAATCCTGCTCAATATATGCAGGCATGGCATAAAAGTCCAGCCCCTGATAAACCAAAATTTGGAATTAATTATGCCCACATTTCTCCCATAAATTTTTGCCTGGGAAAGCGCTCTTTGAGAGATGTGCTCTGAATAGCAGTCTCTGACCTGGCCATACCGAGAACTCTTCAAGGTAATTGATTAAAGCCTACTCAGCTTGTCAGTTTCATTGAAAAAGTTCACCTGCTGTTCACTTGCCTCAGAGACCCTGGGAAGATACAGACAGGTTGGCAAACAAGTTGCATGGCAAGGCGATTCAGAGCTAAAACAGCTCATAATTGGTATCTTAACAACCTTAACAACTAATTAATTACTTCCATGACAGATCCAAGGGTGGGAGTTGGGGGCAGGAGGGGTTCTTCACTCATCTTCAATGCTGCCTTGGAGAAAGCTGTGGATTAGTGTACTTTCTTCCTACCTATGAAACCTGGTAGCATAAAGTTCCTGCAGCTCAGTAGAAACTCTCCGTAATCGGCGCGATATCCGCCGACCGGCGCCAACAACATCGCAAATCAGTCCGGCATCGCGCCGCCCCAAAGGGGCGGAATCCTCAGCATCTTGGCGGCCGAGCCCTAACCTTGAGGGGCTAGGCCCACGCCGGACTGATTTCCGCCCCACCAGCTGGCGGGAAAGGCCTTTGGTGCCCCGCCAGCTCGCGCGGAAATGACATTGCCGGGCGGCGCATGCGCGGGAGCATCAGCGGCCGCTCACGGCATCCCCGGGCATGCGCAGTGGAGGGGGTCTCTTCCACCTCCGCCATGGTGGAGACCATGGCGAAGGCGTAAGGAAAAGAGTGCCCCCACGGCACAGGCCCGCCCGCGGATCGGTGTGCCTCCTTCACGGGCCAGGCCACCGTGGGGGCACCCCCCGGGGCCAGATCGCCCCACACACCGCCCCCAGGACCCCTGAGCCCGCCCGTGCCGCCTTGCCTCGCCGGTAAGAGAGGTGGTTTAATCCACACCGGCGGGACAGGCATTCCAGCAGCAGGACTTCGGCCCATCCGGGCTGGAGAATCGCCGGGGGGGGCTGCCAACCGGCGCGGCGTGATTCCCGCCCCCGCCGAATATCCGGTGCCGAAGAATTCGGCAACCGGCGGGGGCGGGATTCATGCCCGCCCCCGCCGATTCTCCGACCCGGCGGGGGGTCGGAGAATCCCACCCCAGATTCCTACCCATTACAAATAAACCTCTCACATCCTGGTTCGGCAAGAGGATAAGGAGATGAACCTTTTAGGAGCTCCATAGACAATGGCCCATAATGTGTTGGAGCAGGACATCTTGCCCAGTGTACTATAAATGGATGAATATTTACTCACCTTTCATCTTCAATTACTTTTACAATGTAAATTGTTTGAAGTTGAGTTTAAAGTGGAGACACGGCACCTGGGACCTTGGTAAACAATGGGAGCAGTGGCTTATCTCCTTAACCAGTGAACTTTGGGGATGCAAAATTAATCAGAGGAATGAAGGAAAAGGAAATAGGATGAGTAAAGATCAAATTAGATACAGGAATAGAAGAGAGAAAGATTGGACTAAGTGAATGATAAAATAAACAAAAAGCAAACGTAAGAAAAAAAAATTATAATATTTATAAGTTAAAATCCCCAAAACCTCTAAAAACAATTTACTGCAAAAGTGAGCCCCACAGTTACATTTGTTCCCTTGCTGGGCCCCGAAGGTTGTGCGGGGTGTTAGGGCCATATCAACAGGGTCCTTCCATTGTGAAATGCCACCTCTAATTTCCTGTGGCAAGTTTCATTCATGCTTACAGCATAAATTTAGCAATTTCTCAATAGAAAGGTTGCCGGAGAAATCCCATTTTTGTGAGATGAATGTCAGCAGTGTGCAAAATTGTCCAGCTATTTGTGGGAATTCACAGCACGTGGAATGTCTCTTCCTCATCCCGGTTACTGGGATTTTGACACATTGATAATGGCCTGTGCCATGAACTCAGCGTTACTTTCTCAGCAAATTTCAGGCTGTTGTGGACATTGTACCTTGTTTGATCCACTCTGAGCTGTGAGTGAAAGTCTCCATCGGTGGTAGCGAGTTGTTTTGTGACAGGTGCCCTGTCTCAAATTCCTCAATAAGGTGACATATCTGCCACCGGCAGCATAATATCATCACCAAAGGTATCTTCCCCGGACCTCCCCCCTCAGCATTCTAACAGACCATTCCCCCTCCAACACTCTGGTCCACTCCTCAGTCACCCCAACATCTTTTCCTGAGGTACTCCTCCAGGCAAGCGTAGGAGATGCAACACCTGCCGTTTACCTTCTTCCTTCTCATTGTTCAAGGTCGCAAATACACCTTCCAAATTATTTTTTTGAGCGTATCTTCCCAATGGCAAATAGTGTGTGTGTGTTGGGGGTTGGGGGGGTGGAACGATTCCTGATTATCAGCTTGTTGAAGTGCGTTATGAATGCTTCTTAATGGCCAGAAAATTCTCATGTTGGACAGGGGTACTACCTACTGTGTCACAAGGCCTTCTATTCCTTCCAAATGAAGCAGAAATTCACTTGTCCTTCTTTAAATTTAGTACACTGTACATGCTGCTAATGATGTGGCCTCCTGTATACTGGGGAGACCAATCACAGACTGGATGATTCCTTTATGAAGCACCTCTGTTCGGTCTACAAACATGACCGTGAGCTTTCAGTCACTTGTCATTTCAATTCTCCACCTTGCTCCCGCACTGACCTTTCTCTCCTTGGCCTGATATAGCGTTCCAATGACGCTGGACACAAGCTTGAGGAACATCTTTCGACTCGGCACTTTACATCCTTCTGGATTTGACACTGTATTTAACAGTTTTCGACGCTAATCTCTGCCCTCATCTTGGGCGGGATTCTCCACTCCCACGCCGAAGTGGCCGCGCCGTCGTGAACGCCGTCGAGGTTCACGACGGCGCGGAACGGCCCCGGTCCCGACCGATTCAGGACCTGACAATGGGCCAGGATCGGGGCCGCATCATCTACACGCGGCAGGCCTTGTCGCCCGCGTAAAAGCGGCGCCGCATAGATGACGCGGCCGGCGCTGCATAACGGATGTCATCCGCGCATGCGTGGTTGTCGTCCTCTCTAAACCCGCCTCGCAAGAAGATGGGGGACGGATCTTGCGGGGCCGCGGAAGGAAGGAGGTCCTCCTTCAGAGAGGACGGCCCGACGATCGGTGGGCACCGATCGCGGGCCACCCCACATTCCAGGTGAAGCCCGGTGCAGGATCCCCCCTCGCCCCCCCACAGGCCGCCCCCCCCCCCCAGCGTTCACGCACCGCCCACGACTGCAGCGACCAGGTGTGGACGGCGCCGGGGGGAACCCGCCGTTTTGGCCTGGCCGCTCGGCCCATCCGGGCCTCAGAATAGCGGGGGTGCCGGAGAATCCCCATTTTGGGTGTCTCCGGCGATTCTCCGGCCTGCGGCCCTCGAAACTCAACCGGGCCGTTCCCGCCGCTTGGGAGAATCGCAGGAGGGTGTCGGACCGGCGTCCCCAGAAAGTTTGGCGGCCCAGGCGATTCTCCCGACTGCGTGGGAGTGGAGAATCTCGCCCCCTGTTCCATGTTTCTTTTTTGCTGGTTCTGTTTTCCTCTTGTTTTTTTCTTAATTCCTTTGCATCTGAACTGTTGCTATCCTGCCCTTCAAATCTCATCCAGACACATCTTTTGTTTCTTTACTCTACGCAATACCACTCTCTTTGGCTTTTGTACAGTGAAGCCTTTTGCCTTCTGCCCTCCACCCTATCACAAATCTAGGCTGGGATTTTCCAGATCCGCCCAGAGCCAGGATCTTCCGGTCCCGCGGCAAGTCGATGGAATTTTGGCTGACCTGCCGTATCCCCACAACGGCTGGGCCACACAAATCCCAGCCCTTCTCTTTTGTTCTTCTTCCACCCTCCTTCACTTATGAAATGAAATGAAATGAAAATCGCTTATTGTCACAAGTAGGCATCAAATGAAATTACTGTGAAAAGCCCCTAGTCGCCACATTCCGGCGCCAGTTCGGGGAGGCTGGTACGGGAATTGAGCCGTGCTGCTGGCCTGCCTTGGTCTGCTTTAAAAGCCAGCGATTTAGCCCAGTGTGCTAGACCAGCCCCTATAGCATTTCATAGACTTTACAGTGCAGAAGGATATAGGTTTACTTCCTCCGCATCTATAACCTCAGTCCTGAGAAAGGTCACGGACATGAAACATTGGGCGGGATATCCGGTCGCACCCTCCCAGAGTCTGGAAATCCAAGGTCAACAGGCCTTTAAATGGTCTGCCAGATTTTACATCCCATCCATGATGATCCCTGTGGTGGGCGGGATGGGAAAAATTACCCCATTAAGTCTGTTTTTCTCTCCCCTGATGCTGAGTTATCCTGACATGTTCTTTTTATTGCAGAATTGAAGTATCTGCAGCATTTTATTTTGTGCCTATTATTTGCATGTTTGTCAGATCAACCCCACCCTTTCCCACCCCACACCTCACCCTCTCATAGTTGAAACCTCCTCACCTGCTCTTACGGTCACCGGAAACTACCTCACCCCCCCCCCACACCCCCATGGTCATTCCCATGGTCAAAGTGTAACTTATTTGACCTCACAACAGTTTGCCACCCTGGTTAAGCATTTCCTTATTGTGGTAAAACCAGGGGGGGGTTAAGGGCTTGATTCCCACTGCTACCCAATGTTAACTAAACCTAGCCTTCAAACTGGACAGAGCTTCCCACCAGAACATTCCACTAGCCAACTGCCAAAAGGGGGCTTGGGGTGAGGGGTTAGTGGGGGATGGGTTCCAGTTCTTCCGAATGGATTTTAGAATGGATATTCCTCTTGTATTCCTGACCTGGCAGGGCTTAATGTCAACAGTGTCAAACCCAGCACAACGCTCTATTTCCTGTCACTGACATACTCGAAAAATGTATTCACCTGTCCAGAATAAATGAATGAAAATGCTCTGTTACATCTTGTGCATTTGGGAAGTAGCTCATTTTCTGAGGTAATATGTGCTCTCTAGATTGATTCACTGTCAGTACACAGTGTGATTTAATAGTAAGCAGGAAAGGCACTTACAGCTATTCCAGCCTCTATAAACTGACACTTATTTAGTTTATGGCAGTAACAGCTATTTATGTTGTGAAGGGTCATGTGTATGATCATGTCGTGGATTTCTTCCAACGTTCTGAGGAAAAAAATATTAAAGGATAGAAGAGACCGGCAACCTTGTTATAGCCTCATAAGTGAGATCGGCCTTCTTTAAAGTGAACCCAAGGAAAGCAATGGGTCCTGACAGAGTCCCTGGTCATGCACACAGATCCTGTGCAGACCAACTGGCGGGTGGTGTTTTCAGACATCTTCAACCTCTCCCTACTCGGTTCCAGGATTCCCACCTGCTTTGAGAAGACCATCACCATACCGGTGCCAAAGAAGAACCAGGCAACGTGCCTCAATGACTACCATCAGGTGGCCTTGGCATCTATCATTATGAAGAGCTTCAAGAGGTTGGTCATGAGACACATCAACTCCTTACTCCCAGAATACCTTATTCCACTGCAAATCGCATACCCCAACTGGTCCACAGCAGACGCTATCTCACTGGCACGACACACATCCCTGGAGCATCTCGACAAAAGGGACTCCTATGTCAGACTCCTATTCATTGACTACAGCTCTGCCTTCAACACCATAATCCAAGCCAAGCTCATATCAAAACTCCAAAACCTAGGACTTGGCTCTTCGTCTGCAACTGGATCCTCGACTTCCTGTCTCACAGTAAGTAAGGGTAAGCAATGACACCGCCTCCACGGTAATCCTCAACACTGGGGCCCTGCAAAGCTACGTACTTAACCCCCTGCTATACTCCTTATACACACTCGACTGTGTGGCAAAATTCAACTCCAACTTCATCTACAAGTTTGCTGATGGCATAATGACACAACCATAGTGGGTCAGATCTCGAACGAGGAGTCAGAGTATAGGAGGGAGATAGATAATCTAGTGACGTGGTGCAATGACAACAATCTCTCCCTCAATTTCAGCAAACTAAGGAGCTGGTCATTGACTTCAGGAAGTGAAGTGCTGTACACACCTCTGTCTGCATCAATGGTGCCGAGGTGGAGATGGTTGACCGCTTCAAATTCCTAGGTGTGCACATCACCAACAATCTGTCCTGGTCCACACACATTGACGCTATGACCAAGAAAGCACAACAGCACCGATACTGTCTCAGGAAACTAAGGAACTTTTGCATGTCCACATTGACCCTCACCAATTTTTACAGATGCACCACAGAACCCCTCCCCCCATTGGCTGCATCACAGCCTGGTATGGCAACTGCTCGCCCAAGACCCTAAGAAGCTACAGAGAGTTGTGAACACAGCCCAGTCCATCACACAAACCCACCTCCTGTCTGTTGACTCTGTCTACACCTCTCACTGCCTTGGGAAAGCGGGCAGCATAATCAAAGAACCCTCCCACCCGGCTTACACACTCTTCCAACTTCTTCCATCGGGCAGGAGATCCAAAAGTCTGAGTTCACGCACTAAAAGATTCAAAAACACTTCTTTCCTGCCGTTACCAGACTCCTGAATGACCCTTTTATGAACAACTGATCTCTCTATGCATCTTCTCTACTGTTGTAGCACTGTACTCTGTATGCTTCACCTGATGTATGTATCTACATTGTGTATCTATTGAATGTCCTATGTTCTTATGCATGGAACGATCTGCCTGGACTGTACACAGACCAACACTTTTCACTGTACCTCAGTACACTTGACAATAAATCAAATCCAAATTTATATACCATTGAGCTCAGAAATTGTTCTGCGCCCAATGTAATTTGTTGCCAGTTGTAGAGGGTCAGGGTTGCCAGATCCCTACTCTACCAAAAATAACACACAAGAAACCTCGCCTGAGCCAACAATATGCTGCGCAGCGTGACACTACCTTAAAGCTGGCACTGCCTGCTCCTTAATCTCAACATTCAATTTTGCTGAGAAGATCGCCTGATCTGTCATTTACAAAATGTTCTAAAATTGTGGCTCAGTGCGTAGCATCCTCCAGAAACTCCAGGTGCGAGTCCAACTTGAGGACTTGTTGGCCAAGGAAGGAGCTCTCATAACGCAGTTCAATGGGCTGATAATCACATCATGAATCCTTCCATCACTGCACCCACTATTCCCCAAAAGGTAAAAACGTATAGGTGTGTGAAGATATGCTAAAAAAAGATTACACCCTTGAAACATTCAATCCCTGAGCTGCTTGCAGTTACAAAATAATTCCAGGAACTCAGTCAGGCATTTGACATTATCGGCTCTTATTTGGATTTTGTCTTTCTTGACCAGTTCCTTTTCTTCTTTTTTGGATGTATATACAATCAGAAATTATTGCCAAGTAGCAGCAACGTCCCCAGTCAATCCCATTCCTCTTCTCTACTGGGACAAATCATTGTCACACAGTCAGTCTCTCCATTAAAACACATCTGGAAGACTTTGGTTGTTTGAAAACATGTAATGTAATGATTATAAATAGCAGTGCTATGCGTCATTAAATCATTTAGATGACACATGGCTCCTTTTCCCTAAACAGCAAGTTTTTACATGAACACGGGGACTCTTTAATAGGTTAAATAAACATTACAATAAGAATTGAAGAGGGGGAAAAAAAAGAGAAAAATGAGGTTGTCTTATCACACCCACTCCCGATCCGTAATTTTCCATCTGAACCTCAACTCCCTGCATTAATAATGACCAGTCACAAGCTCCAAGAATCTAAGAACACGAGAATATAGAAACATAGAGCGGGATTCTCCATTCCCACGCCGAAGTGCCCACGTCGTCGAGGTTCATGACGGCGCGAAATGGCCCCGATCCCGACCGATTCAGGCCCCGACAATGGGCTAGGATCGGGGCCGAGTCATCTACACGCGCCAGGCCTTGTCGCCACGTTAAGGCAGCGCCGCATAGATGACGCGGCCGGCGCCGCATAACTGGCGTCACCCGCGCATGCGCCAACCCACGCATGCGTGTTTGCCGTCCTCTCTGAGTCTGCCCCGCAAGAAGATGGCGGACGGATCTTGCGGGGCCGCGGAAGGAAGGAGGTCCTCCTTCAGAGAGGACGGCCTGACGATCGGTGGGCACCAATCGCGGGCCATGCCACATTTGAGGTACCCCCCGGCGCAGGATCCCCCCTCCCCCCCCCCCCCCGCAGGCCGCACCCCCAGCGTCCGCGCGCTGTTCCCGACGGCAGCGACCAGGTGTGGACGGCGCCGGGGGAACCCGCCGTTTTGGCCTGGCCGCTCATCCCATCCGGGCCTGAGAATAGCGGGGGTGCCGGAGAATCGCCATTTTGGGTGTCTCCGGCGATTCTCCGGCACCCCCGCTATTCTCAGGCCTGAGGCCCGCGGAACTCGACGGGGCCATTCCCGCCGCTTGAGAGAACCGCAGGAGGGCGTCGGACCGGCGTCCCGGGAAATTTTGGCGGCCCAGGTGATTCTCCCAACCGGCGCAGGAGTGGAGAATCTCGCCCATTGTGTTGTACCATCAATTCACTGCAAGACGATGAGAACGAGTGAACAAAGGCTTTATTAACCGAGAACCTGCCTGCCTGTGAGTTCAGTAACAATGAGTGCCGCCCACAGGTGGCTAGGTCTATTTGCAGCCCGGGGGGGTGGAGCCAGAGGCG
The DNA here is from genome assembly GCF_047496885.1 of Scyliorhinus torazame. Classification (NCBI taxonomy): domain Eukaryota; kingdom Metazoa; phylum Chordata; class Chondrichthyes; order Carcharhiniformes; family Scyliorhinidae; genus Scyliorhinus; species Scyliorhinus torazame. The sequence goes on from NC_092708.1 coordinate 245,091,817, forward strand.
GAGCCCACCGGGACTCCTGTACAATACATGGTGGTAGATTGTATTACGATTTCCTGGTCATAGGCCACAGTACTATACAGACAGGGTAGATCGTATTACCATTTCCTGGCCATAGGCCACAGTACTAAATAGACAGTTTATACTGTGGTGAATACATTCACCACACATAGGAAATAGGAACAAGAGTAAGCCATTCGGCCCATCAAGCTTGCTCTGCCATTAAAACAGATCATGGCTGATCACCTACCTCAATACCATTTTCCCCCACTATCTCCATGTCCTTTGATGCTATTAGTATCCATAGAAACATAGAAATTAGGAGGAGGCGACCATTCAGCCTTTTAAGTCTGCTCTGCCATTCATTATGAGTATGGCTGATCACCCAACTCAGTAACCTGCTCCCGCTTTCCCCCCCATATCCTTTGATCTCTTTAGCCCCAAGGGTTATATCTAACTCCTTTTAGAAAGCATGTTTTGCCCACAATTGCTTTCTGTGGTAACTAATTCACAGGCTCATCACTCTCTGGGTGAAGAAATTTCCCCACATCTCAGCCCTTAATGGTCTACCCCATATCCTCAGACTGTAACCCCTGGTTCTGGACACACCCACCATCGTCAACATCCTTCCTGCATCTGTTAGAATTTTATAGGTTTCTATGAGACACCCCCTCATTCTTCTGAACTCCAGTGAATATAATCCTAACCAACTGAAACTCTCTTCATATATCAACCCCACCAGTCCAGGAATCTGTCTGGTAAATCTTTGCTGCACTCCCTCGATTGAAAAAGCATCCATTCCTCACATAAGGGGACCAAACCTACACACAATATTCCAGGTGTGGTCTCAACAAGACTCTGTATAACTGTAGCAAGACATCCCTGCTCCAGTACTCAAATCCTCTTTCTCTGAAGGACAACACCACTCCTTCGCTCCTGCATGCTTACTTTCAGTGACTGGTGTACAAAGACATGGAGGTCTCAGTGCATATTCCCCCCTCTCAATTTATAGCCATTAAGATAATAGTCTGCTTTCCTGTTTTTGCTACCGAAGTGGACAAGCTCACATTTATCCCCATTATACTGTATATGCCATGCATCTGCTCACTCAATCATCTTGTCCAAATCATACTGAAGCATCTCTGCATCCTCCTACCAGCTCACACTACCACCCAGCTTTGTGTCATCTGCAAATCTGGAGATATTACATTTAATTCCCTCATCTAATTCATTAATTGATGTTGTGAATAGCTGGGGATTTAGCACCAATCCCTGCGGTACTCCACAAGTTATTGTCTACCAATTGGAAAAAGATCCATTTATTCCTACTCTTTGTTTCCTGTCTGCCAACCAGGGACGGGATTCTCCAATAATGGGGCTATGTCCTCATGCCCGTGAGTAAACAGGCGCAAATCACTCCGGACTTTTTTCTGGAAAGTCCGGAGTGATTCTTCATTTGTAAGGGGGCTTGCAGTGCTCCAGAGTGCTCCACGCAGCTCCGGCTGCCGATACGGGGCCCTGCAGTTCTGGCCGCCGGTCCTGCATTTCCGGCCACCTGCGGTGCTGGCCCCGCCGACATGGCAGACCCACACAGCGGGCCGGTGCTGAAGTAGAAGGCCCCCTCCAGATCGTGCGCGACCGCCGATCGGTGGCCCCCGATCGCGGGCTTGACCGTCATGGAGGCCCCCCCGGTGACGGATCCCCATGCCCCCCACCAGGACGGTCACCCCAGTCGTGACTCCGAGCTCACGACGGGTGGAACCATATGTGAACCACGTCGGCGGGAACTCGGCCGGTAGCCCGCGGAGAATCGCCGCGGGAGCCTCTTTCAACGGCCCCCGACTGGCACCGCATCGACCACCCTTGCGCGACTGCCGGCGAATCTCCAGTCGATGGTGAATCGCAAGAAGTTGTTGGACCCGATCGTGGGTGCGACGGCCCATTCTCTACCTCCCTGCCGGATGTGATTGTGGCGCGGAGGCTCGGAGAATCCCGGCCCAGTTTTCTGTTGATCTCAATACACTACTCCGAATCACATGCACTTTACACATTAATCTCTTATGTTTTGTCGGGAGCCTTCTGAAAGTCCAAATAAACCACATCCACTGAAGCCTCCTCATGAACTCTACTCATTACATCCTTGAAGAATTCAAGTAGATTTGTCAAGCATGATTTCCCTTTTGTAAATCCACGCTGACTCTGTCCGATCCTGCCATAGTTTTCCAATTGCTCTGCTGTTAAATCTTTTGCAATGGATGCTAGCATTTTCCCCACTTTCAACGTCAGGCTGACTGGACTATAATTCCCTGTTTTCTCTCTACCTCCCTTTTGAAATAGCAGGGTTGCATTAGGTGCCCTCCAATTTGTCGGAACTGTTCAAGAGTCTATAAAATCTTAGAAGATGATCATAGAATTTACAGTGCAGAAGGAGGCCATTCGACCCATCGGTTCTGCAATGGCCCCTGGAAAGAGCACCCTACTTAAGCCCACGCCTCCACCATATCCCCATAACCTGCACATCTTTGAACTGTGGGAGGAAACCGGAGCATCCGGAGGAAACCCACGCATGAGGAGAAAGTGCAAACTCCACACAGTCACACGAGTTTGGAAGCAAACCAGGGTCCCTGGTGCTGAGAGGCAGCAGTGTTAAACACTGTGCCACCTTGCCGACCATCAATGCATCCACTATTTCCCGTACCAGCCTCCCCGAACAGGCGCCGGAATGTGGCAACTAGGGGCTTTTCACAGTAACTTCATTGAAGCCTACTTGTGACAATAAGCGATTTTCATTCATTTTTTCATTTAAGTGCTCTGGGCTGTAAATTTTCAGGCCCTGGGAATTCATTAGCCTTCAACCCATCAATTTATCTGTACCATTTCCCTACTAATATTGATTTCCTTCAGTTCCACTCTCACTAAACCCTATGTTCCACATCATTTTTGGCACATTATTTGTGCCCTCCATTGTGCGGTATGTATGTAGTTAGTCAGCCATTTCTTTGTTCCCCATTATAAATTCCCCTGTTTCTGACTGTAAGGGAAACTACATTTGTCTTCACCAATCTTTTTCTCTTCACACACCTATCAAAGTTTTACAGTCAGTTTACGTGTTCCCGCAAGCTTCCTCTATTTTCCCCTTTTTAATCAATCCCTTTGTCCTCCTTTGCTACTCTTAATCTTCAGATCTGCTTTTTATTCTGGCCAATTTGCATGCTTCTTCCTTGGATCTGACAGTATCTCTAATTTCCCTTGTGAGACATGTTTTGGCCACCTTTCCTCTTTTGGTTTTGTGCCAGACAGTTCACTCATGTGCTCTTTGAATTTTTGTCATTGGTATCCATCTTCATCCCTTTAAGTAGCGTTCCCCAATCCATCATAGCCAACTCACACCCCATATCATTGTAATTTCCTTTATTTAGATTCAGGACACTAATCTGAGAATCAACTACATCACTCTCCATCTTGATGAAGAATTCTATCATATTATGGACGCTCATCCCCAAGGGGCCTTGCACAACTAGATTGACAATTATTCCTTTCTCATTACACAATGCCCAGTCCAGGATGGCCTGTTCTCTAGTTGGTTCCTTAACATATTGGTCAAGAAAACTATCCCATATACACTCCAAGAATTCCTCCTCATCAGTATCGTTACTAATTTGATGTGCCCAATCTATATGCAGATTAAAATCACCCATAATGGCAGATGTTTATCGGATGCTTCTCTAATTTCCTGTTGAATGCCATTCCCAATATCACCACTACAGTTTGGGAATCTAGTTACGACCCCTACTTACTTTTTTTGCCCCTTGCTGTTTCTCAGCTCTACCCATACAGATTCCACATCGCCGGAGCTGATATCCTTCCTCACTATTGCGCTAATTTCCTCTTTAACCAGCAATGCAACCCCATATTCTTTTCCTTTCTGTCTGTCCTTCCTAAATACTGAATACCATAAGACCATAAGATTGAGGAGCAGAATTAGGCTACTCAGCCCATCAAGTCTTCTTCTCCATTCGATCATGGCTGATATGTTCCTCATCCCCATTCATCTGCCTCCTCCCATAACCCCTGATCCCCTTATTTTTTTTTTTAACAAACAATTTTTAATGAGGTATTTTTGGCATAACAAACAACCACAGTACAAAAACAATAGAGCATAAAGAACAGTAATCAAAAAGCAACCACCGACATCCGTCCCTCCAAGGCCCGCCTATTTAACCCCCTACTCTATAATACCCTGGACATGACATCTGCGAACCCCTGCCAGAATCCCCTAAGTTTTGGGCATGCCCAGAACATGTGGACATGGTTCGCTGGTCCACCCGCACATCTGACACACTTGTCTTCCACCCCACAAAATCTACTCATCCGGGTCGCTGTCATGTGCGCCCGGTGCACCACCTTAAACTGGATCAAGCTGAGCCTTGCGCATGTAGCGGTCGCGTTGACCATGCTCAGCGCCTCCGCCCACAGGCCGTCCTCCATCTCACCCCCCAGTTCCTCCTCCCACTTACGCTTCAGCTCTTCTATATGCGTCTCCTCTGCCCCCATTAATTTTTTGTAGATGTCCGAGACGCTCCCCCCCCACCCATCCCCGAGACACTACCCTATCTTGAATCCCTCTTAGTGGCAGGAGTGGGAAGGGTGATACCTGCCTGCACAGAAAGTCACTCACCTGTAGATATCTGAAATCATTCCCTGCTGCCAGCCCGAACCTCTCCTCCAGCACCCTCAAGCTGGGGAAGCTCCCTTCCAGAAACAGGTCCCCCATCTTCTCAATCCCCGCCCTTTGCCATACCCGAAATCCCCCATCTAGGCTCCCAGGAGCGAACCGATGGTTGTCACATATTGGGGATCAAACCGATGCACCCACTGCACCAACGTACCTCCTCCACTGACCCCAGATCCTCAGGGCCGCCACCACCACGGGACTGGTAGAATATCTTGCCGGCGGGAACGGCAGCGGTGCTGTTATCAGCGCCCCCAAGCTGGTGCCCTGCATGAGGATGCCTCCATCCGCTCCCAAGTCACCCCCGTCCCCACTACCCACTTCCTTATCATCGCAATATTGGCCGCCCAGTAATAATTATTAAAATTTGGCAGGGCAAGCCCCCCTCCCCCCAGTTCCTCTCGAGCATCACATTTTTCACCCGTGGGGACTTACCCGCCCAAAAAAAGCCCCAAATAATTTTGTTGATCCTCTTAAAAAAGGACCACGGGATTAAAATCGGGAGGCATTGGAACAGAAATAAAAATCGCGGCAATATCGTCATCTTAACCGACTGCACCCTCCCCGCCAGTGACAGCGGGAGCGCATCCCATTTCCGAAACATGCCCCTCATCTGCTCAACCAGCCCGGACAAGTTCAACTTGTGTAACCGGCCCCAGTCGCGCGCCACTTGTATCCCCAGATATCTAAAATTGTCTCCCACTAACCTGAACGGTAACTTCCCCAGCTGGCCCTCCTGACCTCTTGCCTGGACTACAAACATCTCACTCTTTATCATATTCAATTTGTATCCCGAAAACCGGCCGAATTCCCCCAGAATCGCCATAATCTCCCTCATCCCTGCCCCCGGATCTGCTACATATAGGAGTAAGTCATCCGCATATAGCGATACCCTATGTTCCACCCCCCCCGGGGCCTGGTACAACAGCCTGACCCAGTCGATAAAGCCCCTACCAAACCCAAACCGTCCCAGCACCTCCCATAGATAGTCCCACTCTACCCGGTCAAACGCCTTCTCCGCATCCATGGCCACAACTACCTCAATTTCCCTTCTCTCCGGGGGCATCATAATCACATTAAGCAGCCTTCTTATATTGGCTACCAACTGCCTATCCTTGACAAACCCGGTTTGCTCCTCCATAATCACCTCCGGCACACAATCTTCAATTCTGGAGGCCAACACCTTGGCCAGCAACTTAGCGTCCACATTAAGCAACGAGATTGGCCTATAGGACCCACATAGCTCCGGGTTCTTGTCCCGCTTCAATATTAACGAACGGCCTGTGACATCGTTGGGGGCAGCACCCCTCTATCCCACCCCTCTATCCCTTAACCTTAACCAGCAACGGCCCTAATATCCCCGAAAATTTCTTGTAAAATTCCACCGGGAACCCGTCTGGCCTCGGAGCTTTACCCGACTGCATCGCCTTCAAGCCCTCGGATATTTCTTCGGCCCTAATCGGAGCCCCCAACTCGCCCACCAGCTCCCTGCCCACCCTTGGGAAAGTCAACCCGTCCAGAAAGTGTTTCATCTCCTCGGGCCCCGTGGGGGGTTCTGAGCGATAGAGTCCGCTATAAAAGTCCCTAAACGCCCAGTTTAGCCCAGCCGAGTCCCCTACCACGTTCTCATCTCTGTTGACCACCTTATCAATTCCCCTGGCCGCCTCCCTCTTCCTCAACTGCTGTGCCAGCATTCTGCTGGCCTTCTCTCCATATTCATACAACGTCCCCCTCACCTTTCTAAGCTGCTCCAATGCCTTGCCCGCAGACAGTACCCCAAACTCAGCCTGCAGCCTCCGGCGCTCCCTTAACAGTCCCGCCCCTGGGGTCACCGCATACCTCCTGTCTACCCGTAGGATCTCCTTGATCAGTCGGTCCGTCTCTGCCCTGTCTGTCCTGTCCCTATGAGCTCGGTTTGAGATCAGCTCCCCTCTCACCACTGCCTTCAGCGCCTCCCAGAGCACCGCTGCTGAGACTTCCCCTGTGTCGTTGACCTGCAGGTAGTCCTGCATGCACTTTCCTACTCTCTCGCACACCGCCTCGTCCGCCAACAAGCCCACGTCCAATCGCCACTGCGGGCGTTGGAAGCTCTCCTCACTGGCCTGCAGTTCCACCCAGTATGGGGCATGGTCCGAAACAGTGATGGCCGAGTACCCCGTGTCCACCACCCCCGCCAGCAGGTCCCTGCTCAAAATGAAAAAATCGATCCGGGAATACACTTTATGTACATGCGAGTAGAAAGAAAACTCCCTAACCGTCGGCTGCCTAAACCTCCATGGGTCAATCCCCCCCCCCCAATCTGCTCCATGAACCCTATCAGCTCCTTTGCCATTGCTGGCACCCTCCCCGTTTTCGAGTATGACCGGTCCAGGCCGGGGTCGTAAACCATATTAAAATCCCCTCCCATCACCAGCTTGTGCGAGTCCAGATCCGGTATCTGCCCCAGCACCCTCTTGATGAATTCAACATCGTCCCAGTTCGGTGCATAGACATTAACCAATACCACCTTCCTCCCCTCCAGCTTGCCGCTCACCATAACATAACAGCCCCCCCCGTCCGAAACTATACTGCCTGCCTGGAATTGCACACGCTTGTTAATTAAGATCGCCACCCTCTCATTTGGTATCCAGCCCCGAATGGAAGACCTGACTAACTCAGCCCTTCCTCAGCCTAATTTGATCCGCCACTCTCAGGTGTGTCTCCTGCAACATCACCACGTCCGCCTTCAGAGCCCTCAGGTGCGCGAACACACGGGCCCTCTTGACCGGCCCATTCAGCCCTCTAACGTTCCAGGTGATCAGCCTGGTTGGGGGGCACCGTGCCCCCCACCCCCCACCGATCAGCCATCCCCCTTTCTGGGCCCGCCCCCTGCCCATGCACTGCGCCGCCATCTGCCCACCTCCAGGTAGCCCTCACCCCTGACCTCCTCTCCGTCCCCGAACCCAGGTCCCTCCCTCGTCAGCAAAGTAACTTCCCCCCCTAGCAACATCACCCTATATCCCAACCCCTGCCCCGTATTGAACCAATACACACACCCCCACTGTGCTTCCGTGGACTAGCTCACCCAGTTAGCCTGGTGACCCTCGCCTCCGGCGCCATAAAGTCTCCCACCTATTGTTCCCTACTCCCTCCCCCCCGCCCATCGAAACCGCTTCCCGCATCAAACCAAAACCGAACAATCTCCATAGGAGACAGCCCAAGAGAGACAGAGACCCCCCACAAGAAAACCCCTCAATAATACAATTTAAAGCCCCCACCAACCATCCCCATCAAAACGCCGAAAAACCGAACAAAAACTGAATATCTTTTACTCCCTCATCTTCACCCAAACTTCAAAGACAAAAGAAAGGGCAACAATCAAGCCGTATATACATCGTTCAAAAAAAAGGAGAAAGATACCGCCGCTTAAGTCCAAAAAAGTTCTCAGTTCTGCGCCAGACCCTTGTTCTTGGCAAAATCCATTGCCTCATCGGACGACTCAAAATAATGGTGCTGGTCCTCATGAGTGACCCAGAGGCGCGCCGGGTAGAGGAGCCTAAACTTCATTTTCTTCTTGAACAAGAAATCTCCTTCACTTGCCTGAAGCCTGCCTTCCTTCTGGCCACCTCCACACTCAGGTCCTGATAGACGCGCAATATGCTACTGTTCCACTTGCAGCTCCTGGTACGTTTGGCCCACTGACACATTCTTTATCCAAAAATCTGTAGAACCGAACCACCATCGTCCTTGGGGGGTCCCCCGGCCGTGGCTTCCTCGCCATCGCCCTGTACGCACTGTCCACCTCCAATGGTCGGGGAAAAGCCCCCTCCCCCAGAAGCTTCTGGAACATATTTACCACAAAAGCGTCAGCCCCCTCAGCCCCTTCAGGGAGACCGACAATTCTTAAGTTCTGCCGGCGCATGCTGTTCTCCAGCTCGTCCACCTTTTCTAACAGCCTTTTTGGCTGATCCTTCAGCATCCCCAGCTCCAGCTCCACCACCGTTTGGTGCTCCTCCTGGTCCGCCAGCGCTTTCTCCAACTTCTGGATCGTCCGATCCTGGGCATCCAGTCTACGTTCCATCCGATCGACCGACTCCTTTGTTGGGGCGAGACAATCTCGTTTCTGTCTGGTGAAGCCCTCTTAGATAACCTGCATCAGCTCCTCCATCGATGGCTGGGCCGTCGCAGCAGGGGTCCGAACCTCGGCCATGTTAGCTTCAGCAGCCACTTCTACCCAGCCCTTGCTTATCCTTCTATTTCTTCCCGTATGATCCCTTGGGGCTCTCCGTTCCATGCACCACTGTGTGGATCCAGTGATTAAATGCCCACACTTTCAAAATCAGAACTCAAAGCCACAAAAAAGTTGGGGAAAAAGATCCAAAAGCCAGGCCAGAGCGGGAGCCACCAAGTATGCGACTTACTCCCTCATAGCCACCACTGAAAGTCCTCCTGATCCCCTTATTAATCAAAAAACAGATTTGTGCTTGAGGTGCTCTTACCTACAGGGCTACAGACCTAGAGCTGGAAGGTGGAAATAGACAGAATAGTTATTTCGTTTGTCATGTGAGAGTACCTTTAAGACATGGATATTTAAGCAATGTACCTTTAAGAAAACAGTGATGTCAGAGAGTGGGTAGGGCTGAGCTCAGGCCAGCCATTTTGCAGTTTAGTTTTGCAGTTTTAAAGACGGCTTGTGTGTGTCTGTGTTTGCAGTGAGCTGTGATGTCCGCCATAAAAGACCATCTCTGGATCATTTGGGTGATTTAAACTTATAATAGTGATGCCTTTAACCTGATGTGATTTTGTTTAAAGATGTTAAGTCTCTTGGATGTTTGAAGGAACATTTTAAGGAATTATTTACTGTTGCAATATTTTCTGAGTTATCTTTGAAGTAAGGGGTGTTAAGAGATCCAATGTTTATTTAAGATGTTAGGTTGAGTTCATGGAATAAACAGTGTTTTGTGTTTAAAAACCCACGTGTCCATAATTGTAATATCACACCTAGGGAAAAAGCCGTGTGCTAGGAAAAGCAACAAATCCATTAAAGGGAGAGGTTGGTTGAACTCCATGATACATTTTGGGGTTCTGAAATGCCTTGCCCATAACACGTTGAACATCAGAACTAGGAACATTAGGAGATAATTTAGCCTCTTGAGCATTCTCCAGCGTTCAATACAATGATGGCTGATCTCATCATTTTTTAAAAATAAATTTAGAGTACCCAATTCATTTTTCTAATTAAGGGGCAATTTAGCGTGGCCAATCCACCTACCCTGCATATCTTTGGGTTGCGTGGGTGAAACCCAAATCTCTCTTCAAAAGGCAAAACCTTCATCTCTGGAAACAACCGTGTAAACCTCCTCTGAACTGCTTCCAATGTCACTCCATGTTTCCTCAAATAAGAGGACCCAAACTGTGCACAATACTCCAGGTGCAGTCTTATACAGTTGCAACAACACTTCCTTACCTTTATACTCTATCCCTTTAGCTATAAATGCCAAAATTCCATTCGCTTTCTTTATTACTTACTGTACCTGCATGCTAGTTTTCTGCATCTCATGCACCAGGACAACCAGATCCCTCTGCACCAGGGCACTGCGAAGTCTTCCCCCCATTTAGATAATAAGTTGCCTTTCCATTTTTCCGACCAAAATGGACAACCTCACATTTATACCCTGGATGTCTCCATATCCCGTTGTATCATAACCAATTATATCAATTGGCACGATTAATTCATCCACTTTATTGCGAATGTTCCCCGTATTAAGGCACAAAGTGGATAACTTCACATTCGTTCACATTATATTCTATCTGCCAGTGGTAGCACAGTGGTTAGCACAGTTGCCTCACAGCTCCAGGGTCCCAAGTTCGATTCCCGGCTTGGGTCACTGTCTGTGCGGAGTCTGTACATTCTCCCCATGTCTGCGTGAGTTTCCTCCAGGTGCTCCGGTTTCCTCCCACAATCCAAGATGTGCAGGTTAGGTGGATTGGCCATGATAAATTGCCCTCAGTACCCAAAGAGAAAGGTCGGGTTAGGTGGGGTTACGGGGATAGGGTGGACGTGAGGGGATATGGTGGAGATGTGGGCTTAGGTAGTGTGCTCTTTCCAAGGGCCGGTGCAGACCCGATGGGCAGAATGCGTCCTTCTGCAGTATAAATTCTGCGATTCTATGATTCTTGCCTATTTAGTTTACGGTCAATGGTAACCCCCAGGATGTTGGTCGTGGGTGATTCAGCAATACCTGCGAGTGTCAAGGGATGGTGGTTAGATTCTCTCTTGTTGGAGATGGTCATTGCCTGGCACCTATATGGCATGTTATATGCCACTTGTCAACCAAAGTCAGGTCTTTCTGCATTTGGACATAGACTGTTCAGTATCTGAGGAGTTGCGAATGCTTCTGAACATCATGAAATCATCAGCGAACATTCCCACTCCTGACCTTATGATGGAATGAAGGTCACTGAAGCAGCTGAAGATGGTTAGGCTGAGGACATTGCCCTGAGGAACTCCTGCAGTGAGGTCCTGGAGCTGAGATGATTGCCACAACCATCTTCCTTTGTGCTCTGTATGGCTCTAACCAGGGTAATCCTGTATTTGTAAATTTTTACAATAATGTACAAATAATAGACAGAACCTTGCCAGATTTTGGCCGAATTTCTGGCTCAGACTGAAAACTGGGGCGTCATTCTCTGACCCCCCGCCGGCTCGGAGAATGGCCGTTGGCCGCCGTGAATCCCGCCCCCTCCCCCGCCGAAGTCTCCGGTACTGGAGATTGGGCGGGGGCGGGAATTGGGCCGCGCCGGTTGGCGGGACCCCCCCGCTCAATTCTCCGGCCCGGATGGGCCGAAGTCCCGCCAAGAAATTGCCTGTCCCGCCGGCGTAAATCAAAGCTGGTATTTACCGGCGGGCCCAGGTGGCGTGGGCGGGCTCTGGGGTCCTGGGGGGGGCGCGGGGCGATCTGGCCCCGGGGGGGGGGCCCCCACGGTGGCCTGGCCCGTGATCGGGGCCCACCGATCCGCGGGCGGGCCTGTGCCGTGGGGGCACTCTTTCCCTTCCGCCTCCGCCACGGCCTCTACCATGGCGGAGGCGGAAGAGACTCTCCCCACTGCGCATGCGCGGGAAACTGTCGGAAGCCGCTGACGCTCCCGCGCATGCGCCGCATTTCCGCACCAGCTGGCGGGGCACCAAACACCATTTCCGCCAGCTGGCAGGGCAACAAACGCCATTTCCGCCAGCTGGCGGGGCGGAAATCCCTCCGGCGTCGGCCTAGCCCCTCAATGTTGGGGCTCGGCCCCCAAAGATGCGGAGCATTCCGCACCTTTGGGCCGGCGCAATGCCCGTCTGATTGGCGCCGTTTTTGGCGCCAGTCGGCGGACATCACGCCGTTGGGTGAGCATTTCGCCCCAGGTGTGTAACTGTCCAGTTGCACAGATCAGTTTTCTCTCCAAATATTGAGCCTCTGAGAGAAAATAAAATGAGGGGGCGTGGTTTACACCGTCACTCTGGTGGGGTGGGGTCTCAAAGTGGCGGCAACCGGCTGCAGAGAGATTGGGCCGCCATTTTTAAAGTGCACTCTGTTCCGCGCTGCAGCCTAATGGCCCCATGCACCCATCATGCAGGTATCAGAGGCCACCCCACCCCCCGAAAATTATCGGCGGTATTCCACCAACAATGATCATTGGCATTCCCCCCCACACCCTGCTAACACTGCATAAGAATAGCCAGCAATCCCACTCGCACCCTCAGACATCAATGCACCCCCTGTGGGGATCCCACTGGGGCCTAGTTCCTGGGCATGTCCCACCCAGTGACAATACATACCTCTGCACCCCTGGAAGGATCAGTTTGATGGCTTTTCGTCTGGCCAAACCTGTTGTGAAACTTGCTGACATAATGCCTCGTTGGCAAGGCATGACTATTCAATGAGGGGGGATCATGTGGAGAGAGGCCTGCTAATAAGATTTAATTTGATGCAAATTTATTCAAATGAGTTTCATGTGCTTTGCGGGCATGAACCTCGTGACATCACTGGCGAGGGGCATGGAAAATCGGGAAATACAATCTTGCCGGTGAGAATCGCCTTTCCCGATTCTCTCAGGGTTTTCTGCCCGCACCATTAATCTCACACCCGACCCCCAACACATAACATTAATAGTCAAAGAAAACAACATGTTGAAATTGATTTTTCTGGAAGATGACTTCCAATGCCAAGCATCTAGCTACAGGTTGCAGTTTGGGGTATCAGACAGATGAATCACATCACAAGATTAATTTACAATGTAATAAATAAACACATAATGTATGATATTGTTCGGAAAACAAAGGTAGTATAAAGGATTTATATTTGCATTGGTAAACAGCAGAAATAAGGGGCGAAATTCTCCGGTATCGGCGCGATGTCTGCCGACTGGCGCCCAAAACGGCGCAAATCAGTCGGGCATCGCGCCACCCCAAAGGTGCGGAATGCTCCGCATCTTGGGGAACCAAGCCCCAACCTTAAGGGGCTAGGCCCGCGCCGGACGAATTTCCGCCCCGCCAGCTGGCGGAAAAGGCCTTTGGTGCCCTGCCAGATGGCGCGGAAATGACATCTCCGGGCGGCGCATGCGCGGGAGCGTTAGTGACCGCTGACGGCATTCCCACACATGCGCAGTGGAGGGAGTCTCTTCCGCCTCCGCCATGGTGGAGACCGTGGCGTAGGCGGAAGGAAAAGAGTGCCCCCACGGCACAGGCCCGCCCACGGATCGGTGGGCCCCGATCGCGGGCCAGGCCACAGTGGGGACACCCCCTGGGGCCAGATCGCCCCGCGACGCCCCCCAGGACCCCGGAGCCCGCCCGCGCCGCCTTGTCCCGCCGGTAAGGTAGGTGGTTTAATCTACACCGGCGGGCCAGGCATTTTAGCAGCGGGACTTCGGCCCATCCGGGCCAGAGAATCGCGGGGGGGGGGTCCCGCCAACCGGCGCGGCGCGATTCCCGCTCCCGCCAAATATCCGGTGCCGGAGAATTCGGCAACCGGCGGGGGCGGGATTCACGCCAGCCCCCGGCGATTCTCCGACCCGGCGGGGGGTCGGAGAATCTCGCCCAAGGTTTGGATTTAAGTGGGTTTAATTTAATGTTTCTCTGCCTGGAAGAGTAAAACCTATAGTTAAATTCATGTTGGACAAAGGTGTTTGTATGCGTGGGGTTGGTTTCAATTCCAACTGTGATTCTATTGTGCTTAGAGAGGGCTACGGCCAGAAGAGTAAATAAAACATCAGTGATTAGTTAGCAACTGGGGCCTTATAAGGCATAGAAGTTTTTATGTTTTAATTTAGCTAATTTGATTGCAGTTGTAGATGGGCAGTGAGGAAGTTCTCACAGCTCAAGTAGAAGCTGTTGGTTTTAGAAGCTTTAAAGGGGGAACATCTGTCTCAATCTTGCTAGAAGAAAATACATACTATTGAGTAATGGTTAAGAAAACAGATGCTGGAACTCTATAGTACAGACAGTTAAGGAAAGTAAAGAAATGAAGAGAGGTTTCCAAGAAGTCTGGCATTAATGGAACAGAGGAAACCGGAAATCAGAACAGATTACTCTTCAGTAGAGTCACAGAGAGTTAAAAAGACATTGGATCATGAGGGAATTTTGAGGAGAAATCCATAGACATTCACTTGGGTTCAGGGAGTGTGTCGTACCACAGTCATCTTGTGTGGTTAAAAGGGACTTTGTGCATAAGATGTACTTTGTAATCCGCATTAAACTTAAAATCTATGTGTAGTTGTTAAACTAAAGGGTAAGTAAAGGAATATTGTATCACATGAATAAGGGGAGGTGGTGACGTAGTGGTATTGTCACTGGGCTAGTAGCCCCAGAGAGCCAGAGTAATGTTCTGAGGACCTAAGTTCAATTCCCGCCACTGCAGATAGTGAAATTTGTATTTGCTAAAAATCTGGATTTAATAGTGTAACGACGACCATGAAACCATTGTTGATTGCCGTTAAAATCCATCTGATTATATTCGCACAGATTCGTTAAAACGCACAGCCTGCGATGCCCACATCCCATGAACGAATAAAAAAGCCCAACTTTTCATGTTTAATAAATGTTTTCTTACTGGTGTTAAAACTAAAGAGCAGTCCTGTGACTCTGTTTCTCCACATTTCATGCAGAAAATGTAATCTTTTGAGCCAAGGTTCCATTGTGGGATCTTCCCACCCAGTTATAACATCAATTGGGTTTTTAACAATATCCAAAACCATTCCTTTGGAGCACGTATTACTTTGTGTTTTCAGTGTGAAGCCTGGAAATTGAGTTTGATCCAGGTTTTATTTATTCTTAGCTTGTACAAAAGCTTCCTTGATCTGAAGTCTTAAACGTTTGTTCCAATTTGACCTGCCCAGGTCTTTCTCTTATTAGAAGTGTATCAACTGAGCTTCCTTTGATTTCTGCTAGATAAATGGCAACTGGTTACTCAATCAAACTGAAAGACAGTAGGAGGCCACAGGTAAATCTCAGGGGCAAATGGAAAAAAATAGAAAGAATAAATCAAGCAACAAGCAAACTGCTCTGAGCGCTGATGAGAAGCAAATGATCTTTGAGGAGGTCCCTTTGGCTTTGCATTCCACAGTGGGTGCTCTCCACAAGTTCGGCTTTCAAAATGCAAATTAATAGGACTCCGCAGAGATATCTTAGAATGGGAACATTCAGAATTTCTTTTTGTGCAATTTCTTCACACCCACACAGTTTTTATACTCTTTGGGGAATAATGGGTGGAAGTGGCAGACAGATTCCCAAGTGGATTGTGTGCCCGCTAACCATGTTGGACGCTCCTCTTGGGAACAAGTCCTGACTCAAACCCGTAACTTCCGGTCCAGCAGTGGGAACGCTACCCTTCCACCGCATAAAATGAACTGTTTAAAACAAATACATCTTGGTCTAATTTTAACAGCAAATTCATACCATTGTTTCTTTACTAGAATATTCAAAAGATTTTTATTCACAAAGGATCTAAATTGTTTATTAAAGTACATCACTGCTGTTTTAGCCAGTCAGCACAATGTTTATGGTTGTCACGTGCCTGCTCCTGTATAGTCCTCCCACAGTGCTCATATCAGTAGTCTAAAAGGGTATTTGCTGTTAACTTTACAACTCATAAAATAGCTAAATTTGTATTTCATTCTATAAGCCAGAAATTCTCCATAAAGCAACTGTCAGCGGTGTTGCTAACTTTTGGTTAGTTCACTCGGCTCTGTTTTATAACCTTTGCTCTCGAGTCGCCAGGTATCTTTATGATACCGCCACAAGGTTCAAGTTCGAGTAATGACCAATAACTCAATACACCGATTAGTAAGATTTAAATCAAAGCACGTTTATTATACACAGTAAATTGCTACTCATGCACAAATTCTACGTCTAAGCTACTTCTACAACTAACAGGCCTATACTTAACTCGGACTGGCCCACCAGGTCAGGGGAACAAATGTCCTTTCGTTCGGGTTCTGAGTCTGCGGGATTCGAAGTTGGTACGGATTGATAGCTAGGAGCGCCTATCTCGTAGCGAGCGTAGAATTAAGACTTACGGTCTTTCGACGGTCACTGCACCGGTCACGGTCAAACTTGTTTTGCGTTGCTGGGTGACCCGGGCAGAAAGAAGAGAGCGAGTTGAACTTGGGGCTTAACTTTATAGTCCCCAGGGGCTTCCCGCCTTTCGGGGCAGACCCTGTACCTGGTTCTAGGTGATTGGACTTCGTTCCAATCGCTTGGTTCGATTTCTTCAATACTGGAGCGGTTCCCTGATCGATGGGTGGTCTTGAGGTGTCCGTTAACCTCTTTTGTGTTGGCTCCTGCTGGCGCCGGGGAGTCTGGCTTAGTTTTGTGTGTCCCAAATGTTGCTATTGTTCCCGGGGATTGCTCATTAGTCTGTCGATGACTGCTACATTATTATGCTGATGGTCGCTGGTATCGATGATGTCTGGGCTTTTGCAGAGTTAAATACACAGCAAACCTGCACCTGCTGGTTTCCCTTCAGCCTTTGCCGTTCGCCAATTTAAATCGGGACTTGGCCAACTCAGGTGGCTACACTTCCTCCTTGTGATCCTAACGCAAAGCGTGAAGGATCATATAACTGCATTGCTTTCCATTCCCTGACCGGGCGAGCACACTTCTATGGCCTCTACACTGATCATAACTATGCAAGAAACTTTTAACTGACATTCTGAGGGGTGCTATGTCAAACAGAGATATGCATTACAAAACAAGAGAATGGGAACCTCTAACTATCCTTAATAAACTACACTCACTCAAATATTTCATCACACTAACTTCCTAAACCATACAAACAAAATCATAGCGGTTTTATACACATTTTCCTGGCTTGGCAGTCAAGCTCCGGATTGTACAATTGCTCATGAACATTTCTTTATTTACAACAAAACGCAAATGAATGCTCTTCATTATAGATCGCGGGGGTCAGGGGTCTGATCGTATCCGAAAATAGGGGATCTTATTCTATATACTGGTGTGCGAGCGCGGTAGGCTCTCCTTCTCCATTTTCTCAGATGAATAGTCTGCACGATGCAGCAGAGTATCGCCAATACCAATAGGGATTCTATCACGTAGGACAGGGAATACCAGGTTATAAACCTGGCACACCAAGACGGTGTGGTGTCGATGGTGACTGGGCTCTGGGTACTGTGGGGAAGTGAATCATTAACGGCTGGGGGAGGTGAGGTCAGGGGGTTCGCGTTCGCGCGGAACCAAATGTCCATTATAACGATGAGCCACGCGGAGGATGTCCTCATGGTTCTTTTTCTTTCACTTCTCTTCTCTTCTCTTCTCTTCTCCGGTCCTGGAGCTTCTGGAGTTCTGTGTGATCAAGCATAGTGTCTGTAACTATCTTAATCTCGTACGATAGCCTGTCTGTCCTTTAGTGCCAATTACTCCCTTTATAATTGGTCACTATGTGTGACTCCCTCATTTCTTTTCAAAAACCGAATTTCAGGACAAGACACACATACATATAATGAACCAGTGCAAGCCGTCTCACAGACTGTGCGGTTTACCATCCCAATGTTTCAGGATGTAAATAGTATAGGGTTGGCAAGCTAAGGGTTACCTGAAACAAAACAAAACCTTTTGAACCAAATTTTCCGAAATGAGATGCGTATGGGCCGCGACGGGTAAGAGTTGGATGGAGTCTCTGGGTAGGACGGCGACCAATGCCGTGTGTGGTCTACCCGAGCGTAGCTGACCAGAGGGGGGGTTCCCAGGCAGGGCGGGTCCCAAGCCGTTTCTCCACTGCCTGAGCAACCGACAAGAACGGGCAAGAAATGTAGTCATCGTGGGGGGCTGCCGTATTGGTTCCTTCCTCGAACCAGAAGGGCAGTTATGAACGGGGGTCTGTGTTTCCGTCGACAGACGAGTTCCTCTGAACTGGCGTCTGGGACCTTAACAAGTCTCTGTGGACAAACTAGTTCCGCTGAACTAGTGTCTGGCCAAACTCGTTTCTCTGACTGCCAGTGGGCGTCAGAAGGGTGGTGTCGTGGAGCTGTGGAAAAAAAAATTCCGGTCTGACATACAACATTTAACAAAACACTACAAACAACATAAAACATGCTGCAGGTTCCATCAGAAAGGACACCGTTTTCTCCCAAGCGGTTCCTTTTAAAACATCATCTGGACACCTCAGTTATCAGTTGCGAACAGGGTCGCAAAGGGGTTCTCGTTTTGGGAGTCAGACTCAAGGTCGTCATCTTCTCCCGGATGCCAAACTCTCGAGTGTATCAGGGCTGATAGGGCTGCATGGTGTGATTTTGGATCGCTCTCGTCGTTCCGGACGAGTCTGTACGAATTATCTCTGTGCCAATAGGTGGTGTCTAGTTGTGTGGGGACGGAATCGGGGTCGACATTGTGGGTCGGTGGTCGGTGGTGGGGTTTGTTTGCGAAAGTGATCGTGAAGGGATCACTCGAATCGTGGTCAGATTCTCTGGGTGTCGATCCTGTTGCATGGGGATAGTAGAGAGGCGTGCTGTGGCTATTGTCTGAGTCACAGTCGCTGTTGCTGCAGTCTGTGGGCGTTCCGGGGTGGAGTGTATATTTTGGGGGTGGAGGCGAGGTTGAGTCCGTGGCTGGGTTGGACGTGTTGGGGGAGGGTAGGGTTATGTTGGCTGTGGGCGGGGTGTGGTGTGCTGCGTCGAGCATGACGTGGTGTGAGTGGTTAGACTGTGTTCCATATGCCTTCAGCTGGTTGATATGGAACCACGCAGTCTTTCCATTGGGGTACTTTATTTTGTAGACGGAAGGGCTTACTTTGTCCACAATGGAGTACGGACAAGAGCACTTTGGTGACAGGAATGTGCTGGGGTTGTATACGGAGAGCATGACTTGCTCTGTTTCTTTCTTGTGCCCAATTTCACTGCGGCTGCTAGCTGAACCGTTTTAACATTCGCCACCAATTGTTCGACTGCTTTCTCGTGTGTGAGGGCCGTCACTTCGGGGCTGGTCAAGTCTAAGCCTAATAAAAATTCTGTGCCTTTCATGGGGCGTCCGGTCATGAGGGTGTGTGGGGTGTAACCTGTGGAAGTTGAAACTGTATTTCGCAAAAACATCAGCGCAAAAGGGAGGACTGAGTCCCAAGTGGTGGTGTTTTGCTGGACCATTTTTCTGAGGGTGGATTTTAGGGTCCAATTCATGCGCTCCACAATACCATTTGACTGAGGGTGGTATGCAATGTGGAATTTTGGGGTAATGCCAAATATCGTGAGGACGTTCTTCATGACACGTCCCGTAAAATGGGAGCCTTGGTCGGATTCAATGCTGTGGGGGAGTCCCCATCTCGTAAAGATGTGGTGGGTTAAAAGCTTGGCTGTGACCTTTGCCGTGTTAGTTCTGGATGGGAATGCTTCCACCCATTTGGTAAACGTGTCTATCACCACGAGTACATATTTATAACCATTCCTACAAGGGGGCAATGGTCCTATAAAATCAATCTGGAGGTTAGTCCAGGGGCCATTAACGGGTCGGGTGTGACTGAGTTGAGCTTTTTTGGCGTATCTGTCCGGATTATTCTGGGCGCAGATAAGACAATTCTCAATATAGTGATTTACATCGTCTTTTAAACTCGGCCACCAGCAGAGCTGCCTGAGGTGGGCTGTAGTGGGATCGATTCGCTGATGTCCATGACTGTCATGGAATGAACAAATCAGTTGATTCCTGTCCTGTTCAGGAACCACATAAAGGGTGTCTTTTAACACCACACTGTCATGTGTGGTCAGTGCATTTCTGAACCTATCATAGGGAGCTGGATAGTTTCCTTTCAAAAATCTCCTTGAGATTGCTGTCCTGCTTCTGGGCCTGCACTAGATCCTCGATCTTAGTCTGCGAGACCTGAACTGCATTCACTGGTGCGCTTTCGGGGGGTGTCCAAAAATATCCGCGCCTGGAACCTGCTTTAGCCAGTGTGTTGTCCTTTACATTTCCAGGGGGGGAGGAACGATGGTGACTTCGAACTTTGACTGTACCAAATGTCCTGTTCTGTGCTCTCTCTAAGATGTGACGGAGCAATGGGGCTGAAGGGAGGGGTTTTCCGTCTGCGGAAACAAATCCTCTTGCTTTCCACAGGGGTAGGAATTCTGTAAGGCTGTTGCCGACATAGAGTCTGTCCGAGTATATGTCTGCTGGGCTGGGGAAGGAATCTGGGTGTTCCACTATGTATGCGATGGCTGCAGGTTCTGCTGCCTGCGCGCCTACGTGTCCTGGAAGTTTTATTGCTATTTCTTCTAGGGCGCATCCCTGCGCGTCCTCAACATAAATACCGCATCCTGTTATGCGCTTCCCTTCTAATATTGTGGAAGATCCATCTACATATATCTTTATGGGTTCGCACGTGTCTGTGTGCTTGGGGCTCTGGGTTGAACTGCCTATCTTTCTGGGGGGTGTTTAAGCAATAAAGGGGCCTGTGTTGTGGTGTGGAGAGATGATATCACATTCGTGGGGGGTTCCGGGGTACTGTAAGTTATCAGCTAAAAAAGTGTGGGTCTTTGTCCTTTTAACAGTGATGTCCTGTCCCTGCAAAAGAAGGGTCCATCTGGCTGCTCTTATCTGACTAACTGTACCGTCCTTGAGTCGTCCGTCCAGTAAAAGTTGGGTGGGGGGGTGGTCTGTGAGGATTGTGATGGGGTTCATTCCGTTAATGTACGAAAAATACTGTACTGCCCAGAATACTGCGAGCAGGTGCCTTTCACAGGCTGAAAATCCCTGTTCCACAGCATGTAAAATTCTGGAGGCGTAAGCCACGGGCCTTAGCTGTTCGTGCCGTTCCTGAAGGAGCACGGCCGAAAGGGTGCGGTCTGTGCTTGCTACCTCTATCGCGTAAGGGGAAAGCGGGTCTGGAACTTGTAGTGCGGGGGCTGCTATGAGTGCTTGCTTCAACGTATCCACAGCATCCGTATGCTGCGGAAGCCATTCCCAGGGGGTTCCTTTCTTTAGGAGGCCTGAGAGGGGTGCTGCCATGCTGGCGAAACCGTCAATGTGGTTTCGGCAATAGCCAACCAGTTCTAAAAACGACCGGAGGGCTGAAACGCTCTGGGGAAGGGGCAATTTAGCAATCGAGTCAATCCTTTTATGCTCGATCTCGCGTTTACCATGTGTGATAATTGTACCCAAATATATCACCTTATCTTCCAAAATCTGGGCCTTTTTGGGGTTAACTTTACAACCAATTGAGTGTAAGAGTTCCAAGAGTTCGGACAGGAGCTCAATGTGCTCTTCCTTGGTGTCTGTCTGCAGTAGTAGGTCGTCTACGTACTGGACCAGACATTTGGGGCGAGAGAATTTGGCTAAACCATTTGCCAACTGTCGGTGGAAAATGGAGGGGGAGTTGTGGAATCCTTGTGGCAGGCATGTCCACGTTTACTGTTGATTTTTAAAGGTGAAGGCAAATTTGTACTGGCACGCCTTTGCCAATGGAATGGACCAGAATCCATTACTGATGTCCAAAACCGTAAAGAATCGGGAATTGAGTCCCTGATTGAGCATGGTCTCGGGACTTGTGGCTACTGTGGGGGCTGTGCGGGGGTGATTTTGTTGAGTTCCCGGTAATCGGTGGTCAGTCGCCATGATCCATCAGGCTTTCTCACTGGCCAAATCGGGACATTATTAGTGGAGGCTACTGATCTAAGTACGCCCTGCTCTAATAAGCTGTCGATTACTTTTGCGATTTCTCCCTCTGCCTCTTGGGGAAATCCATACTGTTTTGGGGGTCTTGGGTCAGGTCTTGTGATTTGTACGGAACCAGCCATCCGGCCACAGTCGTGTTTGTGGGTCGCGAATGCTGTCCTGTTTTTCTATAAAACTGCCCTAACCGTGCTAAGCGTGGTCGGGTTAAACCAAAACTCGCCTACTGCGCTGATTTTGTTGCCGTATTCTCCTATGTTGAGCGTTGCAGGGGCTCTTGCAGACTTTGCCATTTTCCAGACACACTGGTTGACTGGATCAAATGATAGATTGTGGGAATTCATGAAGTCTATTCCCAGAATGTGTTCTGCTGTGTGGGGCAGGTCAACTAAAACCACGGGGTGCTTGGTGGTGATGTTGCCGATTTGAATGGGTACAGGGGCTGTGATGTGTCCCTGCTGTGAGTGGCCTGTAAAGCCGCTGAGGGTGATAGTGGCTGTAGTGGGCCACATGTCTTTTTGGAACATGGTGGAGGAATTTATTGTGGTGCGGGACCCTCCTGTGTCCCAGAGAAACTCGATGGGCTGTCCCCGTATTTTCTCTGCGACTACCGGTCGTCCGGATCTATCACAAAGGGTGTTGCAGACCCAACTGGGGGAGCCCGGACACCGTCAGTCCGTTCCCTTCAGGTCCGTCTGATCTGAACGGGTGCTCACACTATGTATGGGCTCTGTCTTATTCTTACTTAGAGTGCCCGTCTGCTGGGCTCTCTGTGGCTTTCGTGGGGCATTGCATTCCCTTGCAAAGTGTCCCAATTGTCCACAGTTGTAACACTCCTGTGACTTTTGTGGGGGGCTGTTCTTTCCTTCTGCTGCAAAGTGGATCCACAGGCATCCAGCAAACGCTGTGGGGTGCTCGGTTTTCTTTTTGCTACATTTGTTGAGGCCATCTACGGGGCCACCCCGGTTATACCCGATCGCGTCTACGACCCCGGTATGCATTTCTGCAAGGGTGCCTCCTCCTACATTCTGTGGGCCGGAAAGGGCTGCTACGACTGAAGGGTCTAAACTTAAACTGTGAGCTTTACATGCTCTCGCTCATCCAGGCCGTATATGGTTGCCTGCTGCTTTACTCTGGCAAAGAAATGGTGGGGGTCTGAGGTGGGGAGGAACGGTGTGATTTTCTCGCACTTGTCCCGTAATTGGGTCACTGTTAAGGGGGTGGTGTACAGAAATTCCATATCGTCCGATGTGGCTGTGCTGGGTGGTGACTGGGTTCATTGGAGCCTGAACTATCTGCTCTGTGGGGGGTTGGGGCGCTTTTCTCTTCTGGGGCTTTCCCTGTGCACATGTTCCCTGAACATATCTCTGCGCTGTCTCATTCAACTCTTCCCAATCAGGGCCGTCTTCCTCATCTAATTTTGCTCCAAAGGTTTCCTGGAATCCTTTTTGGACTGAAAGCAGAGATTGCAGTTCTGCAATCTGCTTCCGGCACTTTGCGTGGTCTAGTGAGCTTTGTCTTTGCTCCGTGGTGGCAGCATGGAGTGCTCTTAACGCTGCCTTCAGGTCAATACACTGCATTTGCAATGTCTCTACCTGCTTTTCGGTTTCCTCTCGTACCAGGACTGCATGTTGCGTGTCCTGATAAGCCTTTTCATACTGGGACTGGAAGCTGCTTAAGTGCGCCAGCCAAGACTGGTGTGCCCTTTTGGCATCATCCACCTCTCCGTCTTTTGCTGCCAACTTCCTCCTTAACTCTACATTCTCCCTTTCTACCTCACTAACATCGACCGCCGACCGTACTCATTCGATGTATGCCTTCTATCTCTTTCCGGAGCGTCCTAATGACCTCCTCTGTGCCTTGCAACTGTGCCAAGCAGGACACGATTGCCATCGGCTTGCGAGATTTCCCTAAGCTCGTCTTGTGGATCTCGCTCAGGTTCTCCCACCAAGTATGTCCTATACTCCCGGGACCTGTTTCCTCGTTATTATAGAATTCGCTCCAAAAGGGGCATCCTTTCCCTTTGAGGTACTTCCTTATTTCTTCCTCCCATACGGGACACTGTCCTACTCTACTGCTGCTGGTCGCTGCAACCGCAAATTTCTCTGAGTTCATGAGGCGTTGCATTGCCTGCATTGCCATCTTTCTTGTCTGGATGCTTCTTTTAAATTTGGAACAGGGGAGCTAATGCGGTGCTGTAAATACGGTTATGGCTTTCGCTAATTTCCGAAGTACAAACTTCCGACAGTTTTGTCGCAACAAAAAATCTATCAGTTTACCTTATAGCCCTGTTATTTACGCATGCATACACACACTTCCGAATTATGAGGATTGGTCAAAACTGCTTGAACACTTGTGGTTTTCTGTTCCCAATTGGATCTCTAATTCAAATCTTTGGGTTCTCCTAGAGTGGTTAAGCCACTTCTAGTTCGGGTCCCACTAGAGTCGCCAGTAATATGTTGCTAACTTTTGGTTGGTTCACTTGGTCTTTTGTTCGGGTTCTGAGTCTGTGGGATTCGAAGTTGGTACGGATTGATAGCTAGGAGCGCCTATCTCGTAGCGAGCGTTGACTTAAGACTTACGATATCTTGGCAGCAGTTGAACCGGTCACGGTCAATGTTGGTTCGCGTTGCTGGGTGACCCGGTCAAGAAGAACGATTTGAACTTGGGGGCTTAACTTTATAGTCCCCAGCGGCTTCCCGCCTTTCGGGGCGGACCCTGTACCTGGTTCTAGGTGATTGGACTTCGTTCCAATCACTTGGTTCGATTTCTCCAATACTGGAGCGGTTCCCTGATCGATGGGCGGTCTTGAGGTGTCCGCTAACCTCTTTTGTGTTGTCTCCTGCTGGCGCCGGGGAGTCTGGTTTAGTTTTGTTTGTCCCAAATGTTGCTATTGTTCCCAGGGATTGCTTATTAGTATGTAGATGGTTGTAACATTATTATGCAGATGGCTGCTGGTATCGATGCAGTCTGGGCCTTTGCAGAGTTAAATACACAGCAGACGTGCATCTGCTGGTTTCTGCCTGTGTTGGCTGAATTTCCCTTCAGCCTTTGCCGTTTGCCATTTTAAATCGGGACTTGGCCAACTCAGGTGGCTACAGCAGGTAGTAGTGAGTTTTGTTATGTTAAAGGTGCCACATGAATGCATGTTTTGATTGAGGGAAATACAATTCTGTGTCATCAGCCCATTCAAACACTTATTTTCATTTATCTCCGAAATGCAGAGGGTTTGCTTTACTTTTGAAAGCATGAAACGTTTTGACTGTGCCACTTCTGAAATATATACTTATTGCCTTGCTTTTCAGTTAATTCATCTATTCCACCAGTAGTGGTTGACATACAGGCTTTCCATCGTGAGAACAGGGGGTTCCTGTTCAAACCAAACTGATGGGATGAAAGTCTCCTCATTTCGATGACTACAAGTATCTGAATAAGTATGAACCACTTCAACCGTGCATGGTTAGAGTTTGTCTACAAGCAAACAGCACAAAACAGCTTCTATATGGTACTTCAATGGCAATTTCAAATAGAAAGGACACAAGGAAATACAGTTTCGCTTGGTTTTCCAATTGACCGTCCTCTAGTGCCAGTGGGAGGCCCTGTCCAGGTCTCATTAACTTGGGTCCAACAAGGGAAATGTCCCAGGCAGTGCACAAGAGAGGTGCTGCTACAATGTCAGGTGGTCCTGCTGACCTTCAGGCCTAGAAAAAGGGAGACTTGGTGCAGCAGCGCACAGGTTCTTTTTCTGGTACTCAGACAAGAACTCCTCCTGCCTCTGGCCCCACAAAAATGACTGCAGGCTTACATTTGGCCTCCTCTTTGGTTGAGCTGCACCTAATTCCGGAATTTACACAGTGGTTGCTCATTCCTATTGAGGTCTAATAAGACACTGGGGCACTTGTAAAATGTATTGGGTGGTCTGCCTGCCATCTTCCTGCCCTCCATTCCCTCCACCGCCCCAGACCTGTGTCCCATTTTACAGAGGGTAATGGGTGGTGGCCCACTCGCCCTGGGTCCTATTGAATCCCTGAACTGGAGGGTTAATGGCCACCTAGATGCCTCATCATACCCCCTTGTGGCCAAAGGAGGCCCACACCAACCGAATAGCCTCATAGCTTTTATTGGGAGACCTGGAGTTGATCAAGACGGGAGAGGCATCCTTTGTGGGTGGGGGTGGCCCTCTGTGCCCACCCGAGGCATTCACCCCCAGTTCATATCTTCCCTTTAACCCTCCCTCCAAGCCTCTCAAACTCGGTACCCCAACTTCCTCAACCATCTTGATGACACTGCTAAAACCCCGGATTTTCCTTATGTTCAACTTCTATAATCTCCTCTTCTTCAGGTTCTGGCTGTAATCCCAGTAGTGGCCACCACTCAAACCTGATGCTGATGGGACCACAGAGTTGAGGGCCAATCAAATTGGCCGGCAGCTCTCTCGGCTCGGCTTCCTCCCCAAACGGAGGAGGAATCTCATCCTGACCCAATTAACACTCTGCCGAACGGTACAATGGCTGAGCAACAGCCGGCTTTCCCACGGGTGGGTTCTCTGAAGGCTTGTTAGTTGGGGGTAGACACAGGGAATAGAGCACCCAATAAAATCCAGCCCAATATTTACACCAGCATGTGAGGTCAACTTTACCGCATTGAGTAAATTTACCACAAGCATATATTCCCGCAATTTAAGAAAATGTTTGTGGTGTTAAAGCAGTAAATGGTGAAAGCAATATCAAAAACTTAGCAGAGCGACTCCAAAACTGCTCAGAAATCAAATGACATTTGTCAATTCAAAATTGATTAGAATCTCTCAATAAGATTACAGATTTATGGCCTTGTAGGCACACATTATTAAATATACCATTTGAATGGCATGGTGTTGCTGAACACTTTTTCTTTCAATTTGGAACCAAGTGAGCACCAGGGACTGACATAAGAAAAATACTGCGGATGCTGGAAATTTGAAATAAAAACAGAAAATGCTGGATTGACTCCGCGGGCGGGATCTATCCAGCAACTCGCTGCGTGTTTTTCAGTGGCAGAGACAGCCCGTCAGTGGGATCTTCTGGTCCCACCATTGTCAACGGGATTTCCCATTGAATGCATTCCTTGTCGCCGGGAAATCCAAGGTGGGAGTGTGCCGTCAGTGGGACCAGAGGGTCCCGCTGGCGTGAACAGCTGGGAATTCCAGTCAGTGGGTCTGGCAGCATATGCGGAGAGAGAAACAGTTTTGAGTTCATTGACCCTTCTACAGAATAGTTCTGCGGAAGGGCCATATGGACTCGAAACGTTAACTCTGTTTTTCTCTCCACAGGTGCTGCCAGACCAGGGGCACGATTCTCCGGAAACGGCGCGATGTCCGCCGACTGGCGCCCAAAACGGCGCAAATCAGTCGGGCATCGCGCCGCCCCAAAGGTGCGGAATGCTCCGCATCTTTGGGGGCCGAGCCCCAACCTTAAGGGGCTAGGTCGGCGCCGGACGAATATCCGCCCCGCCAGCTGGCGGAAAAGGCCTTTGGTGCCCCGCCAGCTGGCGCGGAAATGACATCTCCGGGCGGCGCATGAGCGGGAGCGTTAGCGGCCACTGACGGCATTCCCGCGCATGCGCTGTGGAGGGAGTCTCTTCCGCTTCCGCCATGGTGGAGACCGTGGCGGAGGCGGAAGGGAAAGAGTGCCCCCACGGCACAGGCCCGCCCGCGGATCGGTGGGCCCCAATCGCGGGCCAGGCCACCGTGGGGGCACCCCCCAGGGCCAGATCGGCCTGCCCCCCCCCAGGACCCCGGAGCCCGCCCGCGCCACCTTGTCCCGCCGGTAAGGTAGGTGGTTTAATCCACGCCGGCGGGGCAGGCATTTTAGCGGCGGGACTTCGGCCCATTCGGGCCGGAGAATCGCTGAGGGGGGCCCGCCAACCGGCGCGGTGCGATTCCCGCCCCCGCCGAATCTCTGGTGCCGGAGAATTCGGCAACCGGCGGGGGCGGGATTCACGCCCGCCCCCGGCGATTCTCCGACCCGGCGGGGGGTCGGAGAATTTCGCCCCTTGTTTGGATTTGGATTGGATTTATTGTCACGTGTACCGAGGTGCAGTGAAAAGTATTGTTCTGCATACAGTCCAGACAGATTGTTCCATACCTGAAAAATATAGGACATATGTAGGACATAAATAAATGCACAATGAAAATACATAGACACAGACATCAGCTGAAGCATACGGAGTGCAGTACTACTCAGTAGAGAAGATGTGTAGACAGATCAGTTCAGTCCATAAGACGGTCATTCAGGAGTCTGGTAATAGCAGGGCAGAAGCTGTTTTTGAATCTGTGCGTGTTCTCAGACTTTTGTATCTCCTGCCCAATGGAAGAAGTTGGGAGAGTGAATAGCCAGATGGAAGGGGCCTTTCATTATGCTGCCCACTTTCCCAAGGCAGCGGGAGGTGTAGGTGGAGTCAATGAATGGGAGATGGGTTCACGTGATGGATTGGTCTGTGTTCACGGCTCTGTAGTTTCTAACGATCTTGGGCTGAGCAGTTGCCATACCAGACTGTGATACAACCAGATAGGGTGCTTTCTATGGTGCATCTGTGAAAGTTGGTAAGAGTCAATGTGGACCCGCCAAATTCCATTCGTTTCTTGAGGAAGTATAAGCGCTGTTGTGCTTTCTTAGATGTAGCATCGAAGTGGGTGGACTAGGACAGATTGTTGGTGATGTGTACACCTAGGAGTTTGAAGCTGTCAGCCATCTTCACCTCAGCACCATCTAAGCAGACAGGAGTGTGTATGATACTTCGCTTCCTGAAGTCAATGACCAGCTCCTTAGTTTTGCTGACATTGAGGGAGAGATTGTCGTTGTTACACCACGTCATCATGTTGCCTATTTCCCTCCTGTACTCTGACTCATCATTGTTTGAGATCTGACCCACTACGGTTGTGCCATCAGCAAACTTGTAAATGGATTTGGAGCATAATTTTGCCACACAGTCGTGTGTTCATAGGGAGTATAGTAGGAGTCTAAGTATGCAGCCTTACGGGGCTTGGTAGTGAGGAGTATCATGGAGGGAATGTTGTTTATCCTTACTGATTGCAGTCTATGAACATAGAACATAGAACAATACAGCGCAGTACAGGCCCTTCGGCCCACGATGTTGCACCGAAACAAAAGCCATCTAACCTACACTATGCCATTATCATCCATATGTTTATCCAATAAACTTTTAAATGAGTGAGGAAGTCGAGTATCCAGTTGCAGAGGGAGGAGCCAAGTCCTAGGTTTTGGAGTTTTAATATGATCTTGGCTGGGACTATGGTGTTGGAGGTGGAGCTGAAGTCAATGAATAGGAGTCATCGTTGAGATGCTCCAGGGATGAGTGTAGGACCAGGGAGATGGCGTCTGCTGTGGACCAGTTGTGGCGGCATGCGAATTGCAGTGGATCAAGGCATTCTGGGAGTATGGAGTTGATGTGTCTCATGACCAACCTCTTGAAGCACTTCATTACGATTGATGTCAAGGCCACCGGATGATTGTCATTGAGGCACGTTGCCTAGTTCTTCTTTGGCACCGGTATGATGGTGGTCTTCTTGAAGACGTGGAAACCTCGGAACAGAGTAGGGAGAGTTGAAGATGTCTACAAACACACCGGGCAATTGGTCCACGCAGGATCTGAGTGCACGACCAGGAACTCCATCAGGACCTGGTACTTTCCGAGGGTTCATTTTCAAGAAGGCCAATCTGACTTCGGAGGCTGTGATGGTAGATATAGGTGTGCAGCTGACAATGCTATGTTGGTTTCCTGCTCAAAACGAGCAGAGAATGCATCGAATTAATCAGGGAGGGGTGCGTTGTTGCCAGATATTCTGCTCCTGCTGAGTTTATCCAGCATTTTCTATTTTTTTTCAGGAACTGACACTTCTGACTACATTCAATCATGAGTTGAGTTTCACTTTGTTCAGTGAACAGACCCGGACCTTTAATATAGTTCTCGTTTCCATTAAAACTTTGAATTTTAATTGCTAATCTGCATGGATTTATTTTCAGCGACAACTTTAAAGTTGGGTCAAGTTATTTCCATGGGCTCAAAATCTAGTGCGGCATTGCAATGGCTGCCTTGGTCTGAAATGTGATTGTCAAATCTGATTGGCTTTTACCACACAGAAGATCAGTGTAGTTGATAGCAATGACCAATAAAAAGGTAAGTCGAAAGTTACATTCCGATATTTCCAGTCATGGAATTATGTACTATTCAAAATTATTTGCAGTGCGGAAGTGATCCATTATCTTTCAGTAGTAAAGTTGAGATTCATAGCTCTTCAACTCTCATTTAGCAAGGTTTTCACAGGCCAGTGGAGGTCAGACACAGTTAAGGTCATGTAGATAGTTGCACGCCACTGGACAGTATGCCAATTTTTCTCTCATCCTGTGAATCCTCCGCAGCATTGGGGTCAGACCAACTGCCTCATGGTAGACCGAGACGTGGGAAGTGTGTAGGGGACTGTGTAGGGGTGGAAGGGTAAAGGGATAGGGATTGGAGGGTGTGAGGGAGGGTGGGGCGGGGTAGGGGGGGGGGTGAGGGTTGGGGAGCTATGGGGGTGGAGGGAAGTGTGGGGGTTGGGAGGTTGTGGAAGGCAGCAGGGTAGCACAGTGGTCAACATTGGTGCTTCACAGCTCCAGGGTCCCAGGTTCGTTTCCCGGCTTGGGTCACTGTCTGTGTGGAGTCTGCACGTTCTCCCTGTGGCTGCGTAGGTTTCCTCCAGGTGCTCCAGTTTCCTCCCACATATCCCGAAAGACGTGCTGTTAGGTAATTTGAACATTCTGAATTCTCCCTCTGTGTACCTGAACAGGCGCCGTAATGTGGCGACAAGGGGATTTTCACAGTAACTTCATTGCAGTGTAAGCCTATTTGTGACAATAACGATTATTATTATGTGGAGGGGTGGAGGGGGGATGTAGGGGGGTTGGGGGCAGAACTCCAGACAGGCATTGAGGCTTTCCCAATCTACGTGGCCACGCCACAATGAGGGCCTCGTGGCTGTCACCATTTTTCTAAAATACAAATCCGTTAAAGTTTTTGAGAGGTCGCCTCAAAATGGAGGCTCTCTGTTACCTGCAATAGCAGGCTGCAGCTCCATCCGTGCTTGAAGGCCTCACATTGGTCCTCCAGCTTCGACAGCTCGCTTGCCACCTGCAATTGGATGGTGAGGGCATCCTCTGCCTACTAATCAGCCCTTTGTGGAAAATGATAGCTCCCAACACTCGAGGATTGAAAATCCCATTTGAACCCGAGATCAAGGCCCCAACCTAAAAAACAAAATTGGGCCCGGAGATCCAGCTGGCATAGGGAGGACTAATCTTCCCATAAACTGTTTGACGAGATTATGTTTAATTTAGTGGAGGTGTTCCTTTGATATTTTCTATCACGATGAAAATAGATGTAAATGCATTTTCCCATAATGGATTTGTTAAAGTTGTTGCCCCTGTAATGATCATCCACTCATGGTATGTTTTATTTTACCATGTTGATATATTCATTCCTGTAGATGTACTTGTATATCCATTAGCATTGAAATGTAGTTTTACAACAGTGCCTCCTTTGATCTTTTCCCTTTTTCACTAATCTGCAAATCTTAAAATCCTGTCAATGGGGCATTATCCAAGCTGTGAATCAATCAATTCCTTAACTCCTGCTTTGAGACAAGAAAAGAAAGGGAGACTTATAAAGTGATTTATTCCAGCAACTCATTTATAGTCACAAACCCAGCCTGCTCTAGCAGAAATCCTCACTTAAGGGGCGTCATTCTCCGACCCCCCGCCGGGTCGGAGAATGGCCGTTGGCCGCCGTGAATCCCGCCCCCGCCCCCGCCGAAGTCTCCGAAGGAAGAAATGTCGGCGGGGCGTTAATGGCGCCGCTGCCGCGGAGAATGTCACGGGTCTGCGCAAGGCAGCCGATTTTCGGCCTGCCGATATTCTCCCTTCCGGATGGGCCGAAGTCCCGTCGACGTGATGACCGTTCACGTCGACGTGAATCAAACCTCCTTTTCATCGGCGTGACCCGGTGCTCAAGGCTCACGCCGACCAGCGAGGAGGTGAGTGACGGCCTGGGGGGTTGGCTCTGGGCAGGAAATGGCGTGGCCGCAGACTGATTGCCTGAGGAGAGGTGTGTCTCGGCTTGTGTGTGTGTGCGGCGGGGGGGGGGTTAGAGTAGGCTGGGCTCCGGGGGAGTGCCGGGAGGGGGTCCGTGCCGGGGTGGAGGTTGGGGGTTGTGGAGGGGGTCCGTGCCGGGGTGGAGGTTGGGGGGGGGGGTCCGTGCTGGGGTGGAGGTAGGGGGTTGGGGAGGGGGTCCGTGCCGGGGTGGAGGTTGGGGGTTGTGGAGGGGGTCCGTGCCGGGGTGGAGGTTGGGGGGGGGGGGGGGGGTCCGTGCCGGGGTGGGTGATGGGAGGGCAAATGAGTTGGTCCACCTGGCCAGGTGCCAGCCTCCAACAGTTGGACCCATGCGGTCCATGCCACCTGGCTGGGGGGAGGAGGGGATATGGGCAATGGTGACATGTCGTCGTTCCCCTCCCCCCCACCAGGCCGTCATGTTTTCAGACCATCCAGCGATGTTGGCCGCCGTGGTGGCAGCCGCTCATGTCTATGTTGCCCTGGATGAGGAGGAGGAGGAGGAGGAGCGTGCCAGAGAGGCGGCGCAGGCTGCCGCAGAGGGGCAGGCGGCAGCCGCCCAGGCTGCAGGGACACCTGACCGACAGGACGAGGAGGGGGAGGAGGACGTCGCGGCCCCACGGCAACGGAGGCACCCGAGGGCGCCCCGTGTGTACCGGCCCCGGCAGTCATACCAGGACCTCACGGACCGGGAATGCAGGAGGAGACTCCGGATGAGCCGGGAAACCGTGGCACACATCTGCCACCTGCTGGCACACCTGTCACCGCGTGGCACTGGCGGGGGACACCCTCTCCCCGTGTCCGTCAAGGTTACGGTGGCCCTGAACTTTTATGCAACGGGGTCATTCCAGGCACCGAGTGGGGACCTGTCCGGCATATCGCAGACATCGGTGCATCGGTGCATCCGGGCAGTGACAGATGCCCTTTATGCCATGGCGCACCGCTACATCCGCTTCCCCGTGGACCGGGCCAGCCAAGATGCCCGGGCCGTGGGCTTCTCTGCCGTTGCCGGGTTCCCCATGGTCCAGGGCGCGATCGATGGGATGCACGTCGCCGTGCGGCCACCTGCAGATAACAGGGCCGTGTTCACTAATAGGAAGGGGACCTATTTGATGAACGTACAGGTGGTCTGCGACCACCGCATGATGATCCTGCACGTCTGCGCCCGTCACCCAGGCAGTGTACACGACTCATTCGTGTTGTCGCGGTCATCCATCCCCGGCATGTACGAGGGACGCCATCCCCGGCTGAGGGGCTGGTTGCTGGGCGACAGGGGCTACCCATTGCGATCGTGGCTGATGACGCCTATACGGAGGCCACGCAATGAGGCGGAGAACCGCTACAATGATGCCCATGTAGCGACAAGGGGAGTGATCGAGAGGTGCTTTGGCGTGCTGAAGATGCGTTTCAGGTGCCTGGACCTCTCTGGGGGCGCCCTCCAGTATCGGTCAGATAGGGTCGGCCGCATCATTGTGGTGTGCTGCGTCCTGCACAACATAGCCCAGCAGAGGGGCGATGTGCCGCAGGCAGAGGAGGGCGGAGTGGAGGAGCAGCAGGAAGAGGCCCAGTCCTCCCCAGATGAGGGGGATGGGGGCAATGGTCAGGGCAGACGGGGTAGACACAGACGGGTGGCTGTCCACCGTTACCGGCTGGCCCAGCGGGCACGGGACAGACTGATAGACGCCCGCTTCACTGACTAGATGGGCGTGGGAATCGGGTAGTATGGCCACAGACCGCACACCATGACAACAGCCGACCACCCACACCCCCCACCCATCCACCCACCCAGCACCCTCACCCCCCTCCCCAACCCCACACACCCCACCCGCATGCACACCACCCCCCCACTCCCAATTGCCGATCCACCGGCGGCACAACGGGCCGGGCTCACCCAGTTGCGGGTGGACGCGTGTCTATCGCAGGCCATGGAGAATGATGACAACCCGCCTCCGATGAGCTCCTGGCTCTACATCGTTGGACTATGTCTGACCCATGGCCACAGTACCACCATCCACCCGGACCATCCCTGCATGCGGCTGTGACACTGCAGCGCACGGTCCCGTCCTCTGCCCGGGGGATGTTGATGGCGGCCCAGGGGGAAGGGGGCAGACTCACCTGGGGCTGAGGTAAGACCACCCCTCACACACACACTTGCGCTCAACGTACATGACACCCCCGCACACTTTGGACAGAGCACAAAGGCAGCTTCGGTAGGTGTAACAATGACTTTAATAACCAAAGGAGTTCATGCACGTGCCCTAGCGCCTAAAACTCATCTGTGCCCTGCACCCGTGCCAACTTACTCAGTGTCTAATTGTTTGGCCTTACGGGCCCTTTGACTACGTCTACGTGGTTCCCCAGACGGTACAGCAGAACTGGAGGTGGACTCCTGTGATTCCTGCCCTCTGACACTGGATCCCTTTGGCGGCCGTTTCCTGGGGCGTCCTGGCCTAGATGGGCCAGGCTGCGGCCCGGGCGACTGGGATGGCGAGCTGCCAGCCTGTCCTGCCCGTTGCCCACCCGATGCACCTGGGACGGAAGGGGGGGAGTCCGAGGTGTCGCGGTGTACCGGGACCTCCCCTACAGAGGGAGCCGGGACGGACCACACCACCTCCTCCTCCCTCGGGGTGCCCGATGGCCCCCAGGCCTCTACATGGGTGGGGGATGCGAACGGACTGGCCATCCGACGCGCCCCCGACATCTGGCGCTGCCAGTCCTGGAGGCCCGTGCTGGTATCGACAGGGGTCTGCAGGTTTGCAGCCATGGAGCCCAGGGGGTTGTCGAACCCTGTCTGCGACAGTGCGACGCCAGCTCGCACATGGCCACTGGCGCCGATGCCCTCAGCGATGGCCTGCTGAGACTGGGCCATGGCCTGCAGAGACTGGGCCATGGCCTGCAGAGACTGGGCTATGGCCTGCTGAGACTGGGCCATGGCCTGCTGAGACTGGGCTATGGCGTTGAGCGCCTCTGCCATCTGGCGCTGGCACTGGCTCATGGCCTCCTGTGAGAGGGCAGCCATTTCCTGGGCCACAGACGCCGCCTGCACGGAAGGCCCCAGGCCTCGCAAACCGTTCCCCATGTCTGACACCGTCGCACCCATTGCCTCCACCGCGGACGCCACCCGTGCGGTGTCAGCCTGGGTGGCACGCATGACCGGGACCACTCCCAGCTCCTGGACGCGGGTGGACTCCTCCACCTGCGACCGCAGCCGCCGCAAGCCACCCGTCACCCTATTCGCTCGTCTCCGTGTCGGTGGTTGCATCGGATCTATGTGTGGGTGTGGTAACTGCAGGAACCCGGGATCCATCTGGGCGGCAGATGTTCGCTTGGCCTGGGCTGCCCTCCGACCGCCCGGTCCCTCTGCTGCTCCTACCTCCACCTGCTGTACCGGGACGGCTGTGTTGTGCGCACCAGTGAGTGTACCAGACGCCTCATCACTAAAGTGCCCAACTGTGGTGAGTGTTTCTGCGATGGTGGAGGGTGTTGGTGACAGCAGTGGCGTTGTGTCGTGCTCTTCGTCCCACTCTGAGTCCATGGCACTTTGGGGTGGGGGTTCGTCTCCACCCATCCACTCTGAGTCACTGTCCGGTATTTCGTCTTCCCGGGTAGGGGTGTCCTGGGTAGTGGTGTCCCGGGTAGTGGTGTCCCGGGTAGGGGTGTCCTGGGTAGTGGTGTCCCGGGTAGGGGTGTCCTGGATAGTGGTGTCCTGGGTAGTGGTGTCCTGGCTCGGATGTGACGGGGGCCTGTGGCTGCCCCCCTCATCGCTGGGTGGTCGCTCCTGCACGTGACGGGGGTGTCGTCTCCCTGTTGCTCCAGGTCTCTCCGTCTCCCGTGGTCTCCGAGGGGCATCCTGCGGGCGTCGCATGCTGGAGGGTTCGGGTCTCTCCGTCTCCCGTGGTCTCCGAGGGGCATCCTGCGGGCGTCGCATGCTGGAGGGTGCGGGTCTCTCCGTCTCCCGTGGTCTCCGAGGGGCATCCTGCGGGCGTCGCATGCTGGAGGGTGCGGGTCTCTCCGTCTCCCGTGGTCTCCGAGGGGCATCCTGCGGGCGGTCTGCATCTGCGGGGATGGGTGCCTGGACGTTTGGTCCTGCGATACACAATGAAGCATGCATGGTTAGACATCAGGCAGTGATCAGGTGATACGGGAGAGGGGGATATAGGGGAGGGGGGATATGGGGACGGGCTGTTGGTGGCTCACTTGCTCGTGGGGCCCCGACCTCTGCATCAGCAACCTCCCGGTCCTCAGGTCCGCCAGCCAGTTCCAGGGCCCTTTCCTCGTGTACGGTCAGTGGCCTCTCATCAGCGGGCCCTCCTCCAGTCCTCACATGCTCCCTATTGTTGTGTGCGCGCTTCTCCTGGGGGGGGGGGTGGCAGGGGTAAAAGGCAACAGTGTTAGGCAGGTATATGAATGCACGCCATCGGTTGCGCGTGCATTGCAGAGGTTAAGGTTAGGGCTGGATTCACTTGGGGATATGGGGGATATGGGGGAGGGGGGGATATGGGGGAGGGGGGATATGGGGGATATGGGGGAGGGGGGATATGGGGGATATGGGGGAGGGGGGAATATGGGGGATATGGTGGAGGGGGGATATGGGGGATATGGGGGAGGGGGGATATGGGGGATATGGGGGAGGGGGATATGGGGGAGGGGGGATATGGGGGATATGGGGGAGGGGGGATATGGGGGATATGGGGGAGGGGGGATATGTGGGAGGGGGATATGGGGGAGGGGGGGATATGGGGAATATGGGGGAGGGGGGATATGGGGGATATGGGGGAGGGGGGATATGGGGGAGGGGGGATATGTGGGAGGGGGGATATGGGGGAGGGGGGATATGGGGAATATGGGGGAGGGGGGATATGGGGGATATGGGGGAGGGGGATATGGGGGATATGGGGGAGGGGGGATATGTGGGAGGGGGGATATGGGGGAGGGGGGGATATGGGGAATATGGGGGAGGGGGGATATGGGGGATATGGGGGAGGGGGGATATGGGGGATATGGGGGAGGGGGGATATGTGGGAGGGGGGATATGGGGGAGGGGGGATATGGGGAATATGGGGGAGGGGGGATATGGGGAGGGGGGGATATGGGGGATATGGGGGAGGGGGGATATGGGGGAGGGGGGATATGGGGGATATGGGGGAGGGGGATATGGGGGAGGGGGGGATATGGGGGAGGGGGGATATGGGGGAGGGGGGATATGGGGGATATGGGGGATATGGGGGAGGGGGGGATATGGGGGAGGGGGGATATGGGGGAGGGGGGGATTTGGGGGAGAGGGGATATGGGGGATATGGGGGACGCTCACCCTGCCTGCTCTGACGAGGTCGTTCACCTTCTTGTGGCACTGGGTGCCTGTCCGTGGTGTTAGGGCCACAGCGGTGACGGCCTCTGCCACCTCCCTCCACAGACGCCGGCTGTGGCGTGGGGCAACTCTGCGGCCGTGCCCGGGATACAGGGCGTCCCTCCTCTGCTCCACCGCATCCAGGAGCGCCTCCACATCGCGTGACTCGAACCTCGGGGCTGAGCGACGGCCAGCCATCAAGTCGGGTGTTGCGGTCGGCTGTTCCGGTCGGGTGGGAGGGAGCTGCGCGGCCTTATGAGCCGTCACGCCGTGCAGCGCGTATGACGCTGCACGGCGTGAACCACTGCGCAAGTGCGGATCCCGTTACGTCGCTGCTAGCCCATTTCGGGCCGCAGACTATCGGCCCATTTTTATGACGTGTCGCAAGTGGGATTTGCGCCGATTTTTGCGCCGATCGGCGGAGTTTCCGCCGATAACGGAGAATTTCGCCCCAGATCTGAGCGTATTGGGGGCCTGGGAGGAAGATATTCCTCAAAACAATTCAGAACCGACTTAAAGGTCGGAATTCTCCAGCCGTTGCGATTCACTTTTTCCCACAGTCAGCACACCTCCGCCAGTGGATTCCCTGGCAGCGTGGGGTGGCTACAATAGGAAATCCCATTGACAAGCGACGGGACAATTGCCACGGTTTTTGTGCCTGTGTTAATTGCAAGCGCAAATGGCAATGTGGACGCAAAATCTCTTGAGACTTGGAAAACAAGATGTTGTTTTCTGATTCTCCTCTCCCCCCCGTTCAGTGACAATGATGTTTTGGCGCAGGAAGGCCGAAAACCCCATTTCAATATATTTTATTATAATTTGCGGACTTTGCCGCCATAGCATTCCCCCCCCCACCCCCTTGTCGACATAACGTGACGTTGACGAGGTTTACAACTGCTTTTCAAAAATGGAAAGCAGGTGAGGGGAAGCTGCAAAGGGGCAAAATATAGCCCCCAGGGGAGAGGGACATGCCCGGGCAGTACCCAGGCACTTCCCCCTGGCGCCCGGGCACTGCCCTGGACACTGTCCCCTGGATCTTTACTGCAGAGAGTGCTGGATTACCTGGAGAGAAAACACTGCTGTGTAACCGGTGAGTTGCACGCCTGTTTTCTTACCTCAGCCAGCACTCTGTGCGGAGAATGGAAAATTCTGCCCAATGTGTGTCAACGTAAAATCTTTCACAGGAAAGGAAAGATTTGTATGTAAGTGACAAATATGTTTAGTTCTAACTTGATTCTTGTCCTTACCAATTGAATTAAGACTCATGTTCCCAATCTAAAATTATCCAAATCTTACAAAGCGTTGCATTTTATTCTCTATAGATACCCGACAGTGCAGAAGGAGGCCACTTGGCCCATCGGGCCTACACCGACCCTCCGAAAGAACACTCTACCGATGCCCACCCTCCCTATCCCCGTAACCCCGTAACCCAACCTGCACATCTTTGGATTGTGGAAGGAAAGTGGAGCACCCGGAGGAAACCCGCGTAGGCACAGAGAGAATGTGCAAACTCCGCACAGACAACCACCCAAGGCTGGAATCGAACCAGGTTTGTGGCGCTGTGAGGCAGCAGTCCTAACCACTGTGTCAGCATGTGGCGTGTACCCCTTGCCAACTAAAATGTTTGTCAGGAGTCAACCCACAAAAAAATATCATTGGTTGGCAGCTTTGTACTCCCAACAGCCCCAGATTCGAATGAACAGCAATGCTGGGACTACGGACAGGACCCGAAGAAGAGGACATTTTGGAAGCCGGAATCAAGGTAAATCTGGGGTATCGCCGGGGACTTGCTAGCAGGCACCAATGAGGAGGGTGAGGGAGATGGGCCACATTTGAGAGGTTGGAGGGGGGCACGGATAAGAGAGGAATATTTCTTTGGGAGGGGGAATGCCTCTAATCGGCGCAGGGGACCCTTCAAAAAAGGTACATCTGCTTCTTGCCTGTCACCAGCTCACCCAGTAAAACCTATTGTGCTACCCGCTTGGTCTGGTTCTTCCCTTACCACAGGAAAAGCACTACAGTGGCCAGTAATTAGCTGCTTAAGGGCCTCAATAGGCCCAAGAGTGAGTGGGCTGCCTGACACATTCACCACCACCTTCCTCCATAAAAGGTGAAACCAGTCGGAAGGACCTGAAATAGGAACAATATCACTAATTATCAATCGAAACTCTAGGTTAAATTGCAAATCAAACAAAGCTAGGAATGCAATTCCTAATTTTTTTTTAAATAAGAAAAAACACTCTTGACTATGGAAAGGAAAAACCTTTCAAACGAAGTTCAATGCTCCTTTCAAGCTATTCATCAAGAATCAATGATAATCTTCAATAGTGTCATCTTCCTCACCAAAGATTTCAAAAAATGATTTAAAAGTTCTGCTACATCGTGTAATGATGTTTTGAAGTAAACACTACATAATCAGCTCCATGGGTTCCTGATATAATTGGTTGTTCATTTACTGGCAGGGATTAGTTTATATCCTGCATAAAGAGTGAGCCAGTGACCTTTTACCCAGCCTGCAGCCTCACAAGGTGTATCATGCACATTTGCAGCAGTATTTAATGGAGACAACGGACATCACGCAAACATTGCCTTTTTTTCTGGAAGGCCCGCCACATTAAATGCCAGTTAGGTACTTAACTGGGTAGCAGTGGGCCTTGGTCATGATCAAGAACCCTGGGCGGGTGGGGCTGGATGTTCCACACCCTGATATCTGCCTGTCAATCAGAGGACTGCAACTCTATTGAATGGCTGCGTTACTGTGGGGGGGGTGGGGGTGATGATGGCTTCTACCAGCGCGACACCTACCTAAGACCCAGGATGAGATTTCCTGGTGCTTCCTGCTGACGGGATCATAAGACAACCTCCCCCGTGGCGGGTTCTCCGGCAATTGGGCCTGAGCCCCATGCATATTGCGATTGCCTTTGATGGGACTGGGAGATCCTGATGGCAGCTCACTGCCTCCTCTGTGAGAAAATCAGCCACAGGAGGGGGCTGGAAAATTCCAGCCTTGGAGTCATCACTGGATCCCTCGGCACAGGGAAATGATAATGGGAGGGGAATCATGGATGGGGACTTGGGGGAGGGACAGATTTGGCTGCAAGGTGGCACTCAGTGGGGCCTCAAGGCCCTCCCAATGCCAGGTCCAACAAATAGACACTGTGCCATCGAGTAAGAGGCTCCCCACAACCCTCTACACCCTACCATGAGTCCACTATCAACATTGCATTGATTTGCCTTTCATGCTCCCCATGTCGTGAGCCCGCTGCTGGGTTAATGCCAATGGTGGAAGGGTAAGGCACATAAGTGGGCATTAATTGCCCACTTAAAGACCTCAATTGGCAACGGGGCAGGCCGGCAGTCGACCGGCCTTTCCACCACAGAATTAATCATCTGCCAGCCTCTCGCCTAATTAATTGCACCATCACCACTAAATTTGCCATGGTGAATTACATTCTATCCTTGATGCATTGGTGGAATCATTTGGACCATGTGGCAGAGCATAGAAAGTGGGCAGTTAAGCCATAAAACCTTCTTAACTTTCCTGATGATTTTCGAACTTCACTGAAATTTTGCCTGGGAAGTTTTGAAATGTCATTATACCAGTGGTATAATTGACAGTGACGGGAACAGAGAACCCCTCCGCCAGCGAACGGCATGCCACCGAGAAACACATGGCTGGGCGACCGAAGACTCCAGTCCAATATCCCTCAATCTCAGTTTTGACATTTCTAATTGACCTGCAACCTCAACATCTCTTTTGGGGGGTTGGGTGGGGTTGGGGGAGGAATTCCAGAGTTGCCATGGAAATCTTTGTGTGAAGAAGAGCTTCATGAGTGGGAGTTCAGGGACAAGTCCACCGACCCTGGCTCCTTCACGTGCAAGAAGTGTGTCCAGCTGCAGTTCCTGTTAGACCGCTTGACGGCTCTGGAGCTGCAGATGGACTCACTTTGGAGCATCCACGATGCTGAGGAAGTTGTGGATGGCCCGTTTAGTGAGTTGGCCACATCGCAGATAAAGAATACTGAGAGAGATAGGAAATGGTGACCATCAGACGAAGGAAGAGTAGGAAGGCAGTGCAGGGTATACTGTTGGGTTTTGGATACTGTTGGGGTGATGGATCACCAGGGGAAGCCAGCAATAGCCAAGTTCATCCCAACATGGCTGGCTCTGCTGCACAGAAGGGCAGGAAAAAGAGTGGTAGAGCTATAATGATGGGGGATTCGATTGTAAGAGGAGTAGACTGGTGTTTCTGCAGACGCAAACGAGACTCCAGGGAGGTCTCCTGGGTGCAAGGGTCCTGGATGTCTCAGAGCGGCTGCAGGACACTCTAAAGGGGGAGGGTGAACAGCCAATTGTCGTGGTGCATATAGGCACCAATGATATAGGTAAAAAACAAGATGCGGTCCTACAAGCTGAATTTAGGGAGTTAGGAGATAAACTAAAAAGCTCAAATTTCAAGAATATGCCTCCTTGGAATGGGCTGTCCCATCAGGGA
Organism: Scyliorhinus torazame; assembly: GCF_047496885.1. Lineage (NCBI taxonomy): Eukaryota > Metazoa > Chordata > Chondrichthyes > Carcharhiniformes > Scyliorhinidae > Scyliorhinus > Scyliorhinus torazame. The sequence continues at coordinate 245,133,655 of NC_092708.1, forward strand.
AAATAACTTCTCACCATCTATCCCATCAACTCTTTTCATCATCTTCAACACTTCCATTAGCTAACCCCTTAGTCTTGTTTCTATTGAGGTAACACAATGCATTAATAACACAATGATACCTTTTAAACTCATTTGTAAACATGCAATACAAAAATATTTAGTGAATACGCTACTTTAGAAAAAATAAATAATATATCTTTATGAGAGGGATACCTTACTGATGTTTTATTATCCTGCTCAACAAACAATGGCAATCTGTTTTTGAAAAATATAAATTAGCTGAGGCTACACAAAACGAGTGGATTAAAATGATGGTCTCCCACACAATGACACATTAGTGCTCTGGAAATCCAGTGCTGTTTAGAATTATAATGTAATTCTGAAAAAAAACTTCATTCCATTTTATTGCAACAGCATTGATATTACAATCTTTGGCACATTGGCAAAAGTGCAGAAAGAGAGGTTTTGACGACTTGGCTGAGAGCCACCTGTCTATCCACCTTCTAATTTTGACATGTGGGTAACACATTTGAAGGATTTATTTTCAGGATGAATTGATGCCGAATGCCACTGAATTTTCCAACTCGCAAACAGCACCTGCTAATGGGATGTCAAGATAGAGGCGAACTTTTATTTTACAACGAGAAAGGGCATGCAAAATCTACGGCACAAAATGCTTTGTAATGAGGCGAGATTTTATTCCTAAATTGCATTGTGATGTATATCAGGTAGAAGATCTTATCCCCCGCCCCCTCCCCACCCCACTACCCCCACGTTCCGGATTTTCTTATCATGTGAATATTCAGATTCCTCAAATGCTGAGAGCATGGACTAGAAATGTACCTCGGCTGGTGGCGGAATAAAGATAGTTTGGACTGCTGCCTGTTATACACAACGTGTGATGTTCGATTATATTGTATTCCAATTCACTTCCGCACCTAGAGGTGCACTAATGCAGACTTTTGTCTGTTTCCATAGCTAGCAATTCCCAGAACAGGTCGCTAGTCTGTCACCAGGGGCTTATAGCTTGAAGGGATGCCATTCCACATCAGCATGGCTGACCAAGAGTCTCTCCTGCTCTTACCGTCAGCCATTAGCATGTTGGAAGGATTTCTAGGTTGACACACTCAGCCTGTTTGGCTGTGTCATGAACGCACTTTCCTTGGCCACCAAGCCCTGTGGTGGGATTTGAACCTGGAGCTTTTGGCTCAGAGGCAGGTACATTACCAACGCACCACATGGCCTCAGTTATATTGTGTTGTACTAAATGTTTCCTTTCGAAACCCCTTCAATTTCTTTGTTCAGCAATCTAGATTGGTAATTGGTAATGACGCAAGACAATATTGGATTCCTGGATGCCAAACCAGTGGTCAGCTTTTATTTTATGAAAACCAGGGCACACAGAGAGCACGTGCACAATAATCCACAGCACAAAATGTTTTGTAGTGTGGCAAAAATTAATCAGTAACTAGTATAATTATGTGTATCAAGAAAAACGTCTCATCCCCTCCACCCATCCCCACCATCCAATATTTGCAATAAAGTTGATCATCATTTTGCTGCCTTAGATCTGCCTAAAAGTCAATTTTTATTCATTTTGATTCTGAATCTCTTGGTTCTGGAATTCTGTGCACATCCCGAAAACATCTTTTTCCAGCTGTTAAACTCCTTCAAAATTTTAAAAATAATTACCAATTTTAGGTGGCATGGTGGCGCCAGATATACATCACAATGCAACTTAGGAATAAAGTCTTGCCTCATTACAAAGCATTTTGTGCTGTGGATTTTGCATGCCCTTTCTCGTTGCAAAATAAAAGCAGTGGTTAGCGCTGCTGCCTACGGCGCTGAGGATCCAGGTTTGATCGCGGCCCCCGGTCACTGTCTGTGTGGAGTTTGCACATTCTCTCTGTGTCTGCGTGGGCTTCACCCCCACAACCCAAAGATGTGCAGGTAGATGGATCGGCCGCACTAAATTGCCCCTTAATTGAAAAAAAAATAATTGGGTACTCTAAATTTATTTTTAAAAGCTACTATTCTCTGATTGGTCTTCTCAACCAAGTAAAACAATTCCCAACTGCTCTTCATAAATTTTTCCTTTTCATTCTGCTATTAACCGTGTGGTCCTTTTCCCGATAACATGCCACCTTATCCCTTTTGAAGCAATGGGACCAGGACTAGATGTAGTACTCTAGACCTGGATGGTTAAACCACTTGTAGTCTTAAAATCATTTATTTCATTTGCTCTTTTTCCTAACATTGTATTTTCATCCTTTGCTGCTTAAGGCTGCTGGTGTTGGTGAACTATGGCCCACCAATATTTTGATGTCTTCACTCTCTGATGCAAGGATTGCCCTGATGAAGAAAGATAAAGCTAGGAGCATCACAAATTAGTTAGAGAGCCCACCTAATTTTCCTCCCATTAATTCACATGGAATTAAGTGAACTCTGTCACCATTTGAATCATTGCTTTTGTTCAACTACACATTGCCCAGCTGGGCAATGAAGAACAACATCTACCTTTATATATTTACAATGGATTAGGTTATTTCATAGAATACAGTCCTTCATTCTTTTTTATAATAGATGAGTTAGATCTTTTAAAAAGCTTATAAAACTGTATTTTATCACTGTTAGATTAATGTATCAAATATTCCAGGAAAAATAGCAATATGTTCATGACACACGCCATTATTAATGTAATCAGCCATCGGGTGCAGAAGATTAGTAGAATTGTGAATTGTAGCTCTCCATCTCCAAAACTTGCTGACCAATTTACTCCATTGTTTCTTTCCACAAACTGCATCTTGCACTCAACCTCAACATTATTTTAAAGAACTTGCTGAATTTGCATATTAATTGCCCATTAAATTTATCGCAGAAATCCTGAGCTCAAACCCAACAATGTAAGCACTCTTTTAATGAATTAATAGTTATTATCGCAACACCAATAAACCTCTCTCACCTAGAGAGCAATTGAAAGTTATCGGATGTCATTCTTGCATTCTTCTCAGAGACTTAAAACATTTTTTTAAAATTTATATCTTTCTTACTTTACCTTTCTAATTCTTGGTTTTTCTCTCTTTTAATCAAGTCCTTTTGCCCTCTTTATTTTTCTTTCTGCATCTGATTTGAACTTTAATTCACTCTCCTTCTCATTGTGCCTTTTTTCTCAATTTTTAAATCTTATTAATTCGGGAGATAGGCTGTTGGATCCAATTGTTCAATGTGTACCCCAAGTATCCATGTCCTTGCCTTGCCACAAACAGCTTGCACTTCCAACAAGCTATGCTTCAAATTAAACTTGACCTGAAGGAGGCAGCCTTAGGTTTAATTAATGGTATGTACCACAAGATGCCCAATCCAGTCAGATCTGGCCCATAAGTTTGTTCTGCATTTGTGTGATAAATTTGCTCCATGGTTTAAATGTTAAACAAGACCTCCACAGACTGAAATGAAATGCACTAGAAGGTAACCCAATAGTTCAAAGCAATTGCCAGCCAGGATGTTCTGTTTGGTTATCTATGTGTTACAAAAAATAACCTGAATCTCATTTCAAGGGGGATCACTCTTGAAGATATGTAGACTTGGGGCTCAGATACAAGAGCTATGCATAAACTAAGAGCAGCACCTGTTTGCTAAATTTTATCACTTTATATTTATCTGCATTAAACTGCATTTGTCACTTTTCCATCCGCAGGTTGAGCATTTACAAATTGCCTGGTTCCAGTTTGGAGTCATGCAATAGTTGATGCAACCTTTGAACTAACTTCTGTCAGAGTCATTTATAAGAATCACAAACCTGAAAATCACTTCAGATATCTTTCTGGCACCTCAACTGTCTTCTCAGCTCCGTCTGTCTTTACTGAACAATGCCCTGTTCTAGTATTTTTAACCTCAGACTTCTTGGAGCTTCTCTTCATTTCCCTAGTTTCCTTAACTAGCTGCTCTTCAAATCTCTGCACTTGTTTACTTAACCATTACTCCAATGTATGGTTTTTCTTCTAGCAAAACTGAGAGAGATAATCCCTCTCTAGCCTTCTGAATTAACTGCTTCTAGCAGAACTGTGAGAGCTGCCTCCTCTCACGATCTAACTTCAACAGCAATTAAATTAGCTATACTAAAACTTAAAAGCTTCTCTAACGTACAAGGCCCCAGTTGCTGAGTAACATTCACATGCATGCTTATGCACTTCATTAATTCTTTAGAACATAACCCTCTCTAACCACAATAGAGACACAGTTGGAACTTAACGAACACCCCCCCTCCCACCCCCCACCCCACCTCCCCGCCCTGACCCCACCACCATCCTCCACGTACACACATACAAACATCTTTGTCCAGCATGAATCTAAATATAATCCCGATTCTTCCGATTAGAGACTAAGTACTCCCACTAGCGGAAAATCCAAAATGATTTCTGCTGGCATTAGGAGCGACCCAGATATGCCATTCAATGGCACTTGAAAAAGGTTTTATCCTCGGTCGGGTTTTCAGTGCCATTCAATGGCACATCAGGGTTCTTGCTGGACCTGAAAGGGGCGGAACGTAATCTCGCTGACAGGTCCCACTACTCAGAGACTTGGACATATTTTTTAAACGGCACCCTGAGCAAGAATGCTGCTGCAGCCTTTTGGATGTCTGGCAAGGCCAGCCTCCCATCCTAATCGCTGGCAAGGCCCTCATCAGTACCCCTTCGGGCTCCCCTCATTCCCTCCTCACCACACAAGCCCCTCATTTCCCACTCATTCTCCTCCCCAGTCTCCGCATTCAGCCCCCCTCACCCCCTTCAGGCCCCACCCCTTGTACCAATCTGGACTGGATGGGCGTCTTCGCTGGGATGGGAGTTGTTTGGCTGTTCTTCCCATCTGCAGCCTTTAAACCTTTCAAACAGTCAGCCAGTATCTAAAAGTGAAATCTAGCTGCAAATAAAGTGAAAGTCTTTCCATCTGCAGCCTGCAAACATTTTAAACAGTCTGTCAGCATCTCAGTTCAAAGGCCTTGGGCGGCATGTGGCACTGTGGTTAACACTGCTGCCTCACAGCGCGAGGGACCAAGTTCAATTCCAGCCTTGGGTGACTGTCCGTGTGGAGTTTGCACTTTCTCCCCGTGTCTGTATGGGTTTTTTCCGGGTGCTCTGGTTTCCCCCCATAATCCAAAGATGTGCACATTAGGTGCATTGGCCATGCTAAATTGTCCCTTAGTATCCAAAAGGTTACGTGGGTTACTTGTTTATGGGGATAGGGCGGGATCTGATCCTAGATAGGGTGCTCTTTCAGAGAGTTGGTGCAGGCTTGATGGACCGAATGGCCTCCTTCTGCACTGTAAGGATTCTATGATTCTTCTATGATCTGTGAGGTGAAGATAAAAGTACTCCCTTTGATGTGGTGGGAAACTTTGAAGTAGTTTTCTCACAGTCAATTTCATTGCCCTTGAAAGTATTGAAGCCTGTTTATATGCCAAGAAGCCTAAAAGTTTTGAATTGCAATTTCATGGGCTATTGCCTTTTTCAAACTTAATGATTGGCAGTTTCAAATGGAGGATTAAGATTGTTTATTTATATAGCTCTGTAGGGATCCATTAACGCAGAGGAGGAGCTGGTTTTCTAACAGCAGTTTCTTTTTAAGAGGCTGTCTCTTTGTTCTCAAGACCTTCCAGGTCTGAGCAGGAACCTCGTTGGGGACATCAGGAAGCTCACCGCGGCCAGAGGAGTGGGCTGGGAGGCTTGCAATGGGTTTCACAACCGGCATGAGACCTGTTTTTGGCCCAACGCACAATTCAGTTGGCCATCAGGATTCTCTCTACTGGTGGGTGGCCCCGAAGAATGCCAGTCTATAGGTTTGACCCTTCCACACACAGAAACAGTAAATTAAACCCACTTAAACTATACCTTGTTTCTAATGTTTACCCATACAAATATAAATCCCTTAAAACTAACTTTATTTTCCTAATAATCATAAAAACAGTAATCCCAGCACTTTACCCTAATTTGGTTTAATCGGCAATCTCTGTGGGCCATTACAACAGTAGTCAATGGTTTTGCTCCTGAATGTCCTAGCTCTAAACTTAACGTTATGTCCCCTTGTTCTTAGTTCTCACACAAATTCCTAAGGAATGGAAATATTTCAATGATGCTGTCCAGATTGCTTTGTGAGGGCAGAATACTTTGTATCAGGTTTATTTCACATTTCAGAATGGTCATTGATGACAGTGGATAGAAAATTGTTCCATTCCCACCAATAAGCTGATAAAAGACAATCTTCACCAAACTGCAAGAACAACTCCTCAATGCTCCATAGACATCTTGCCAAGATTTGAATACTGCTCCCATATTTGGAGGTGCACTTCTAAATCTTCTCGTTCACTCTCGCACAAGATACAAAAGGTAATGTTGACTTTGTGTCTTTGTGTAAAATAGTTGGTAATGAGTGGCCAACCAGTTTGATATCTCCCAAAATATTTATTTCTATTGACTTCAATGGGATCTGTTTTACAACATTGCACAAGGCAAGATTGACCCCAATGGAAAAGTTGGGCATCAGATAGCTAATTCTCCCTCATCTCTATTTTTCAACTCTCTCTCTCTCTTTCTCCCCCCCTCTCACTCTCATTGAGGCACACAACCATGCTATATATTAGTCTCTTAGTATTTCCATGCTGAATAAGCTACTAAACATACTGCTCTGAAACATTAATGCTTCAAAATGTATTGTTATCCAGCACTATGCACCTTGACCCTTCAGCTTGCCTTCTCTGGGCTGGATTCTCCAGTACCCCCAGCTGGGTGTATCTCTGTGGTGCACCATTCACTGGTGGTGGGATTCTCTCTATCCGCCACTTGTCAATGGGATTTGCTATAGAAACCACCCCACACCATCGGGAAACCCGCCGATAGGGGTGCGCTGCCAGCGGGAAAAGAGAATCCCTAACAGTCAAAGAATTCAAAAGACTAGTTTCAGTATTTCTGGTTGGTCCTTCACACCATATGCACTCCTACGTTTTGTTTATTGAAATTTCTGGCTGACAACCTGCAAAGCCTGTTTCCAGTGCCACTTAGCATTATGATTCGTGACACCTTTCAGTGAACAGCATGAGTAATATTCTCCAAAATTAGACATCCTATAAGCTACTGAGATGAATCATGTCACTTAAAATCAGTTGGAGCTGAAGTTCAGTATCACAGATACACATTTATTTTATGTTGTATAATTGATGACTCACATTATCAGATAGTGGCCATATTAGCCTCCCAGTAATGAGGCAGTTGAGATGCTCACTTCACAGTGCTGTAGTCATGGACTCTGATACCAGAACTCAAGGATACTCCATAGTTATAATTTGCTTTGTGAAGCTGTGAGTGTTGCATTCATTAACATGAGTTATGAGAGCGTTGGCATTAAACACCAGGGCCATGCCAAGCACTGTTAGCTCATCAGCCAGTAATCTCTATCAGCAGAAGGATTTGGCACGAGATATTGGCAGATATGCAGGGCCACTCGGAAGTTGCTAAGATGTTTGTGTGTATAGTACTGGTAGTTTAAAAATAGCATGTTTTCAGCACAGTTTGATGGTCAACCTCCAATGCATCAGTCACAACATATAAGAACACTTCTCAATATTTTCACTTCACAAGACATTGCGCACAGCTGCCAAGTTTAGTGAACTCAGCATACACTGTCCACTTACAGACACTCTCGTGATATGGATTAGAAGCTGCCAGGCCAGAGGAGTAGAGGTGAGGGGAACGAAAAGCTAAACCAATTCAGTCAGGTGTCAAATGGCAAACTGGAACTTGTAACTTGGCTGATGTGAGAATTTGGAAAATGTTATGATTAGCCTTTATCTAGGAGGCTAGAATATAACATAGAGGAGATTTTACTAGTATTATACAAAGCCCTGGTTACACAACATCTGGAGTAGTGTGATACGTTCTGTCCAGGTCAGAAAGGATATCTGGACGATGGTCTTGGAAAGAGCGTGGTTTAGATTCATCAGAGCTCCAAGCATTAGATTATAGATTACATGAACGAAACTTATATTGGCTGGTATAGCAGGTTAAGGGGTAAATTGAATGCGGTTTTAAAATTTGTGAAAGGAATTAACAGGGTTGATTGTGTTATGGGCCAAGGTTTATAGAATCCCAAAGTGTATCATGGAGTTCACCTGACCCACAACTTTTAATAGATTGTGGTATGGGAAGCACACGGCTCACTCTACAGGTGTGGTACAGCAGGAAATGGACCAGTGGTTTTTAAAACAAAACAATGTTTATTCTATGAACTCAAGTTAACCTTTTTAAAACAAACAATGAATATCTTAGCAACCAGTAAATCAATTACACCCACCAAAGAATACAACACTAAGTAATCCATATGCTGTTCTTTTAACATCCAAAAGATTTAACAAACCTCCAAACAGGAGCACATCAGGGTTTACACTCAAGACTGAAAACATTTATACTTCTTCTGAATTCACCAAATGATCCATAGATAGTGTTTGGATGGCAGAGATCAACAGCAGTGCAGCTCACTTTTAACTTCAGATTCAGCTCACTGAAAAACACAGACACACCCAAGCTCTTTCTCAAATTGAAAGTAAAAAGCAGAAGTGGAGCTCAGCTCCACCCACACTCTGACATCACTCCAGTAACATGAGCAGCTCCATTTCTTAAAGGTACATTTCTTAAACACTCATTTCTTAAAGGGGACTCTCACATGACACCTCCCCCCCAAGAAAAAAAAAAACGTCAACTTCAAGATGGTTTCATTTTTCACCTTTGCACTATCCTTTAAGAAATGCACACAGTAAATATATTTGTTCATTTAAAAAAACAACACATGCAAACAGGTATAATAATAAAGTCAATTTTTTCCATTCTTCTTCCTCCAACTGAAATCCTTCATGATTGACAGTCTCATTGAACAGGAAGGTCTCTGCACGATCCGTCCATTTCTTTACGCCTCGGCATGTCTCTTTAAAGTCAGATACATTAGTTCAATTTGATCACAGAGTCCCTTGTAATTCTCCAACACATGCGCATTGGTTATCACAGCTTTCAGGCAGTTAGATGCCTGTCGAAAGTCTGCTGTCCATTGAAATTTTTGACATTTCTTCAGCAAATCCATCAGTGGAGCAATCACGCTACAAACCTTTTGCACAAATGTTCGATCAAATTCAATAGTGCCAAGAAATCGCATGATTTCCATTCGTCTCAAGGGTATCGTAAATTCCTCAAGGAAAGTGATTCGGGCTTTTCTAAATTCATTTTTGGCTAGATTTATCACCAAACCGATCTCCTGAAGTCGATCAAATAACTCCATCAGATGTTTTAAATGGTCTTTCCATGTCTGGCTGAAAATTACCAGATCGTCGATGTATACCGCACAATTGGGTAATCCTGAAACGATTGTGTTAGTTAACCGTTGAAATGTGGTTGGGGTGTTTTTCATGCCAAATGGCATAATTTTGAATTGGTATATACCATCTGGAGTCACAAAAGCTGAAATCTCCTTCGCCCTTTCGGATAAAGGTACCTGCCAGTAATCTTTAAGTAAATCCAATTTGGAAATAAAAGCTGATTGTCCCACTTTCTCAATGCAATCCTCCAAACGTGGGATAGGATAAGAGTCCGTTCTTGTAACTGCATTAACTTTTCTATAGTCCACACACAACCGTTGGGTACCGTCTAGTTTTGGTACCACCACTATGGGTGAGCTCCATTGGCTGCAACCCACTTCAATTATACCATTTTTAAGCCTACTCTCAATCTCTTTGTTAACCTCTGCCAATTTTAAAAGGTTATGTCTATATGGATGTTGTTTGATTGGAACAGCATTTCGCACATCTCCATCATGTATAGCCATTTTAGTACTTCCCAATTTATCTACACAAATTTGCCCATGTGATATCAATAACTCTTTCAGGTCAGTTTGTTTTTCCTCTGGAAGGTAACTCACCAATTTATCCCAATTATTAAGAACATCCTCATTTTCCAATTTAATTTGAGGTATGTCAAATTCACAGTCATCTGGATTTGGTTTGTCACTTTGAGTTAGAATCATTAAAACCTCCTCCTTTTTCTCTCCTTCCCTTTCAAAGTACCTTTTAAGCATATTCACATGACACACTCGGTGATTCTTCCTTCTTTCTGGTGTTTTTACCACATAATTCACCTCACTTAATTTCCTTTCAATCTGATATGGTCCACAAAACCTAGCTTTTAAAGGCTCCCCTACCGCTGGTAACAACACTAAAACTTTATCCCCACTGGCAAAACTACGAACTTTGGATTTCTTGTCCGCTACCCGTTTCATCACATTTTGTGCAACTTTCAAACAGTGTCTAGCCAATTCACTTGCTCTATTTAATCGTTCCCTAAAATTTGACACGTAATCCAATAGTATAATTTCCGATTTCTCACTCACCAAATTTTTCCTGAATCAATTTAAGTGGTCCTCTTACCTCATGACCAAAAATTAGTTCAAAAGGACTAAATTTGGTTGACTCATTAGGTGCATCCCTAATTGCAAACAGTACGAATGGAATTCCTTTATCTCAATCCTCTGGATAATCTTGACAATAAGCCCTCAACATTGTCTTTAATGTCTGATGCATCCTTTCTAACGCTCTCTGCAATTCTGGGTGGTATGCAGTTGATTTAAATTGTCTTATTCCTAAGCTATCCATTACTTCTTTGAATAACCTCGCAGTAAAATGTGATCCTTGATCCGATTGTATTTCTGTGGGTAGTCCATATCTCGTAAAGAATTTAAGTAACTCCTCCACAATCTTTTTAGCTGTAATATTACGTACTGGAATGGCCTCTGGAAACCTAGTAGACACATCCATTATAGTCAAAAGATATTGATTCCGACGCAATTAATTAGGATCCTTGTAAAAGGTTCCTCAAATGCTGGATTGGGTATTAAGGGCACTGGTTTTATCACAGCTTGAGGTTTCCCTATCACTTGACATGTGTGACATGATTGACAAAATTTAACTACATCTTTATGTAGTCCAAGCCAATAAAAATATTTCTGGATTTTAGCTTGAGTTTTCCTTATCCCCAAATGACCTCCCACTGGTCCCTCATGTGCAACTCACAACACCTCCTTTCTATATCCTACCGGCAATACTACTTGATGAACTTCTGCCCACTTTTCATCCGCCTGCATATGTAAAGGTCTCCATTTTCTCATCAAGACATCACTCTTATGGTAATAACACTCTGGTATGCACTCAGATTCCTCTTCCGTGTACGCTTTCTGATACATCCGTTTTATTTCTACATCTTTTTGTTGTAACTCTGCCAATTTTTCTGAACTATAAATATCCGCCTCATCCTCCACCTGTTCTTGTTCTTTTTCAACCATCTGATCAAAAATCGTTTCTGACACTTGCACTTCCACTTCATCTTCACTCTTTAATTTCTCCTCTTGTCTTAACCTGTGAGTTTATGACCTTGTTACTACACAATCCGGAAAAATCCCAGGATATTCGTCCTTCAACACTTCAGTTGTCTGATTTTCCACTGGCTTATCAACCACAGTAGCCATCACACCCACCTGCGATCCAGCTCTATCATTACCCAAGATAAATTGTATTCCTGGACAAGATAGTTTCTCTATTACCCCTACTACTACTTCACTACTCTTCACTGGACTTTCCAACCTTACCTTATATAATGGAACGCTACTCCTCTCACCCTGAATTCCACATATTACCACTTTTTCTGGCAAAATTCTTCCCAAACTACATAACTCCTCATCTCTTACTATTAAAGATTGACTAGCTCCCATATCTCTTAAAATTGTGACTTCATTAGCTGCTCCTCCTGATACACATGAGTAAACTTTACCCACACAATTAAATTCTTTAAAGACATCTGGCACCTTCTGATCAATTACCTCTTGATCAGGCTGTTTAGCACAGGGCTAAATCGCTGGCTTTGAAAGCAGACCAAGGTAGGCCAGCAGCATGGTTCAATTCCCGTATCAGGCTCCCTGAACAAGCACCAGAATGTGGCGACTAGGGGCTTTTCACAGTAACTTCATTTGAAGCCTACTTGTGACAATAAGCGATTTTCATTTCATTTCATTTCAGGCTGTACAATCTTTTGCACCTCCTTCACTTCACTTGGGCTTTCCTTTACCACGTTAACAAACCCCACTGTCTTATCCTGTTTTACCACATCAGCCTTCCCAGTGCTTTTCTTGAACCACCAACACTGTGACTTTACATGGCCTAGTTTATTACAGTTTATTCTGAAACTTTTCATGTCACTTCCACTCTCCTGGATTTCTTTTTGAACTTGAGATACACTCTCATTATCTCCCATCAGAACACCTTTACTTTTACCACTTGAGTATTTCTCATGTCCCCAGTTTCTATCCCTCACAGGCTGAAACTGATGTCGGAAACCAAGCTTTGATTTCTGAACTAATTCATAATCATCTGCTATTGCTTCTGCTACTCTCACAGTTTTTACCCTCTGTTCTTCCACATGAGTTCTCACTACATCAGGAATTCAATTTTTAAACTCCTCCAAAATTATTATTTCTCTGCGAGCTTCATACATTTGATCTATTTTCAAAGCCCTTATCCACCTATCAAAATTACTCTGTTTGAGCCTTTCAAACTCCATGTATGTTTGACCAAATTCTTTCCTTAAATTTCTAAATCTTTGTCTGTAAGCTTCAGGCACTAGTTCATATGCACACAAGATTTTTTCACCTCCTCATACGTCCCAGATACCTCCTCCGGTAGTGATGCAAACACTTCACTAGCTCTACCTACCAGCTTTGTTTGAATCAGTAATACCCACATGTCCTGTGGCCATTTCATTTGTTTAGCTACCTTCTCAAATGAAATGAAAATGCTTCTACCTCCTTCTCGTCAAACCTTGGCAATGCTTGGACATATTTAAATAGATTCCCACCAAGCCTTCGACTTTGATGCTCTTTCTCACTGTCCTCATCACTATCATCCAACTGTACGTTACCCTTTACGTCTGCCAATTTTAACTGACTGTCGTGTTTCATGGCCATTTTCTGAAGTTCAACTCTCTCTGTTTATCTTTTTCCCTGATCTGTATCTCCCTTTCTTTTTCTTTTTGTTCTGCTCGGGCTAGTCTTTCTTTTCTCCTTTCTTCTCCCTCCTTTTCATTTTCCTCTCTCTCTCTTTCTTTTCCCCCTCTCTCTCTTTTGTATTCAAGCTGCTTTAACTCTTTCTCATGTTCCATTTGTTTAATTTGCAACTGAATTTGTGCCATTTCCAATGAGTCAAACTGTATCTCAGGCAACTTTAAATGCTTAACCAGCACCATAATTACCTAATCTTTTCGCGTTTTGTCAGGTAATGTTAACTGCAATGTTATTGCCAAATCCAACAGTCTGCTTTTAGTCTCTGTCCGTAAGGTACTGCGTGTGACTGTCTCCACCCGTAAAAACGTCTGAGCCTCTGAAAAAGCCATTGTCCACAACACACTCCTAACTTAAACTAAAATACCACACCTGAAAAGGAACCTCAATATGCTCACCCCTCACTGCCTTTAAGTTCACAAAGACAATCCAATAGATAGACTTTTATCCCGGACGAGCCACCTATTGTTATGGGCCAGGGTTTAGAGAATCCCAAAGTGTATCATGGAGTTCACCTGATCCACAACTTTTAATAGATTATGGTATGTGGAGCACATGGCTCACTCTACAGGTATGGTATAGCAGAAAATGGACCAGTGGTTTTTAAAACAATACAATGTTTATTGTATGAACTCAAGTTAATCTTTTTGAAACAAACAGTGAATATCTTAGCGACCAGTAAATCAAATACACCCCCCCCCCCCAAAGAATACAACACTAAGTAATCCATATGCTGTTCTTTTAACATCCAAAAGACTTAACAAACCTCCAAACAGGAGCACATCAGGGTTTACATTCAAGACTGAAAACATTTATACTTCTTCTGAATTCACCAAATGGTCCATAGATAATTTTGGGATGGCAGAGATCAACAGCAGTGCTGCTCACTTTTAACTTCAGATTCAGCTCCCTGAAAAACACAGACACACCCAAGCTCTTTCTCAAACTGAAACTAGAAAGCAGAAGTGGAGCTCAGCTCCACCCACACTCTGACATCACTCCAGTAACATGAGCAGCTCCATTTCTTAAAGGTACATTTCTTAAACACTCATTTCTTAAAGGATACTCTCACATGACAATAGAAAGATGTTTCCTCTGCTGTTGGCAAAATCCAGGGCAAGGGGACGTGACCTTAAAATCAAAGCCAGGTCATTCAGAAGTGAAGTTAGGAAACACTTCTTCCTGCACATGGTGTTAGTAAAATGCAGCTCTCTCCCAGGAAAGGTGCATTGATAGGCCTTTGCTAGCCAAGAGTATCTGGGATGTATAGAACCAAGGTGGGTGGACAGAGTTAGGGTACAGATCACCCATGATTTTATTGAATGGTAGAGCAGGCTCCAGGTCTGAATGGCTTGCTCCTGTTCCTATCTGCCTATGTTCCAGTGGTGCAGCCAGGGAGGTGGTGGGTATAGTAATACACAGTTAATGATGCGGTACCTGACCCGGGAGTGAAACTTCCCATTTCCTAGGTTAACATCCTACATCTTCATGATCAAAAAGAGTACTCAAAACCACAGGAATAAGAAAATCACCCACACTGCAAAGAAGAAAAATCAAAGAGGGCTTGGCCCTACCAAACCTACCACTGGGCAGCAACGGCAGAAAGAGTGAGGGGATGGGTACAAGAACTCGACACAGATTGGGTACAAATGGAGGAGGCATGCTGTAAAGGAATTACCCTCCGGGCCCTGGCCACGGCAGCACTCCCATCCTCCTCAGCAAGATACATAACGAGCCCAGTGGAAGCAGCCACGCTGAGAACGTGGACCCAATTGACACAACACTTTGGAATAACTAAAATGTCCCCCATGGCACCCATCTGCGGTAATCACAGATTCCCCCCAGCCATGCTAGATACAACCTTCAAAAGGTGGACGGGGGCACACTGACGGTCGGGGACTTCTATGTAAGGTGCAGACTGGTGACACTGGACGAACTGACGAGGAAGTGGAAACTAACAGAAGGACAGGAATTGAGACACCTCCAAATGAAACACTTCCACTGCAAAGAGACAGTACAGTACCCCAGGGCCCCAGAAACCACACTACTAGAGGACCTGATAGGCACAAGCAACGAGAAGGGGGGGCTATGTGGGAAAATATACGGACAGCTACTGGACAGAGCCCGAACACAGCTGGACGAGACCAGGCAGAAATGGGAGGACGAACTGGGGACAGAGGTAGGGTGGGGACTCTGGAGCGAAGCACTGAGCAGGGCGAACTCTACCTCCTCCTGCGCAAGGCTGAGCCTAATGCAGCTCAAAGTGGTGCACAGAGCGCACCTGACCAGAACCCAAATGATCAGGTTCTTCCCGGACGCGGAGGACAAATGTGAGCGGTGCCAGAGGGGCCCAGTCAACCACACCCACATGTTTTGGGCTGGGCCCAAACTTGCTGGGTTCTGGACAGCCTTCTCCGAGGCAATGTCCAAGGTGTGGGGGTGAGGGTGAAACCATGCCCAATAGTGACAATATTTGGGATATCGGAGCAGCCAGAGTTACACATGGGGAAGGGGGCCAGCACCCTTGCTTTTGCTTCTCTAATCGCACGCCAGAGAATCCTGCTCGGCTGGCGATCAGCAGCACACCCATACAGCTGCAGACTGGCTTGCTGACCTCTCGGAATTTCATCACCTGGAGTACACCGTCCAAGGGTCGGAGGAAGGCTTCCTGGATACTTGGGGGCAGTTTGCCGGCCTGTTCGAGGCCAGCAACGAGGAGCAAGCTAAGAATTTTAAAAAACAAGATAGATGAGGAACCAAACCCAAGGGGGGGGGTGAGGCGGAAGGAAGGTGGGGAAGCCGGGGAAGCCGGGGTGTGGGGGTGTGGGGTGTGGGGGGGGGGGGGGGGGATGTGTGGGGGGGGGGGGCAGTGTGGGAGAATTATAGACCGATCCAAAGGACAACGACATGTACATAGAGTTAGTTAAATGAAGGACAAAATAAACCTCTGTACAATAAAGTAAATTACCGCGGGCAAGAAAAATGTAATGTATACACACAACATAAATAAGAGAAGAGACAATAAAAAGATTTTTTTTAAAAATAGGAATAAGAAAATCATTTGTCCCATCTCAATACATCCAGCCAGAGAGATCCAAATTGTTGGCTGTGAATTAAGCAAAACGTTGAAGAGAAGTTTGCCTTTTCTTCATGCTAGGGCCTATCATATAAAATTCCTGCAGAATTGTATGGGGGGGATATGAACAAATTGTGCTATTGAACTACAGGTCAGACTGGTAGGAATCACAGGTAACAGTATAGAACTATTACTATTCAGGGGATATAATTTTTCCAGGGCTGGGTTGCTGTCTTGACCCCAGAGGGCTCATTATCAGCCCTGGAAAATTATCACTGCAAATCCCAAGCTCTCTCAGAATGGGTTTGCATATGCAATTATTATTATTTAGTTGTACATTTATTATTAATTATTTGTATTAGGACTACTTTTATTTGCATGAATAGTTATTGTATTATTAATTCCTGCCCTGTCTCATTAGCCCATTTTACTGTTTTTGTTCATCAGTAGCTAGATTTGGTCAGCTATTGCATTGCCTCCCAACACCCGTGTCCCCACCTCACCACCCACACCTCCCAATAATATCGTGCCCCTCCAGGATTGTCATACTCTCAGCTGGTAATTCATTTCAAAGTGCCCAAATAACAAGGGTTTTCAGTGAGATTGGACAATCATCACTAAAAGTTAAATGACCAAGGTTGTAATTTGGAATAGCTGAAACCTATGAAAAGACACATTTCAGCTCTATTAGTCATCTAGGATATGTAATTCCCCATGTCATACATTCCAGTGCATTTGCAGGCTACAGAATCCTGGCGGATTAGAATGTTTATTTGCTGAAAAACGCTTTTAGCCAGTTAACAGTCGAAGTAATAATGACTTGGATGAAGGAACCTACTGCATTATAGGCAAACTTGCTGACGATACAAAGATAGGTATGAAAGCAAATTGTGAGCAGAATAAATAGAATCTGCAAAGGGATGCACATAGGTTGAGTGAATGGGCAAAAGATTAGCAGATGGAGTATAATGTGAGAAAATAAGAGGTTGCCCACTTTGGCAGGAAGAGTAGAAAAACAGAATATAATCTATGGATGGATACCGCAGAATGCTGTAGTACAATGAGGGGACATGGTGGCACAATGGTTAGCATTGCTGCCTCACTGTGCCAGGGAACCTGTTCGATTCCAAACTTGGGTGACTGACTGTATGGAGTTTGTACATTCTCCCCATGTCTGTGTGGGCTTCCGCTGGGTGCTCCGGTTTCCTCCCACAGTCCAAAGATGTGCAGGTTAGGTGGTTTGGCCATGCTAAATTGCCCCCAGGTGACCAAAGGTTAGGTGGGGTTATGGGGATGGGGCAGGGGAGCGGGTACTCTTTCGGAGTGTCAGTGCAGACTTGATGGGCCAAATGGCCTCCTTCTGTACTGTAGGGATTCTATGGTTCGATGAAAAGAGGGATCTGGGTGTCCTTATGTGTAAATCACAAAATGTTAGTATACCGGTATAGTAAGTAATTAGGAAGGTCAATAAAATGTTGGCCTCTATTGCAAAGGGGGTTCAGTATAAAAGTCAGGAAGCCTTGCTACAACTCTACAGTGTGTATTGTGCACAGTTTTGGACACATTATTTAAAGAGAGACCTGCTTGCATTGTAAGCGCAGAGAAGATTCGCTAGGCTGGTTCCTGGGGTGAAGGGCTTTTCATATAAGGGAAGACTGAGCAGTCTGGGCCAATACTTGTTGGACGTTAGAAGAATGAAAGAAGATCTCAATGAAGCATGTAACTTTCTGAGGGGACGAGTCAGGGTAGATGCTCAAAGGATATTTCGTCACGTGAGAGAACCGAGAACATAGGGAGTTCAGTTTCAAAATAAGGAGCCTCCCATTTAAGATGGGGATGAGGAGAAATTTCTTCTCTCAGATGGTCATTAATTTTTGGAATTCTCGTAACAAGCAGTGGAGCCTGAATTATTGAGTATATTCAAAACTGAGTGCGACCATTTTTTGATTTTTGATCTGATAACATAAGTGCTGTGCTGGGACGGTAGCGAGGTGGGGGGGGGGGATGGTTGGGGGGGGGGGGGCGGTAGCAGGCAGCAAAGTGGAGTTAAGGCAATAATCAGATCCGCCATGATCTTATCAACTTGCAAAGCAGGCTTGAGGGGCTGAGTGGTCTATTCCTGCTCCTAATTCTCATATTCTTAAGTTAAAACATTGTGCACAAGAAACTTGATTTACAACCATTCAGCTCATATGCTGAAGACATTTAGTGAGGGTAGTACTTAAATTATGCTTCAAGATTTATTACCGTATTACTGTTTTACTGGTCTGCTGTGACCAACATCTATTATGCCTCACTTGCAATGATAGATTAGAAATAGCCCATCACCAAAAACACAAATTTTGTTTTCTGATAGACAACTGGCTGAAATGCTATCAGTTACTTCTTTTAACTTCTCCACGATCAGAGGTTGTACATTTTTCCCTGAGAAAGATTAGGTCAAGTTTCTAAATATTAGAAATTGTATGTTAATCTAAATATTGTGAAACACTAAATTCACAGCGCAGAGGCGATCCATTATATCCATTGCACACATTAAAATCAAGTGAAAAGGAAAGAAAGTCTGATGAAAATTCTCCAACATCCCTTTTCAAAAAGAAAATGTCAAATTTTATACCGACATGCAGGCCCTTGGTAGGGGGTGTAAGTCTATTGTGGTGACAACAAATCACGAGAAGCTATACTATCTACTGACACAGGTGCACTCACAGATTATAGTCTGGTGTTCCCCAGGATACCAGAGCAGCCTCAAAACATGGAAGACCTAACTAGAAGATCTCCATGTGAGCTACAGACTACCTCAGAATTTCTTCCATAAAGTAAGGCATTTATAATCATCATGAGAGGATCAATGTATCAGTAGACTGTAAATAGGTTAGCATAATGTCCATGCTCAAAAAGGTTGTCACAGGAAACATAGGAACATAGAAATTAGGAGCAGGAGGAGGTCATTCGGCCCCTCGAGCCTGCTCCGCCAATTCTTTATGATCATGGCTGATCATCCAACTCAATAGCCTAAACCATTTGCCCCCCCATATTCTTTGGTCCCCTTCGCCTCAACTGCTATATCTAACTGCTTCTTGAAAACATATGTTTGGCCTCAACATACTTCTTGTGGTAACAAATTCCACAGGCTCATTCACCTTACTTCGATACAATTTAAAATAATGGAATTAATTAGAAGAAGCAAACACAAGAATCGTCCATGCAATAACAACGTGGTAAACAGCCATCAGTATGGATTCAGGAAGGGAAGATTTTACCTGATCAATCTCTTCAACTTCTCTGAATAAGTGACAACTCAAGTGGACTATGGTAAAGCCCTATGATGTATTGCATTTCCAAAAGACTTCCATGTGAAAGGGTGTTGACATGGTAGCACAGTGGGTAGCACAATTGCTTCACAGCTCCAGGATCCCAGGTTCGATTCCGGCTTGGGTCACAGTCTGTGCGGAGTCTGCACATCCTCCCCGTGTGTGCGTGGGTTTCCTCCGGGTGCTCCGGTTTCCTCCCACAGTCCAAAGATGTGCAGGTTAGGTGGATTGGCCATGATAAATTGCCCTTAGTGTCCAAAATTGCCCTTAGTGTTGGGTGGGGTTACTGGGTTATGGGGATAGGGTGGAGGTGTTGACCTTGGGTAGGGTGCTCTTTCCAGGAGCCGGTGCAGACTCGATGGGCCGAATGACCTCCTTCTGCACTGTAAATTCTATGAATTGCAGTATTAATGTAAGCCTACTTGTGACAATAAAGATTATTATTATTATTAAAGTAAAAGCTGTGGGGATCCAGGGTAAATCCAAGAAGTGGATAAGAGACAAGATGAAGGTTAAGAAACAAAGAATGCTCATTAGAGGAGTTATGCCAGAGTGCAAAGCAATGTGGGTGTCTCAGACTTTGAATCAGAAACTTAATGCAAACTGGGTAAATTCACAGATGATACCAAATGAGGAGGAGGCACCTTTAATGTCAACAGGTGTAAAACGTATTTCGCATTGGATCACTTGCAACCAACAGACAGAGGAGGTTTTTAATGATATCAGAACCTCATGTGCAAGACAGCTTTCCAATATGCTGCCCTATTACCATCATCTAATGATCAATAGGTTTGGAGCATTCCCACGGTGGCAGAGTTGCACTGCTGCCTCACAACGCCAGGAACGCGGGTTCGATTCTGATCTTGGGTGACTGTGTAGAATTTGCATGGGTTTCCTTTGGGTGCTCTGGTTTCCTTCCACAGTCCAAAGATGTGCAGGTTAGGTGGATAGGCCATGATAAATTGCCCTTAGTACCCAAAACGTTTTGGAGGGATTACTGGGTTACGGGGATAGGTGGGAGTATGGGCTGAAGTGGGGTGGTCTTTCCAAGGGTCGGTGCAGACTCGAAGGGCCAAATGGCCTCCTTCTGCACTGTAAATTTCTATGTTTCTATTTCTATGTTCACCCAAGGGTGCTGAAGCCACTCGCAATATCCACCCAAACGTTAGCTGATGCCAGTAACTTAGCATTCAAGGTAGCTTTGAAACAAAATCATCCAAAGCTTTTCATTTGCAATTCCATCAAATACAGCATTTTTGATCGCTAATGTCAACAAAAAATAATCTGCATTCAATATTTATTGATAAAACTCAAGTTCCAAACAAAACACAGGGCTCCAAATAATTGATGTTCCAGAAAAAATCAGAATGTTACACACTGAAATCGAAGGTAACTATAGTATGCAAAAAATTATACATCGTTCAATGGAGATTCTGGGGAAATTGGCAATGAATGGAAAAAGAAACAGCTAATAAACGAGAAAGATTGGTATTTATATAGCATCTTACATGATCTCAGAACATCTTAAAGGGTTTTTGAAGTGTAGTCCCTGTTATAACATAGGGAAAGTGGCAGTAATTTACACGCAGCATAAACAACAATAATCTATTTTTAGTGGTGTTGACTGAGAGGTAAATATTGATAAGGGCAGACGCCCCCTCCTCCTCTTTGAAATAGTTTCATGGGATTGCTACATCCTCCTGGGACAGCAGACAGTGCTGTGGTATAACATTTCATTCAGAAGATGCCACTTCAGATAGTGCAGCAAATGTCACATTGTCTTTTGGATTTGGCTAAGTATTCTGTGTTGCTTTCGAACACATAGAGCCTGATTTTTTCCCAGATGGTGGGGTCTCACTTCTCATCATCCGAAGGGTCAGCATGCAGCCATTTCACACTCCATTAGATGTTAATTGGCTACAAGCGGGACCTCCATCCCTCACTCAGGAGGAAACCCCAATCGATTGGCTGGCAGCTCCCTGGTCACTGCAGTAGACCGAGGAAGAAATGTAGGATGACGTTGGAGCCTAAGTCCAGAGGTATCAGGGGAGAGGCCAGGGTGGGTGGGGAGGGGAGAGGAAGGGGTACGGCCCAGAGGCTGACAGAACCTAAGGGACCATGGGGCATGCTAAACTTCAGAAAAGGGTTTCACATGTAGAATTGTCACTGCCACCTCCCCACCCCCTTCCTGCCCAAGACATAACCTTTTCAAGTTCAATCCTCTTGCCAGCCTAAACATTGAAGCTGGGGGAAGGGGGTGGGGGTGGAAACGGCTCTTACATGGCCAAGAATTAATAACTGTAGGGCATCAACTGGGGCAACGGCAAGCTTCTTGTCCAAGGATTTGTTTGTCCCAGCTTAAAATCGCTGTGTGGTCAGGGCAGGTGGAAACACGAACAGAATCCCCCCTTCCAATTCACACTCCCCCACCTCCACACCGCCTTCCCCACCTCTTCATCACCCCCCATGTTGCAACAGTTGGGGAGACTAAATTCTGGCCAACAGCTACAAAATTCAACAAAGACAGCACATAACACCAAAGGTCACAGTTTCCCTTTGAAGATGTGTAAGGAGTACCCTGTCAATGAACCCCCTGAGTTCATAATCCTTGCTACCTTAATCCCTAACAACATAAGGAGTCATATATTTTCTGGGGAGGGGATAGGATTATCTGGACCTATATAGAAATATATGTGAATCCATATATATCATCAGTCTTGACAGCTTTGCAGTTGTTTTTTTGATTAGCCATGCCTGATTCTAAGCGTTGCAGTGGTTCATTGATGCCTTTGGGATTTGCTTCAACTTTCCAGCTATCTGAACATTGGAATCTCTGAATTTAAATTCACGTCCAGGGAAGTGTTCATTTCTAATACTGCCCAACAAACAAAATATTATGCCAACCCAAACGAGAACCAGAGTGCCAATTGTATTGTACCCCCTGTAAACTAGCAAAACGTGGGATTTTGCAAGAACTACTAAAAATGTATGGCTAGCTTGGGGGCTTTTAATCCGTCTAAAATATTATCACTTCCAAAGCCTGCAAACAGAAAACCTCAGCAGATATCATCTGCAAACGTTTTTTTTTTACCAGTTCAATGTTTCAATTAAACCCACTTCTAGACTAATTTCAGCTGGAGGCCAATTCCGAGGCAGCATTTTAGAAACCACCATTGCATCATTACACACATCCCAGTTCCCAACTCATGATGTATTTTACTTCATCTATCCTATTTCTCCTTTAATAGCCTTTGTACATAGAACATAGAACATAGAACATACAGTGCTGTAGAAGGGACTTTAGTTGGCGGATTAGCTGCCTTAAATACCTTGTATTATTTTAATCAGCTGCTTGACTATATTTCATGGAAATAGGCACTTAGCGAAGCATGATGGATATCTAGCCTTATTTTTAGTCAAAAAGTTCGAAGTTCTGTATGAAACAGTCGGAAGGTCACACCATGTAAACAGGCGTACAGCTGCACATTGTTTTGCTTCAGCAAGGAACTCAAGGCCCGTTATTAAACTTTGTTCGCATTCTGTCTCCTTGTTTAATCTCAAGAATGCCTCTCTGTCCTAGATATTGCTGATGATATGATATAAATTACTCACCTTACCCCTGTAAAGCAGGGACATTTGGAAAGACTGCAGTCATTCTAATTCCCTCCACGAACTTTGTGTTAAATAAAGGACCTTTTGCGAAAACTCAAAGTGCTGACTATTTTTTCTTCAACAAGTGCAGAAGGAGGCCATTCGGCCCATCGAATCTGCACCGACCCACTTAAGCCCTCACTTCCACCCTATCCCCGTAACCCAATAACCCCTCCTAACCTTTTTCGTCACTAAGGGCAATTTATCATGTCCAATTCACCTAACCAGCACATCGTTCGACTGTGGGAGGAAACCGGAGCACCCGGAGGAAACCCACGCAGACCCGGGGAGAATGTGCAGACTCCGCACAGACAGTGACCCAGTGGGAATCGAATTTGGGACCCTGGCGCTGTGAAGCCACAGTGCAATCCACTTGTGCTACCGTGCTGCCCTAACTGTACTATTCCACAATCTTATCTACACATTTTACACTAAACCATTTAATTGATGCAATGCGCATGTACACTAAAAATATACAATTCCATTAAAAAATGGTTGATGCCGTATATATTCACTCCTTTAAGAAGAGTTGTAGAAATATAAGATGATGACCATGGACAAAGGTGGCAAAATATTCCATGGCTCATAATGCTGAGTTGCTGGGGTAGCGGGAAACCCTGTGGTGTGTAACTGTTAAAATGATATCCTGAGTACTTGCTGCTCGGATCTGGAAGTACTGACTGGGATTTGGAGAGCAAGTTCCTCCTGAACATGATTTTGCCAAAATCATCAGTATCACTGCAAACCAAGGAATTGCATTGCTCACCTATGTAAAGACAATCATCAGCAGGGGGAGTTTCCGTCATTTACGTTCTTAGGGATCTGCCTGCAGTTATGCTTCACCCTCTTAAACTTTGGCTCCCGCACTCTGACAGCAGTCCTGACTTGGCATCGGTCATCCAAGTCAGGGGTGGTGTGCAGTCCAGTGAAATAGTTAAAACACAACGGAGAGGTGGCTTTATCTCTCAAAGCATTTTTAAAATCCCCATTACAGCAACTTGATATTCGTGCCTACGAGCTGACTTCTGTTTGCAAATAGAATTTTTTCACGCCCACACTAGCGATTCCTGAGAACGTCACCTTGAAGATCGTACCATTGATAAAGGTCATTCTCATTCATCCCATTCAAATCCAAAAAAGCCTCTGTGTGACAGCTCCATACATAGAGGCAAAAGTTGTTCAAACTGCAAAGGAAACAAGATCAAGAGGTACATATTCGTGGGCCAGATACATTATTATTTATTTATGAAAGACCTTTGCATTCGGCTTATTTCAAATGCTGACAGTTTTGTCACCTGTTCAGGCGAGACATGATTAAGTATAAAATCCATTATATCCTGTATAGCAGACCAATAATATCATGACAGATAATTCAGCCCAGATTCCTAAGAAGTCCAGGTTACCCTCCAAGTATTTCCCCATATCCATAATGACAGTTAATTAACCCACCCTTCTTCTTGAACAAAAACGGAGAATAATTTTGTTCGGATTTTATGTTGGTTTGCTTTGATGTTCTTGTATTTTTTTCTGGCTATCGAAGGATCAATATGGCTTTGACCCAATTCACTTAGGTTGTATGACCTGTATTTTAGGAGTAAACTGAACTACTCCCAGATGGATATGGGGAAATACTTTCAGGGTAACCTGGGCTTCTTAGGAATCTGGGATAAATTGTAAATATTCAGGGCATGAATGGAAATATTCTGTTCAGACCTCTGGAGTGATACAACATTCCTTCCTAAGCAAACAATTCAATGCTCATCCACACACATTGGGCCAAATTTTATGGCCCCTCCAGCTAGGGGATCTTCCAGTCCCGCCAAAGTCAATGGATTTTGAATGGCTGGCTGCGCTTTATAACCCTGTTCCCATCGCGATGGAACTGTACAATTCCACCCATTATCATTAAAATTGACGTTAGTAATCTTAGTGGATGATTAATTAGCATATTAAATTGCAATTTCTTTATTTATGATACAATATATTCACACCCATTGATATTAATATACATATATCATGATTGTCTATTGGCAGCACTGTGGCACAGTGGTTAGCATTGCTGCCTCACAGGTCCAGGGTCCGGGGTTCAATTCTGGCCTCGGGTGACTGTGTGGAGTTTTCACTTTCTTCCCGTGTCTGCGTGGGTTTCCTCCGGGTGCCCTGGTTTCCTCCCACACTCCAAAGATGTGCAGGTTAGGTGGATTGGCCAAGCTAAATTGCCCTTAGTGTTGGGTGGGATTGCTGGGTTGTGGGGATGGGGTGGAAGTGTGGACCTTGGGCAGAGTGCTCTTTCCAAGAGTCAGTGCAGACTCGATGGGCCGAATGGCCTCCTTCTGCACTGTAAATTATATGATTCCATGAACTTGAATAAATCAGCTATATACTCCAAACATAATTAGAGGGCATATTAGTTGGAACACCTCCAATTTCTGCCTTATTGGCAGACTACAGCCCTTATCAAAGTCACAAATTACAACCTATGTGACTGTGTTAATCTAAAGCTCTTCATCCTTTTTGACTTGTCTTCAGCCTTTGACACATTTGCCCATACCCTCATCTTCCAACAACTCTCCACCGTCATCCAATTGGGTGGGACTGTACTTGTCAGGTTTGATTTTTATCTATGTAACAGCAGTCACAAAATCATCTGCAATGGTTTCTCTTCCCACTCCCACACTGTTGCCTCTGCAGTCCCCGAAGGATTTATGGCCTCTTCCTATTTCTCATCTACAGTTTTTCCCTCAGCAGCATCATTTGAAAATATATTAGGCTCCACATGTACACTGATGATATAAACTCTAGCTAACCACCACCTTTCACCATCCTTTCACTGCCTCGGATTTGTCACACTGTTTATCCAGCAACCAAAATCGAAAGGGCAGGAATTTCCTCCAACTGATTGTTGGGAAGACCAAAGTAATTGTGTTGGGCCCCTATTACAAACTTCTTTCCAGTCTCATTGACTCCATCACTCCCTGGCAACTGTCTTAAGCTAAACCAACAGTAAAACCGCTCATTGCCATCTCCATAGCATTTCCCAACTCCAACCCTGCTGCAGCTTATCTGCTGTTGAAACCCTCATTCTTGTTCAAATTACCTCCAGACTTGATCATTCCAAAGTTCTCCTGACCTACCTCCCATCCTCCACCCTCCATGAACATCAACAAATACAACACTACTGCCTCTATCCTGACTCATACCAACTCCATTTACCCATTACCTCTGTGCCCTCTGACCCACATTGACTCTTGGTCTAACAATGCCTCAATTTTAAATTATTTATCTTGTTTTCAGAGCCTCAGTGGAATCTCCCCTCCTTCTTTCTGTAACATCTTCCAGTCTTCCAAGATCCCTGGACTCCCCTAATTGAGCACCTCCAATTTTAATTGCACTACCGGTGATGGTTGTGCCTTCAACTGACAGGTCTGTAACCTATGAAACACCCTCTTTAAATTTCTCTGTCATTTTATTTCCTCTGTAAAGTGCTTCCTAAAACCTATCCCTTTGATCTGGCTTGTCCATATATCTCCTTTCCTATTTGGTGTCAAATTTTGTTCGATAATGTTCCCGTGAAGTGCCTGTGAAGAGGCATTTTATTATATTGAAAGTGATATATAAATGTAAGTTGTTCTTGCGACCAACAAGTGTATCCACAGTCGGAGTGCAGACTTGGAATGGTTCTTGTAGATTTAAAACTGAAATCAAGCTTTTAGTATGTGAGGAAAGAATGTAAACCTGTGCATGGTGTATACCTTTTTAAACTTGTTTCTAGACCTTGCTTGTGTATCTTTAATACAGCAAATCGAGATCTCTGAATTTAATTCCAGGTTTCATTTTTGAATGTAACACCGAGTTTACGCAGTGTGTAGAGTATGATGGAAGACAGCCACAAATGTGAGAGAAACTAATTGAGAGATTCACATATGTAATTTCAGCCTTAAAATGTGCTGCTACATTTGGTCACTTGCAAGAGTTGTTATCCTTTATAATCAAAGTAAATACTTTAGTTATTGTCATCTACCATGTTCAGGTTTTAGAACTAGTTAACAAGTTAGTACCAATAGCAGAGACTTGAACAAAACCAGTTTGTATGGTAGGATCTGAGTGCTTGTGATTAAATTCCCTACATGTTATCAGAAAATATCCCACTATTGTATGTCACCTAGAATGTAATAGATGACTAGGAGTGGTTGTAAGTTAGTCGGGCTGAGAGGCTACCACAGTAAGTCTTGATTGATTTATCACTTGAACCCCAAAGTACACCTGGATAATTCGTTTCAAGATGACATTTCTTAGAGGTACTTTTTTCTTTCACTTTACCATGTCATTCGCCTTCTTGAGATTGGGGTAAGGGGAGCAGCTCCTTAGCTGACCTCTACTAACACTTGCTCCAAAATCAATCACTAGTGCCTCAGAGCAGCCAAGGGAGACTCTCCATCTGCTGGGAAACTGTGTAACCTGCTATACAGTAATCCATTACCTGAATAACCAACACCTATTATACATTGCACAAGATGTGTCATTCCACATAATTTTACAATATGCAAACACAATAAAACTGGGGCATGTGTTATTGCTGGATCTGAAATGGCAAGAGAGCCTCTCTACTGTACGTCCCCACGCATTGGTGCCATAACGTAATACCATGGAAAATGTTTTTACAGAATGTACCAATATCACATTCAGGAATAATTAAAAGGATGCAAAGGGATTGCAAAAACAGAAAAAAATGCAACATCGCGTTTCAGGCAGACATGCTCAAACATTCCAACCTTGAAGGGAAAACAGAGATTTGTCCAATACAAACAGAGTGCTACTTAAAACTCTCCTATATCCAATGTAAATGCACACCAACCCATCTGTCAAACCCGCTAATGTAAATTATATTCCTCCTGCAACAGAGTTAGTGAGCTATTTAACAATCTCTGGGGAGAAGGCCAACAATGGCCTCTGGATTTATCCACCAGCCAACTGGATGTTTTGTTCAATCAATCAAATGGGTGCTGTTTAACACTTACCATATCGTAAACATTGAGAATCACTGGTTCATTTGCCATCGCTCGTTGCAGAGATCACACAGTTCCAATAATCCTTAAATCAGTTACTGGCCCCAGTTCGCTCTCAATGACCCACTCTACTGTTGCATTCAAGATCAAACATGTGGGACATTTTTTTTCACACAGAGATCGGAAATCTATCCAGTCTCCAAAAATTCACAGCGAAGGCTGGATTCCCTCTACTTCGGGCAATGTGACTGAGAGAGTGTGGTGACAGTTCATCCATGGAAAGTGCCTCTCTCCACTAATCCAGCTTGCAGGCTAGAAAACCATATTGTACATTTATTTAAACAGGGAGAGAAAATGCATCAGTTAAAAATCATTGCAAGAGACGCCTCTGACATGAATTCGTCATGTGCACTGACCCTTTCCCTCGTTCGGGGAGATTGAAGGTGAAGCTAATTGAAGTGCAGGTTACTTTTGCCCCTCCGGGTTGTGACTGTTGGCAGCGGCAAGCGGAGCTGTCCAAGGTGCGGAGCGGCTGGCAGCGGCGATCGGAGCTGTCCAGGGTGCTAATGCAGGTCGTGACGGCGATTGGAGCTGTCCAGGGTGCTGTTGCAAATCGGGGCGGCGATCGGAGCTGTCCACGGTGCTGATCGGCTGGCAGCGGCGACCGGAGCTGTCCAGGGTGCTGATGCAGCGAAGCCTGGCTGGAGTAGGATGACATCACTTGAATAGGCTCCCCAGCCAGGCTTTTAAAGCAGCCCCAGCAAGACTGAGATGGAGATTGCTGCGATCCGGTTACATCATAAACGTCCACATCTCCTAAAGGCCCGGGCACGCTTAAAGCAGAACTGCAATCGTTGGAAGAGCGTCCTACGCAAATCATCGGCTAGGTGCATTAAGCGCCCTCCAAAAGAGAAACTAAAACGTAAAACATTACTTTTTATTTGTTTGAAACATTGTCAACTACCTTCCAATAATTGAGTGAACACCTTTAAATGGGAGCTTCTGGCTTTTGTTTAAAGTGTGATGGGGTTGAGTGGGAGAACTCTGATTTACAGGTGTTCACTTTGAAATAAAAGCTCGGCTCTCAAGATTCAGCATTGTAAATGAACCGGTTCGTGTTAAAATGTAGGCACCAGCTGCTAACAGTGCCGCCAGCATGACTTGGAACATACGTTCATAGCGCGTTGCATTTGCGATTTCCAACGCACGACGAGCGAAAGATAATTTTCATGAGCTGCTGCTCCACGTTTATTCGCACATCACAGCACACAGCTTTTGCATGGGTCAGCTTTAAATCCAGCCAGTTGGAATTAGATACCGATAGCATTTCAGGAATCCAAAAATAAACCATCTCATCCTAACCTTTCACAGAGCCACGAACACGTGATTTGCTTGTGGCTTCGAAGAGAAAGGGCAAAAACATATCTAAATCAACGCCAGCGTATTTATACTCCAACTGCTTCAGACGGCAAGGACCAAAGGGATAACAGATAGAGTAGTCAAGGAATTCATTTCTACTTCAATTTAATCTCAATCTCCCCGTTCCAGATTTTTTTGAAATCATAAATTTATTTCTGATAGATACATAAAACGAATACAATCCGCATCTTAGCCCCTTAACTCTTAAATTGTTCTAATATTCTTGAAAGCAAATGCCAACGGCTGCTTTTGTTAACCGAGGAATTCGGGAGTTGAGATTTTAAAAACTGAAGTCCAGTATTCCTCCCGACAGCTGACTTTTCACTTCTTAATTCAAGGTTTGCAGATTCAAGGATCTTTCTCTGATGATTGCTGATGTTGAAGGCGAGGGTATCCCAAAACCCAGAAGGTCAATTTGGTGGTGTATTTGGCATACTGAGAAAAGATATGTGAACCAGGGTGGAATAGTCCCGTCGTTGTGTGATCAATTACAAAAGAATATTTGTTAACTTAAAAGGGAAAAAAAACACACATGACAAGAAAGACTATAAAACACTACAGCACTTTACAGTATTACATGAAGTTACCCCTTGGTTCCAACTACCTACATTACCTGAACTCTAACACACCACTTTGTTTCCAAACAACACACAATATTATATAATTCTTTGATAATAGATGCACAGGTTATTTGGCCATGCTTCGGAAAGCCATCTTCAGTTTCAGTAAAGGTAAAATCTTCTCGGTTTCACAACAACTTGTTTTTGGGAGACTGTTCCTGCATCAGGGTGTGGCTGTGATGGTAGCCACTACTGTGTCTCCCTCTCTCCAGTTATTGTACTATGGCTAGATCATACTTTCCTTTGATGTTACCCACACTGTGGATCTGGTTTTTAACATGTATGTGTCAATTTCCTTATCCTTCCACTCTGAAGTTACCTCTTAAATACCCCATTGATTTCCCCTAGTCACATAGGTAAACATTTTCTTTTCTCACTGATATGCTAATTCACATGTCAAAATTTCTTCACACAGCTGCCCTAATCAACTTTCATTTTATTTTTATTTTATCCAAATTTATTTTTTTAAATCTTAATTTTCCCAATTCTTAATACATGCTATAATGTAAACAAGCCTGAGCTTTAAATAAAACACATATACTTACTAAAATAATATTAAACAAACCTATGATTTTACTGTCAGGATGTTAAAGGAATCTTTACTTTTGAAATTGTTGACTCTAGATTATTGTTCCTGTGAGCCTCATAAAGCTGAGCTAAGCACAATTATGAGAACCAGCGCTTCAATGTATAGAAGAATAAAAGTTAAACATGGTGGCCCCT
Organism: Scyliorhinus torazame; assembly: GCF_047496885.1. Lineage (NCBI taxonomy): Eukaryota > Metazoa > Chordata > Chondrichthyes > Carcharhiniformes > Scyliorhinidae > Scyliorhinus > Scyliorhinus torazame. The sequence continues at coordinate 245,164,601 of NC_092708.1, forward strand.
TTCCTGTAGCATGTCTGAAACTGCCACCCGGCCCAGCAAGTAATGTAGACATATCACCTTAACAACAGGAAGTGTGCACAAATTGTGACCGAAAATCCTCAACACAACTAGGCAGAACAGATCTTTCTCTAACAATGATAGCTGTCTGGTTCGGAAAATATATATCTCCAACACAAAACTATGAAATATAATGCTATTTACTAAACTAGAAGGATTAGATACTTACAGCTATACCATTAAGAAAAGTGCAGAACTGCATAAGATAGGAACATTGGAAGAGGAGTGGCCTTTCAGCACATCTGATGAACCTTCCTTGCACTTGTTCCATTGCAATAATATCCTTTCTGAGGTAAGGGGACCAAAGCTGCACACAGTTTACTCCAGGTGTGGACTAACCATTGTTCTGTACAATTGAAGCAAAACCTCACAACTGCTATACTCAAATCATCTTGCTATAAAGGCTAACATTCCATTACCCTTCTGAATAGCTTGTTGCAACTGCATGGTAGGCTTCAGTGACTTATGGACAAGGGCAACCAGGTCCCTTTGTACATCTACACTTCCTAATTCTTACCATTTAGGAAATACTCTGTACATCTGTTCCTTCTACCAAAGTGGTTTACCTCACATTTTTCCACATTATATTCAATCTGCCATGTCCTTGCCCACTCACTAAGTCTGTAAAAATCCTCCTGTAGCTAGTTTACATCTTCCTCACAACAAACACTCCCATCTAGCTTTGTATCATCCGCTAATTTAGAAATATTATGTTTGATCACCACATTTAAATCATTGATATACATTGTGAACAGCTTGGGCCAAATATTGATCCTTGTGGTACACCACTGGCCACATACTGCCAATGCCAGAATTACCCGTTTATTTCTACTTTCTGCTTTCTACCTGTTGACATATCCTCAATCGATGCCAGTATATTGCCTCCGATCCCATGTGTTTTTATTTAGCTAATCAACCTCTTGAGGGGAACTTTATCAAAAACCTTCTGAAAATCCAAATTTGCGATGTCCATCGATTTCCCTTTGTCAATTTTGCTGGTGACATCCTCAAAAAACACCAACAAGTCAGTCAAACATGAGTTCCCATCTGTAAATCCATGCTGACTACCTATAGAAACTTTTCTTTATTAGTCTCATACCGTTTGGCATTTTGTCTTATTTAACTCAGCAGTAGCTCCTTCAAATCTGTCAAATATTAAAAAACAACTTCAGAATCCATGAACAAGACCAACTCAATATAAACGATGTGTCCAAGACCATTAGGTTGAAGGAAGAGCCAGGCCACACATTCAAACAAAGCCATACCATGCAAGGTATATGACAAGTTGAGCAGCTCCATTTGAACTTAGCCAATGCGCATGCAAATCTGTAAAACTGCTAAGGCACTGTTTCAGCCTAAACTGTTCAATAGACTTTAAATTGATTTGTGTTATGGGCCAGGGCTTAGAGAACCCCAAAGTGTATCATGGAGTTCATCTGACCCACAACTTTTACTAGATTGTGGTATGGGGAGCACATGGCCCACTCTACAGGTGTGGTACAGCAGAAATGGAAACGTATTTTTTAAAGCAAAACAATGTTTATTCTATGAACTCAAGTTAACCTTTTTAAAACATATAGTGAACATCTTAGCAACCATCAATTCAAATACAACCCCCAAAGACTCCAAAACGAAGTAATGCTTTAAGCTTTTCTTTTAACATCCAAAAGACTTAAAAACCTTCAAAACAGAAAGACATCAGGCTTAACTTCACTACTGAGAATATTTATAATTCTGAATTCACCAAATGATCCAGAGATAGTCTTTTGATGGCAGAGAGAACAACAGTACACCTGCTTGGTCTGGCTTCAGCTCCAACACTAAAAACGAAACTAAAACACACTCTGCAGCAAACAGCCTAAAACGAAAGTAAAAAGCTGACAGACAGGCCAACTCCACCTCTCTCTGACATCACTGCAGTAGTAAACACCCTTTTCCTAAAGGTACTCTCACTACAGATATTTATATACACACCCATTTATAAACACCCATTTATTAAAGGTCCTCTCACATGACACCTCCCCCCAAGAAAAAAAAATAAACCATCAACTTCAACGTGGTTTCATTTTTCATCTTGTCACTATCCTTTAAGAAATGCACACAGTAAATATACTTTTTCATTTAAAAAAACAACACACGCAAACAGGTATAATAATATAGTCCATTATTTCCATTCTTCTTCCTTCAACTGAAATCCTTCATGATTGACAGTCTCGTTGAACAGGAAGGTCTCTGCACGATATGTCCATTTCTTTATGCCTCGGCATTTCTCTTTAAAGTCAGATACTTTAGTTCAATCTGATCACAGAGGCCCCTGTAATTCTCCAACGCAAGAGCATTGGTTATCACAGCTTTCAGGCAGTCAAATGCCTGTTGAAAGTCTGCTGTCCACTGAAATTTGGCGTTTCTTCAGCAAGAACATCAGTGGAGCAATCACGCTACAAAACCTTTGCACAAATGTTCGATCAAATCCACTCATGCCAAGAAATCGCATTATTTCCCTTCATCTTGAGGGTATTGGAAACACCCCAATACTTTTGTTTTCACATCCCATGGGACCATTCGACCCTATCCGATTGTATGGCCAAGGAAAGAGACTTGGGCCTTTCCAAATTCACTTTTGGCTAGGTTGATCACCAAATCCGCCTCCTGAAGTTGACCGAATAACTCGATCAGATGTTTCAAATGTTCTGTCCATGTCTGGCTGAAAATTACCAGATCGTCGATGTATACCGCACAATTGGATAATCCTGAAATGACTTTGTTAGTTAACCGTTGAAATGTGGCTGGGGCGTTTTTCATGCCAAATGGCATAACTTTGAATTGGTATATACCATCTGGAGTCACGAAAACTGAAATCTCCTTCGCCCTTTTGGATAAAGGTACCTGCCAGTAACCTTTAAGTAAATCCAGTTTGGAAATAAAAGCTGATTGTTCCACTTTCTCAATGCAATACTGCAAACGTGGGATAGGATCAGAGTCCGTTCTTGTAACTGCATTAACCTTTCTACAGTCCACACACAACCATTGGGTACTGTCTGGTTTAGGTACCATCACTATGGGTGAGCTCCATTGGCTGCAACACACTTCAATTATGCCATTTTTAAGCATACTCTCAATCTCTTTGTTAACCTGTGCCAATTTTAAAGGGTTAAGTCTGTATTTAATTATCCCAATTTTTAAGAACATCCTCGTTTTCCAATTTAATTTGAGGTATGTCAAATTCACAGTCATCTGGATTTGGTTCATCACTTTGAGTTAAAATCATTAAAACTTCCTTCTTTTTCTCTGCTTCCCTTTCAAAGTACCTTTTAAGCATATTCACATGACACACTCAGTGAGATTTCCTTCTATCTGGTGTTGTTACCACATAATTCACCTCAGCTAATTTCCTTTCAATCTGATAAGGTCCACATAACCTTGTTTTTAATGGTTCACCTGCCACTGGTAAGAACAGTAAAACCTTATCTCCACTGGCAAAACTACAAACTTTGGATTTCTTGTCCGCTACCTGTTTGATCACATTTTGTGCAACTTTTAAATGTTGTCTAGCCAATTCACCGGCTCTATTTAATCATTCCCTGACATTTGACACGTAATCCAATAATGTAATTTCCGATTTCTGACTCACCAATTTTTCCATAATCAATTTAAGTGGTCCTCTTACCTTATGACCAAAAATTAGTTCAAAAGGACTGAATTTGGTTAATTCATTAGGTGCATCCCATTTGCAAACAGTACGAATGGAATTCCTTTATTCCAATCCTCTGGATAATATTTTCTTTTCTTTTTTAAAAATGTATAAATTTAGAGTACGCAATTCATTTTTTCCAATTAACGGGCAATTTAGTGTGGCCAATCCACCTAGCCTGCACATCCTTGGGTTGTGGGGGCGAAACCCAAGCAAACACGGGGAGAGTGTGCAAACTCCACACGGATAGTGACCCAGAGCCAGGATCGAACCTGGGACCTCGGTGCCATGAGGCTGCAGGGCTAACCCACTGCACCACCGTGCTGCCCCCTCCTCTGGATAATCTTGACAATAAGCCCTCAACATTGTCTTTAATGTCTGATGCCACCTTTCTAAAGCTCCCTGAGATTCTGGATGGTACGCAGTTGACTTAAATTGTTTTATTCCTAAGCTATCCATAACTTCTTTGAATAACCTTGAGGTAAAATTCGATCCTTGATCCGATTGTATTTCTGTGGGTAGTCCATATCTAGTAAAGAATTTAAGTAACTCCTCCACAATCTTTTTAGCTGTAATATTACGTACTGGAATGGCCTCTGGAAACCTCGTAGACACATCCATTATAGTCAAAAGATATTGATTCCCACTTTCGTTTGAGGAAGCGGTCCTACGCAATCAATTAGGACCCTTGTAAAAGGTTCCTCAAACGCTGGAATGGGTATTAAGGGCACTGGTTTTATCACTGCTTGAGCTTTCCCTATCACTTGACATGTGTGACATGATTGACAAAATTTTACTACATCTTTATGTAGTCCAGGCCAATAAAAATGTTTCTGGATTTTAGCTTGAGTTTTCTTTATTCCCAAATGACCTCCCACTGGTACCTCATGTGCAACTCACAACACTTCCTTTCTACACCCACCCGGCAATACTACTTGATGAACTTCTGCCAACTTTTCATCCGCCTACATATGTAAAGGTCTCCATTTTCTCATCAAGACATCACTTTTACGCTAATAACACTCTGGTATACACTCAGATTCCTCTTCCGTCTATATTTTCTGATAAATCCATTTTATTGCTATCTCTTGTTGTAACTCCACCAATTTTCCTGAACTAAAAATATCCGCCTCATCCACCACCTGTTCTTGTTCATTTTCAACCATCTGATCAAAAATTGTTTCTGATAATTGCACTTCCACTTCATCTTCACTCTTTGATTTCTCCTCTTAACTTAACCTGTGACTTTGCGACCTTGTTACTACACAATCTGGAAAATCCGTGAATATTCGTCCTTCAACACTTCAGTTGTCTGATTTTCCACTGGCTTATCAACCACAGTAGGCATCACTACAACCTGCAATCCAGCGATATCATTACCCAAGATAAACTGTATTCCTGGACAAGATAGTTTCTCTATTACTCCTACTACCACCTCACCACTCTTCACTGGATTTTCCAACCTTACCTTATATAATTGAACACTACTCCTCTCACCCTGAATTCCACTTCATTGTGACTTCTTTACCTAATCCTCCTGATACACATGAGTAAACTTTACCCACACAAGTAAATTCTTTAAAGACATCTGGCACCTTCTTATCAATCACCTCTTGATCAGGCTGTACAATCTTTTGCACCTCCTTCGCTTCACTTGGGCTTTCCTTTACCACTTTAACAAACCCCACTGTCTTATCCTGTTTTACCACATCAGCCTTCCCGGTGCTTTTCTTCAACCACCAACACTGTGACTTTACATGGCCTAGTTTATTACAGTGAAAACATTTGAAACTTTTCATTTATTTTCCATCCTCCTGGATTTCTTTTTAAATCTGAGGTACACTCTCCTTATTATCTCCCATCAGATCACATTTACCTTTACCACTTGAGTATTTCTCATGTCCCCAGTTTCTATCCCTCACAGGCTGAAACTGATGTCGGAAACCAAGCTTTGATTTATGAACTAATTCATAATCATCTGCCATTTCTGCTCTTCCACATGAATTCTCACTACATCAGGAATTGAATTTTTAAACTCCTCCAAAAGTATAATTTCTCTGACAGCTTCATACGTTTGGTCTATTTTCAAACCTCTTATCCACCTATCAAAATTACTCTGTTTGATCCTTTCAAACTCCATCTATGTTTGACCAAATTCTTTCCTTAAATTTCTAAACCTTTGTCTGTAGGCTTCAGGCACTAGTTCATAAACACCTAAGATGGATTTTTTCACCTCCTTATACGTCTCGGATACCTCCTCCGGTAGTGATGCAAACACTTCACTAGCTCTACCTATCAGCTTTGTTTAAATCAGTAATACCTACATGTCCTGTGGCCATTTCATTTGTTTAGCCACCTTGTCATCAAACCTTGGCAATGCTTGGACATATTTAAATAGATTCCAACCAAGCCTTCGGCTTTGACGCTCTTTCTCACTATCCTCATCACTATCATCCAAGTGTACGTTTCCCTTTACGTCTGCCAATTTTATCTGACTGTCATGTTTCATGGCCATTTTCTGAAGTTAAAACTATCTCTCTTTATCTTTTTCCCTGATCTGTATCTCTCTTACTCTTTCCTTTTGTTCTGCTAGGGCTATTCTTTCTGTTTTCCTTTCTTCTCTCTCTTTTTCCTCTCTCTCTCTTTCTCTTTCTCTTTCTTTTTCCTCTCTCTCTCTTTCGTATTCAAGCTGCTGTAATTCTTTCTCATGTTCCATTTGTTTAATTTGCAACTGAATTTTTGCTATTTCCAATGAGTCAAACTGTATCTCAGGTAACTTTAAATGCTTAGCCACCGCCACAATTACCTCAATTTTTCGCATTTTGTCAGGTAATGTTAACTGCAATGTTTTTGCCAAATCTAACAGTCTGTTTTTAGTCTCTGTCCATTAGGTACTGTGGGTGACCGTCTCCACCCCCAAAATCTTCTGAGCCTCTGAAAGAGCCATTGTCCACAACACACTCCCCACTTAAACTAAAATACCACACCTGAAAAGCAACCGCAATATGCTCACCCCTCACTGTCTTTAAGTTCACTAAGCCAATCCAATAGATAGACTTTTATCCCGGGTGAGCCCCCAATTTGTCATGGGCCAGGGTTTAGAAAACCCCTAAGTGTATCATGGAGTTCATCTGTCCCACAACCTTTACTAGATTATGGTATGGGGAGCACACAACCCACTCTACAGATGTGGTACAGCAGAAATGGAAAAGTATTTTTTAAAGCAAAACAATGTTTATTCTATGAACTCGAGTTAACCTTTTTAAAACATACAGTGAACATCTTAGCAACCATCAGTTCAAATACAACACTAAGTTTATAAGCTATCATTATAAACACCCATTTCTTAAAGGTACTCTCACATGACATTTGTAACTTCAAAGGAATTTTGTCAGGTTGCTTCGCTCCCCCTTTGCTAAGAATAGCGAAATTCTCCGTTATCGGCGGAAAGTCCGCCGATCGGCGCAAAAAACAGCGCAAATCCCACTTGCGTCACGTCATAAAAATGGGACGATAGTCTCCGGCCCGAAATGGGCTAGCAGCGATGTAACGGGATCCGCGCTTGCGCAGTGGTTCACGCCATGCAGCGTCATACGCGCTGCACGGCGTGACGGCTCATAAGGCCGCGCAGCTCCCCCCCACCCGACCGGAACACCCGACCGCAACAACTGACTGGATGGCTGGCCGTCGCTCAGCCCCGAGGTTCGAGTCACGCGATGTGGAGGCGCTCCTGGACGCGGTGGAGCAGAGGAGGGACGCCCTGTATCCCGGGCACGGCCGCAGAGTTGCCCCAAGCCACAGCCGGCGTCTGTGGAGGGAAGGGGCAGAGGCCGTCACCGCTGTGGCCCTGACACCACGGACAGGCACCCAAATCCACAAGAAGGTGAACGACCTCATCAGAGCAGGCAGAGTGAGCCTCCCCCATATCCCCCCCTCCCCCATATCCCCCCTCCCCCATATCCCCCATATCCCCCCTACCCCATATCCCCCCTCCCCCATATCCCCCCTCCCCCATATACCCATATCCCCCCTCCCCCATATCCCCCCTCCCCCATATCACCCCTCCCCCATATCCCCCCTCCCCCATATCCCCCATATCCCCCCTCCCCATATCCCCCATATCCCCCCTCCCCCATATCCCCCTCCCCCATATCCCCCTCCCCATATCCCCCATATCCCCCCTCCCCCATAGCCCCCATATCCCCCCTCCCCCATATCCCCCCTCCCCATATCCCCCCTCCCCCATATCCCCCATATCCCCCCTCCCCCATATCCCCCATATCCCCCCTCCCCCATATCCCCCCTCCCCCATATCCCCCATATCCCCCCTCCCCTATATCCCCCTCCCCCATATCCCCCATATCCCCCATATCACCCCTGCCCCATATCCCCCCTCCCCATATCCCCCCTCCCCCATATCCCCCCTCCCCCATATCCCCCATATCCCCCCTCCCCATATCCCCCATATCCCCCCTCCCCCATATCCCCCATATCCCCATATCCACCCTCCCCATATCCTCCATATCCCCCCTCCCCCATATCCCCCATATGCCCCATATCCCCCCTCCCCCATAACCCCCATATCCCACCTCCCCCATATCCCCCCTCCCCCATATCCCCCCTCCCCCATATCCCCATATCCCCCCTCCCCCATATCCCCCATATCCCCCCTCCCCCATATCCCCCATATCCCCAAGTGAATCCAGCCCTAACATTAACCTCTGCAATGCACGCGCAACCGATGGCGTGCATTCATATACCTGCCTAACACTGTTGCCTTTTACCCCTGCCACCACCCCCCCCCCACAGGAGAAGCGCGCACACAACAATAGGGAGCATGTGTGGACTGGAGGAGGGCCCGCTGATGAGAGGCCACTGACCGTACACGAGGAAAGGGCCCTGGAACTGGCTGGCGGACCTGAGGACCGGGAGGTTGCTGATGCAGAGGTCGGGGGCCCACCAGCAAGTGAGCCACCGACAGCCCGTCCCCATATCCCCGCTCCCCTATATCCCCCTCCCCCGTATCACCTGATCACTGCCTGATGTCTAACCATGCATGCTTCATTGTGTATCGCAGGACCAAACGTCCAGGCGCCCATCCCCGCAGATGCACACCGCCCGCAGGATGCCCCTCGGAGACCACAGGAGACGGAGAGACCCGCACCCTCCAGCATGCGACGCCCGCAGGATGCCCCTCGCACACCATGGGAGACGGAGAGACCTGGAGCAACAGGGAGACGACACCCCCGTCATGTGCGGGAGCGACCACCCAGCGATGAGGGGGGCAGCCACAGGCCCCCGTCACATCCGAGCCTCGACACCACTACCCAGGACACCACTACCCAGGACACCACTACCCAGGACACCACTACCCAGGACACCCCTACCCGGGACAGCACTACCCAGGACACCCCTTCCCGGGACAGCACTACCCAGGACACCCCTACCCGGGAAGACGAAATACCGGACAGTGACTCAGAGTGGATGGGTGGAGACGAACCCCCAACCCAAAGTGCCATGGAGTCAGAGTGGGACGAAGAGCATGACACAACGCCACTGCTGTCACCAACACCCTCCACCATCGCAGAAACACTCACCACGGTTGGGCACTTTAGTGATGAGGCGTCTGGTACACTCACTGGTGCGCACAACACAGCCGTCCCGGTACAGCAGGTGGAGGTAGGAGCAGCAGAGGGACCGGGCGGTCGGAGGGCAGCCCAGGCCAAGCGAACATCTGCCGCCCAGATGGATCCCGGGTTCCTGCAGTTACCACACCCACACATAGATCCGATGCAACCACCGACCCGGAGACGAGCGAAGAGGGTGACGGGCGGCTTGCGGCGGCTGCGGTCGCAGGTGGAGGAGTCCACCCGCGTCCAGGAGCTGGGAGTGGTCCCGGTCATGCGTGCCACCCAGGCTGACACCGCACGGGTGGCGTCCGCGGTGGAGGAAATGGTTGCGACGGTGTCAGACATGGGGAACGGTTTGCGAGGCCTGGGGCCTTCCGTGCAGGCAGCGTCTGTGGCCCAGGAAATGGCTGCCCTCTCACAGGAGGCCATGAGCCAGTGCCAGCGCCAGATGGCAGAGGCGCTCAACGCCATAGCCCAGTCTCTGCAGGCCATGGCCCAGTCTCAGCAGGCCATGGCCCAGTCTCTGCAGGCCATGGCCCAGTCTCAGCAGGCCATCGCTGAGGGCATCGGCGCCAGTGGCCATGTGCGAGTCGGCGTTGCACTGTCACAGACAGGGTTGGCCAACACCCTGGGCTCCATGGCTGCAAACCTGCAGACCCCTGTCGATACCAGCACGGGCCTCCAGGACTGGCAGCGCCAGATGACGGGGGGGCGTCGGATGGCCAGTCCGTTCGCATCCCCCACCCATGTAAAGGCCTGGGGGCCATCGGGCACCCCGAGGTAGGAGGAGGTGGTGTGGTCCGTCCCGGCTCCCTCTGTAGGGGAGGTCCCGGTACACCGCGACACCTCGGACTCCCCCCCTTCCGTCCCAGGTGCATCGGGTGGGCAACGGGCAGGACAGGCTGGCAGCTCGCCATCCCAGTCGCCCGGGCCGCAGCCTGGCCCATCTAGGCCAGGACGCCCCAGGAAACGGCCGCCAAAGGGATCCAGTGTCAGAGGGCAGGAATCACAGGAGTCCACCTCCAGTTCTGCTGTACCGTCTGGGGAACCACGTAGACGTAGTCAAAGGGCCCGTAAGGCCAAACAATTAGACACTGAGTAAGTTGGCACGGGTGCAGGGCACAGATGAGTTTTAGGGGCTAGGGCACGTGCATGAACTCCTTTGGTTATTAAAGTCAATGTTACACCTACCGAAACTGCCTTTGTGCTCTGTCCAAAGTGTGCGGGCGTGTCATGTATGTTGAGCGCAAGTGTGTGTGTGAGGGGTGGTCTTACCTCAGCCCCAGGTGAGTCTGCCCCCTTCCCCCTGGGCCGCCATCAACATCCCCCGGGCAGAGGACGGGACCGTGCGCTGCAGTGTCACAGCCGCATGCAGGGATGGCGGATGGTCCGGGTGGATGGTGGTACTGTGGCCATGGGTCAGACATAGTCCAACGATGTAGAGCCAGGAGCTCATCGCAGGGCGGGTTGTCATCATCCTCCATGGCCAGCGATAGACACGCGTCCACCCGCAACTGTGTGAGCCCGGCCCGTTGTGCCGTAGGTGGATCGGCAATGGGGGGGTGGGGGTGGTGTGCATGCGGGTGGGGTGGGTGGGGTTGGGGAGGGGGGTGAGGGTGCTGGGTGGGTGGATGTGTGGGGGGTGTGGGTGGTCGGCTGTTCCCATGGTGTGCGGTCTGTGGCCATACTACCCGATTCCCACGCCCATCTAGTCAGTCAAGCGGGCGGCTATCAGTCTGTCCCGTGCCCGCTGGGCCAGCCAGTAACGGTGGACAGCCACCCGCCTGTGTCTACCCCGTATGCCCTGACCATTGCCCCCATCCCCCTCATCTGGGGAGGACTGGGCCTCTTCCTGCTGCCCCTCCACTCCGCCCTCCTCTGCCTGCGGCACATCGCCCCTCTGCTGGGCTATGTTGTGCAGGACGCAGCACACCACAATGATGCGGCCGACCCTATCTGACCGATACTGGAGGGCGCCCCCAGAGAGGTCCAGGCACCTGAAACGCATCTTCAGCACGCCAAAGCACCTCTCGATCACTCCCCTTGTCGCTACATGGGCATAATTGTAGCGGTTCTCCACCTCATTGCGTGGCCTCCGTATAGACGTCATCAGCCACGATCGCAATGGGTGGCCCCTGTCACCCAGCAACCAGCCCCTCAGCCGGGGATGGCGTCCCTCGTACATGCCGGGGATGGATGACCGCGACAACACGAATGAGTCATGTACACTGCCTGGGTGACGGGCGCAGACGTGCAGGATCATCATGCGGTGGTCGCAGTCCACCTGTACGTTCATCGAATAGGTCCCCTTCTTATTAGTGAACACGGCCCTGTATTCTGCAGGTGGCCGCACGGCGACGTGCATCCCATCGAGCGCGCCCTGGACCATGGGGAATCCGGCTACGGCAGAGAAGCCCACGGCCCGGGCATCTTGGCTGGCCCGGTCCACGGGGAAGCGGATCTAGCGGTGCGCCATGGCATAAAGGGCATCTGTCACTGCCCGGATGCACCGGTGCACCGATGTCTGCGATATGCCGGACAGGTCCCCACTCGGTGCCTGGAATGACCCCGTTGCATAAAAGTTCAGGGCCACCGTAACCTTGACGGACACGGGGAGAGGGTGTCCCCCGCCAGTGCCACGCGGTGACAGGTGTGCCAGCAGGTGGCAGATGTGTGCCACGGTTTCCCGGCTCATCCGGAGTCTCCTCCTGCATTCCCGGTCCGTGAGGTCCTGGTATGACTGCCGGGGCCTGTACACACGGGGCGCCCTCGGGTGCCTCCGTTGCCGTGGGGCCGCGACGTCCTCCTCCCCCTCCTCGTCCTGTCGGTCAGGTGTCCCTCCAGCCTGGGCGGCTGCCGGCTGCCCCTCTGCGGCAGCCTGCGCCGCCTCTCTGGCACGCTCCTCCTCCTCCTCCTCCTCCTCCTCCTCATCTAGGGCAACATAGACATGAGCGGCTGCCACCACGGCGGCCAACATCGCTGGATGATCTGAAAACATGACGGCCTGGTGGGGGGGAGGGGAACGACGACATGCCATCATTGCCCATATCCCCTCCTCCCCCCAGCCAGGTGGCATGGATCGCATGGGTCCAACTGCTGGAGGCTGGCACCTGGCCAGGTGGACCAACTCATTTGCCCTCCCATCACCTTCCTCGGCACGGACCCCCCTCCCCAACCTCCACCCCAGCACGGACACCCTCCCCAACCTCCACCCCAGCACGGACCCCCTCCCCAACCTCCACCCCAGCACGGACCCCCCCAACCCCCAACCTCCACCCCGGCACGGACCCCCCCCAACCCCCAACCTCCACCCCAGCACGGACCCCCTCCCCAACCTCCACCCCGGCACGGACCCCCCCCAACCCCCAACCTCCACCCCAGCACAGACCCCCTCAAGCCCCAACCTCCACCCCGGCACGGACCCCCCCCAACCCCCAACCTCCACCCCAGCACGGACCCCCTCCCCAACCTCCACCCCGGCACGGACCCCCCCCAACCCCCAACCTCCACCCCAGCATGGACCCCCTCCCCAACCTCCAACCCATCACGGACCCCCCCCAACCCCCAACCTCCACCCCGGCACGGACCCCCCCCAACCCCCAACCTCCACCCCAGCACGGACCCCTTCCCCAACCTCCACCCCAGCACGGACCCCCCCCCAACCCCCAACCTCCACCCCGGCACAGACCCCCCCCAACCCCCAACCTCCACCCCAGCACGGACCCCCTCCCCAACCTCCACCCCAGCATGGACCCCCCCAACCCCCAACCTCCACCCCGGCACGGACCCCCCCCAACCCCCAACCTCCACCCCAGCACAGACCCCCTCCCCAACCTCCACCCCAGCACGGACCCCCCCCAACCCCCAACCTCCACCCCGGCACGGACCCGCCCCAACCCCCAACCTCCACCCCAGCACGGACCCCCTCCCCAACCTCCACCCCAGCACGGACCTCCCCCAACCCCCAACCTCCATCACGGCACAGACCCCCCCAACCCCCAACCTCCACCCCAGCACGGACCCCCTCCCCAACCTCCACCCCAGCACGGACCCCCCCCCAACCCCCAACCTCCACCCCGGCACGGACCCCCCCCCAACCCCCAACCTCCACCCCAGCACGGACCTCCTCCCCAACCTCCACCCCAGCACGGACCCCCCCCAACCCCCAACCTCCACCCCAGCACGGACCCCCTCCCCAACCTCCACCCCAGCACGGACCCCCCAACCCCCAACCTCCACCCCGGCATGGACCCCCCCAACCCCCAACCTCCACCCCAGCACGGACCCCCTCCCCAACCTCCACCCCAGCACGGACCCCCCCCAACCCCCAACCTCCACCCCGGCACGGACCCCCCCCAACCCCCAACCTCCACCCCAGCACGGACACCCTCCCCAACCTCCACCCCAGCACGGACCCCCTCCCCAACATCCACCCCAGCACGGACCCCCCCCCAACCTCCACCCCAGCACGGACCCCCTCCCCAACCTCCACCCCAGCACTGACCCCCCCCAACCCCCAACCTCCACCCCGGCACGGACCCCCTCCCGGCACTCCCCCGGAGCCCAGCCTACTCTAACCACCCCCCCGCCCCCCGCCGCACACACACACACACAACCCGAGACACACCTCTCCTCACGCAATCAGTCTGCGGCCACGCCATTTCCTGCCCAGAGCCAACCCCCCAGGCCATCACTCACCTCCTCGCTGGTCGGTGTGAGCCTGGAGCACCGGGTCACGCCGATGAAAAGGAGGTTTGATTCACGTCGACGTGAACGGTCACCACGTCGACGGGACTTCGGCCTACCTTGGAGGGAGAATATCGGCAGGCCGAAAATCGGCTGCCTTGCGCAGACCCGTGACATTCTCCGCGGCAGCGGCGCCATTAACGCCCCGCCGACTTTTCTCCCTTCGGAGACTTCGGCGGGGCCGGGGGCGGGATTCACGGCGGCCAACAGCCATTCTCCGACCCTCTGGGGGGGCGGAGAAAGACGCCCATAGTGTACAATGAATGTGTATGTAAGAGATAATTATAAAATGCATAGTTTCATACATATTGCAATCTATTATTTTCCTTACTTAGAATTACATTAAATATACAACAGAGAAACAGGCGATTCAGCCCAACCAATTCGTGGCACTTTTTATTCTCCACTCTAACTTCCTAGCATCCTCTCTCTTCTAAGTATGACAGATTAAAACTGTAGTCCAGTCCCTTCTTCCTCACATGAATATTTTACTGCCTTTTAAATGCATCTATACCGTTTGCATCAACTAACCCCTACAGCAGTGAGCTCTACATTCTCACCACTCTTTGGGTAAAGAGGTTTATTCTGAATTCTCTATTTGATTCCTTGGTGACTATTTGGCCTCCTGTTTTTCTCTTTCTGACAAGTGTAAAAACTTTGGGCTGGATTTTTGTGGAGCAGGATCAACTCTGGAGATCTTGAAAAATGGTGGGAGGGATCTGAATGTGGATGCCCTGCCCTCATTTCTGTAAGATCCCATTTTTGCCAGCAGGAGGAAAGGGCATGAATTACACAAATGGGAACAAAAGCTCAGCATCACCTTTTGAAATTAGTACTGAGTTCAACAAAACCTATTTTCAGTGTATCAAAGGTCTTAACCCACAATGTGGGAGTTCCAAATTTATAGAGGAGGCACAAACATTCCTGAAGGTCTGCTTAAGTGTCAGAAGTTTATTAAATACCCAGCCCTTAAATGATGCAAAAAGAAAAAATAGGTTGTGGCCAATTTGCAATTAAAGTAAAAAGCAGACACCCACTACTGGAGTGCATTGATTGACAGGCTATCTTCAGTAGCTTAGAAGATGCCATTAACCATCTGTCACTGCAGTTTCAGCAGACTTCATTGTTGACATTTCCCAAGGGTCATTATTAGAATGGTTCCAATTATGAATGTTTGACTAAGTTTCAAAACCTTCAAAACCATTTATCTCAAAGGATAAACTGAGTTCATATTTTTACTGATGGTTTTATGAGGCTAGTAAAATATAATCTCGCTTTGATGTGGTTAGGAAATTGACGTTTTCATATTTTTACAACAGATCGATCACCCGAGGGAATTATAATTTTTCGAATAGGTTTCACAAATGAGTTTTTTTCTGAATCAAATGCATATGACTGAGAGTTCTCTTAGTTTGTTAGAAGTTTTATTTTCATCACCACATGGCTCCTGAGATCTCCCCACAGTGGATACTAGATGGAAGGTTATGGTTGTGGGAGGGAATAACGATTATGGAAATGCTATGGGGGCATGGGCAAAGAGAGGTGGCAGGGGGCATGAGGGGACTGCAGCTGGCATGGGGTCAAGAGGACATGGAGATGGCATAGGGTATGCGGGAGAATGGAAGTAGGTGTGTGGGTGAGTTGTGAGAAAGGAGGGCCAAAGCCCTCACAGCCTTTTATGCAACTGGATTGAAGTCCCAAAGAGCTGAGGAAAGTCTTCTAACCAGCCTTCTAATCAGCACATGTGCCTCCATGGCTGGAACTGTCTCTGGAGGTGGTGGGTCAGATTTGATCAGGCCCCTGCTCCGTTGAGTGAAAATCTTGCATGCAGGGATTGTTTCCTTGAAAATGGGGGTGTCTCGATGGCAAGAATCTTGCCTTCTGTGTCTACTCTGTAAAGACCTTTCAAATTATTAATTAACAGGTCAGCCCTCAGCTTTCCCTTTTTAAGAGGAAATAAATCACACATCATTGATCCTTTTCCTGATAGATAGAACCTTGTCATTATTGTATCATCCTTGTAAATCGATTTTGTATGCTCTCCAGTGCCTCGATATCCAATTTATAACATGTTAACCAGAACTGTTCACAATACTCTCAAGTGCGGTTGAACCAAGGTTTAGCAGAACATCTCTATTTTTCAATTCTGTCCATCCAATTGATTGATTGATTGGTTTATTGTCACATGTACGGAAGTACAGTGAAAAATATTTTACTGCGGCCAAGGAAACGTACACAGTACGTACACAGTAGACAAAAAGAATAATCGACAAAGGACATTGACAAATAGTACATCGACAAATAGTTATTGGTTACAGTGCAGAACAAGGGCCAAACAAAGCAAATACATGAACAAGAGCAGCACAGGGCGTCGTGAATAGTGTTCTTACAGGGAACAGATCAGTCCGAGGGAGAGTCATTGAGGAGTCTAGTAGCTGTGGGGAAGAAGCTGTTTCTATGTCTGGATGTGCGGGTCTTCAGACTTCTGTATCTTCTGCCTGATGGAAGGGCCTGGAAGAGGGCAAAGCCTGGGTGTGAGGGGTCTCTGACAATGCTGTCTGCCTTCCTGAGGCAGCGGAAGGTGTAGACATAATCAATGGAGGGTGGCAAATTTGTGTGATGCGATGAGCAATAATGTTTGTTTTGCATTTTGTATGGTGCAGTTTTTGAAGGTTATTTGTTTCGGGAACATAGGAGTAGGCCATTCAGCCCCTTGAACCTGCTCTTCCATTCAACTAGATCATGGTTTATCCCATTTTCCCACACTATCTCAAATCCTACATTCTGATGGACTAGTGCAGCTTATTCTAAATGTCTTACATTATTGTTACCTGTTTGTTAATTTATTGTTCCATAGTTTAATTTAGGAAAAAAAGGATCATTAGTTACAAACTTTATCACTAAAAACAGAAGTTCTGCAAAATTGATATAAAGCACTAGTTGAACCCAGCTGGAGTATTCTGTTCAATTCTGGGCACCACACTTTGCAAAAGGTGAGAAGGCTTTGGAGATGGCACAGAAGAAATTTGCTGGAGTAGTTCCAGGGATTAGTACTGTTAGAAGGAAAGACTGGAGAAACTGTCATTGATTTCCTTGGGGAAGAGAAAGCTGAGATGAGAATTGACAGAGGTATTTAAAATCATGAAGGATATAAATATAGTTTAAATATATATTGTTTCCTTCAGCTGAAGGAATCGATAACCAGAGGACAAAGAACCAGAGGCGAGAAAAGGGGAAACCTTTTTACGCGAGTGATTAGGATTTGGAGTGCACTGCCTGATTGGGTGCTGCATACAGATTCAACAGTAGACAAGGGACATTGAATAAATACTTGAAAGAGAAAAATAAATGGAGGGAAAGAGCCAGGAAGTGAAATCTGGTGGGCCGAATGGCTCCCTTCTGTATTGATTCCATTATTTGGTGGCACAGTGGTTAGCACTGCAGTCTCACAGTGTCAGGGACATGGTTTTGATTCTGGCCTTGGGTGACTGTGTGGAGTTTGCACATCCTCCCCAGGTATGGATGGGTTTCCTCCGGTTGCTCCAGTTTCCTCCCACAGTCCAAAGATGTGCAGGTTAGGTGGATTGGCTATGCTAAATTGACCCTTGGTGACCAAAGATGCAGGTCAGGTGGATTGGCCGTGCTACATTGCCCCTCAGTGTCCAAAGATGTGCTGGTTATTGGGGTTACAGGGTTACTGGGATAGGGCAGAGGAGTGGGCCTTGATAGGGTGCTCTTTCAGAGGGTCCCTGCAGGCTCAATGGGCCAAATGGCCTCCTTCTGCACTGTCGTGCTTCTATAGAATTCTACAGTGGTTAAAGCCTAAATTGAGTCTGGTTTTGTGATCCGACAAGATGGGGAGAGAAACTATTGTGGCTCGGATGGTTTAGGAGTTAAGGAAATCTGAGGAAAGGCTTTTGTTTGAATGTCCTATGGACACCATCAAAATATGTTTGGATATCAGAGTCAGTGAAGATACTGGATGTGCATGCAGAGTTAGGAAGAATCCAATAAATGGAGTGGCTCGCTCAACAGAGTGGCATGGGAATTTGGTGATAATGGCAATTCAGTGCATTGGTGGGGATTGGGGGAGGGGGAGGATACATTTCCAAGTAATTTAACCAAAAGATAATTGTAATAAATAATGAAAAGGAGTTAGAGAGATACTGAAGTAAAGAAGTTAACAAATAAAAAAAGCACTAATTATTTAATTAAAATAAAGCTACTAGCGTTCAAATAATGATATTATATCCAGAATGATGTTATTACTAATAAATAGATAAATAAACAAAAACTCAAAATGTAATGCAGGGTATGTATCAGGGTGATGATATTTTGGAGTTTGTGGGCAGTGGAACTATCCCATACTCCCCTATCTGGAAGATCTGTCTCTACATTGAGACACTCCAGTCCAGGTTCCTTGAGTTGGTGTGAGAAAGACATTCAAACACATAAGGGAGGGGGAGGATTTCACATATAGCTTTCTCCAGAATGCTCAGAGGAACGTACAGGCACAGGGAGGGAAAGTGTGTTAGTCAGTAGGGTAGGGGAATAGATAAAGATAAAAGAAGAAAATTCACAGGCTCTGGTCCTTCCCAACAGGTCAAGGTATTTTCTACCTGTGGGAGTAATGAAAGAGGCAGAAGGAGGGCAGCAATAATGCTGGCCCAGGCATTGTTAAGCAGGAAGCTATCCAGAGCAGGGTGAGCAGAATGGAAATAAAGTAGTTATAAAGGATTTAATGATTAGTAGAATAGATTGCATCCAATGCAGCCACACTCAAGCATGCCAAACAGCTGCTACCTATCTGGTGTAAGGCTAATGGGCAGGGGAAGTGCAGTGGAATTCAGAAAGGGATGGGGAAAATCAACTTGTCATGAACCACATTGTGACCAATGACATGTTGGTTATAGGAAGCATGTTGTTCTGAAGGATCATGTTGAATTAGGAGGTAAATTAAAAAGCAAGATCTCAGATATGCCAATCTTATGGTTATTACCCAAGGACATAGTAATTGCCTTCGGGACAAAAACGAAAGTGAACATGGAGTGCAGTGGGGAGGAAGGGTACCACTTCCTGGGACATTGACACTAGTCCCAGGATTGGAGAGAACTGTAGCACTGGGGTGGCCTGCATCTGAACCAGGCTGGGACCAAGGACCTAACAGAAAGGGTTAACAGGCTGGTAAAAATTACAATAACTAATAAATAAGGGAATAAAGGGAGGGGCACTCAGTGAGAACTACATTAAAAGATAAAAGAGGGATAAGAACAAAATTCAGATCACAAACAGTGAGGTAGATACTCCAGGTAAAGAGTGTAGTGAAATCTCAAAGATAGTTACAGCAGGAGTGAGAAAAAACAAAACATGTTCAGCTAAATGGCATGTGAAAGCCAGCATTGGGACACAAGCACAAGTTAGGTCTTTTGCTCAAATAAAGTTTCATATAAAATGTACAAAAAATAAATAAATTCGGCAATGAAGAGGCTCAAATGCAGCTCACAAGATATGATTTCAAGAATTTACAGTGCAGAAGGAGGCCATTCGGCCCATCGAGTCTGCACCGGCTCTTGGAAAGAGCACTCTACCCAAGCCCACACCTCCACCCTATCTCCATAACCCAGTAACCCCACCCAACACTAAGGGCAATTTTGGACACTCAGGGCAATTTATCATGGCCAATCCACCTAACCTGCACATCTTTGGACTGCGGGAGGAAACCGGAGCACTCGGAGAAAACCCACGCAGACACGGGGAGAATAATATGGTGGTCATCACAGAGACATGGGTACAAGCTGCTCATAATTGGCAGTTAAATATTCCAGGTTATAAGGATTTTAGAAAGCTCAGCGATACTGGAAGAGCCGTGATAAAGTGACCTCATCCGCCATGTGGGAGATTCCCGTAGAGGCCGCTAAATCGTGCACAAACTCGGAAATGCAAATCTCAATGGCGAGATTTGAGTTTCCAAGTTTCCCCGCACCCCGCTGGTGACGTGGTCAGGTTCAAGCTCACATATTTTAAATAAATTATAATATCATTACCCAAATACTCCCCACCCCACCCTGGCGGCATGACGTCACGCTGGCACGAATCACTACTAGTTTTCAAAAAGGAAATCCACTCGTGATGACCATGCCAGGGGGTTGAGTGACATGCCCAGGCATTGCCTCCTGACACCCTAGCAGTGCTCCCTGCTGGGAGAAATGCCAGGGTCAGTGTCAGGGGGCACTACCAGGTAGCAATACCAGGGGGCAGTGCCAGGGGGCAGTGCTGGAGCCTCCATTAAGGGTGTTATCCTCCTCCACTTTGGGGGGGGGTCACCTCCTGCGTATGGGGGGTTTCAATTATCCATGGGTGGGTGTATGGGTTGGGGGGGGTTCCCTTCTGCGTGTGGGGGGTGTTCTTCTTTTCCGCTGGAATGTTCCTAGATCCATGGGTGGGGGGGGCCGTGGTCTTTCAATTAAACTTTGTGATTGGAACGCACTTTAAAAATGGTGCCCCGATATAAGATTCCTGGCACTGCCAGCATTTTTAGACCCTTCTCCTCCAGCTGGCTGAGTGAACCATGCCAACTCTTTGAAATTGAACAAAGTGCCGTCAGATCAGTGCTCGCCTGATCCAGCACATTGACAATATTTGGGAAGACTGCACCCAATAGGAGGAGGTATTACTTGAAGAAGCAAATAGGTTTGGGAGCATGTGGGGAGTTAAGAGATGCTGAAATTGACGCCTCATCTGGTTGCCAGCTCCAACCCAATTTGTTCATTAACTGGAACGCAGTGGGGTTGCTTGAAAACAACCCTGTGAGATTGTCAATTTCAATATGTTAATCACCCAGTCGGAGAGATATTAAATAAAAACAGAAAGTGCTGAAAACACTCAGCAGCATCAGTGGAGAGCGGAGCAGAGGTACGGGGCAGGATTTTCCGTCAGCTGACACCGGAATCGGAAAACGCGATTGGGCACAGAATCGGTTTTGATGCCAA
Source organism: Scyliorhinus torazame (assembly GCF_047496885.1). Lineage (NCBI taxonomy): Eukaryota > Metazoa > Chordata > Chondrichthyes > Carcharhiniformes > Scyliorhinidae > Scyliorhinus > Scyliorhinus torazame. The sequence continues at coordinate 245,185,714 of NC_092708.1, forward strand.
AATTGTGGCGGGCACAGGTTTCACACCAAATCACAATTCTCCGGTACCTCGATAGCGTCATTAATGCATTCCATTCCGCACGTATAGCAAACGCCTTTGACATATCATTAGTGGCCTGACCAGGTATTCTCCGGGGCCTCTGTGATTCTCCGCATCCAGTGTGGGGAATTCCCGACAGCGCGGTTCACTTGTGCTTTGACTGATGAGGGAGAAAGAGGAGGTAGGATATGGCCAGGCATGGCCATGGGCTGCCAGACCTGACACTGGCAAAGGTGGCTGGGGACGTGGGGAGGTGGGGGTCATTGCTAAGGCCAGGCTGTAGAGGAGGGGGGGGAGGGTTGGTGACAGGGGGATGGGCTATGAGGCCAGGGTGACCCCCCCGAGGGACTGTGGCGGTGTCCAGGCATGGACCGCCATTGGCGCGGAATGCAAGGCAGCCATCTTGCTGAGCACTCCACTGACCACCCACCTTCGCCTTGATTCTGCAGAGCGACATCAGACGTATGGGTGCTCCCACCTCACCACCCTCGTTACACAACTTCCACCATACCAGCCCCCCAACCAGCTGCCATCCCCCCGGCAGGGCATCACACAGCCTCTTTATTGCAACGCCCACAGTAGTCCCTATAGGGGGGCAGCGGATGGGGCCGCGGAGCATACTGATGCATGAGCAGCACCAGCCAATGGTAACACTGGCAGCAGGGACAGGTGGCAAGACCAGAGGCCCACACTGTGCCAGGCACCGGCGAGGCCAGAGGTACAGGGATGGGGGTGAGGGGGGACCGGACATACAAGGCAGAGTCTGTAGTGCCAATCAAGGCCACTGTGTAGTCTAGTGGTCCTGGTTGGGCACGGGGATACACACTATGCTAACATGTCGGCCGTTCACCTCTTTCATACATTGGATATTGGAATTCAACCAGCAATTGTGGCCTTCCTGCTTGTCGCCGCAGCCCTGGGGGATGGACTGCGGCTATATGAGCTGGACCTGCTCAAAGAGGAGGAAGCTTCAGCAGCGGAGCACGCCCCAGAAGAACAGGAGGCAGTCACTGAGGATGGAGAGCCAGCCAAGGAGGAGAAGATGGTGCAAAGGAGGTGCCGCATGAGGCATAGCATGTACTGGCAGAGCCTGTTATTCGAGGACCAGCTGGACCTGGCATGCCGACGATGACTCCGGCTGAACAGGGAGACAGTTCGACATATCTGCCAGATCCTGGCGCACTTGGTACCGCGGGGAAATGGGGGAGGATGCCCGCTCCCAGTGACCGTCAAGCTAAATGTTGACCCGAACGTTTACATGACGGGGTCCTTCCAGGCGCCGAGTGGTGACCTGTCCGGGATCTCACAGACCTCGGTGCACGGGTGCATCTGTGCCATCATTGAGGCCCTATATGCCCAGACGGCTCAATACATCCACTTAAATGTGGACTAAGCCCACCAGGATACCCGGGCAACGGGGTCTGCTGCCATTGCCGAGATGCCCCCGGTCCAGGGAGTGATTGATGGGATGCATGTTGCCCTACGATCATCTGCAGATTACAGGTCATTCTACACAAACTGAAAGGGGTTCCACTTGATGTGCAGTGCTGTGTGACCATCAGATGCACATCATGCATGTCTGCACCCGATACACGGGCAGTGTGCACGGCGCCTTCATCCTGGCACACTCGATAATTCCTGGCCTTCTTGAGGCGCACCCCCAGCTGGGGTGTTGGCTCCTGGGTGACAGGGGTTATCTGCTGTGGTTGTGGCTGATGACGCCTACCTGGAGGCCATAGACCAACACCGAGACCCGTTACACTGTTTCTCGTACAGCGACCAGGGGTATGATTGAGCAGTGCTTTGGCATCCTGAAGATGTGGTTCAGGAACCTGGACCACTCTGGAGGGGCCCTGCAGTCTGAAGCTGAGAGGGTTGTCGGCTTTGTGGAGGCCTGCTGATCCTCCACAACATCGCTAAGCAGAGGGGCGACGCTCTGGAGGAGGAGGATGAACGGCAGGCCTCGTCCGATGAAGGGAATATAGGGGAAGGATGGGCAGGAGATGGGGTCCAGGTCAGCATGGGAGGCTGCACAACATCTGTGCCCGAGCCAACATGCACAGGATGCCCTGATCGCCTCCAGGTTCACCACCAAGGGTGGAGAAATCTGATCAGGGGCATGGACACCGCATCCCACCCCCACCCACCCCGAGCTCCCATCGCTCCCCCTCCAGGCCGTGCCCCTGCCAGCACCCCCCCCCCCCCCTCCCATGATACATACCTGCTGAACAACGGGGTGTGGATCCTTGGTTGTCAGTAACAGTGGGGCTGGTCCATGGGATGGAGGGTGATGACCCGCTCTGCGATGAACTCAGTGCTCCGCATCGTTCGACAATATCTGACTCCTGCCCACAGTGGCACTTTCCACCATCCACCTGCGTAATCCCTGCACGCGAGCTGTCCATTCCATCACACGGTCTCATCGGATCCCTGAGGTGGCGGAAATGGGGATGGAGAGGGCGGGGTTGGGGAGGGCGGGGGGGGGGGGGGGGGTGGGAAGGGGTTGGGAAACCGGAGCGGTAAGGCCTTGGTGAACCACGGACCCCAAGCCAAACCCACACCCACCCCAATCGTCCGCCCATTCCCCCTCACCACCTGGTCTTTCCAGCCCAGCCCAGCCCTCACACCCATCTGACAGAGCACCAAGGCAGGTTGTAACATTGTGCGCAGGTGTTTAATGTGAAAACATATAAACATATTTGTGTCCTAGTCCCGATCACTAAACTGTACTCTGCACCCGTGCCAACTTAACTGTTGTCTACTTTTCTGGCCTTATGGGCCCTAACGCTACATCTAAGTGGATCCCCAGATGGTACATCACGAGAGGATGTGGCCTGCTGTGATTCCCACCCTGTGAACTGATCCCCATTGGCGGGTGTCTTCTGGAGCGACTGGGCCTGGATGGGCCTGGCTGCTGAGCAGGTGGCATGGTGCTGCCCTGTTCTGCCCACTGTATGTGCCAGGGTCAAAGGATGGGAGTCCAAGGCGGTGTGCTGTTCCGGCACTTCCCCTGCAAGAATCACCAGCATGGGTCCCATCACCTCTCCCTCCCTCGGGGTTCCCATGGGATGTGGTGCGAGCAGAGCAAAGCCCTGAGGCTTCCCCGCCACCTGGTTCTGACAGTCCTGGGTCTGCATGATCGTGGACATGGAGCACAGGAAGTAGACCACCTCCTTCTGGAACTGCACCATATCACGCTGCGACTGTGTCACATCAGCCAGTGACTGTGCCATCTCCCTCTGGGACGGGACCACCTCCTTCTGTGTCTGCATCACTTTGGCCAGCACCTGGGAAATGCCGCCGATGCTCTCAGCCATGGCCTGCTTTGACTGGGCCACGATCAGGAGCGCCGCTGCAATGTCCAGGTGGCTTTGGCACATTCCTGCCTGTGAGAGGGCAGCTCCATCCTGGGTCTCAGCCACCGCCTGCACAGAATGCCGCAGGGCTTAGACATGTTGATCCATGGCCGAAACCCTCACCCCCAATGCCTCCACCGCAGACCCCACCCATTCAGTTTTGGGCTGGGACGCATGGCCGGTACCACCTCCTGCTCCTGCAAGCGGTTGGACTCCTCCACCTGCACCTGCAGGTGCTGGATGCTCGTCGACATTCCCTCATGTAGCCCCTGGCTCTGCGTCTATATCGCCACAATCGATGGGACTTTCCGTTCCAGAAGCCCAAAACCCATCTGGACAGCAGCCAGCCCCTGGGGTCGGTCTGCCCTCTGACCGTCCGCCCCCTTGGGAGTTCCTACCTCCAGCTGCTCCACAAGAGCATGTTTGTGGTGCGGACCAGATAGTGCCCCCGAGCCTCTTCACTAAAGTGCCCAACTGAGGTGAGTGTCTCCTGGTTGGTGGAGGGTGTTGGAGACAGCTGTGACGGGAAATCAGTGACATCCTCGGGCTCGAGCTCCGGGGTGTCCTGGGTCTCGTGTCTATGGCTTGTGTCCATGCCGGTGTCCTTATCGCTGGTCGGCATCTGAGGTCTGGACGTGGCTGTGGGCGGGGGCTGGGGATACCAGCAGGACCCACCCAATCACCAGCAGCTCCTGCAGGACACAAGACAAGATGCATGATTAGACCGCGGGCCGGGGGGTTGAATGGGGTGTGTGGGAGAGGGCGGTGTGTTTGGGAGGGAGGAGTAGAGGTGGTGGTGGAGGGGGGGGATGGGTGGGGGGGAGGGGGTAGTGAGGATGGTGTGACGATGATGTGAGGGTGATGTGGGGGTGAGAGTGGTGTGTGGTTGGTGTGGAGGTGAGGGTGGTGTGACGGTGGTGTGGGGGTGGTTATGGGGGAGGGGTTGACACGCATGTCACAGGGAACCGCAAATCAGCGGTGTCTCACTTCCTTGCCCAACGCCAAGGTCCACCCCGGCGACTGCCCTTTCCTCTGGCCGCCAACCACGTCCAGAGCCTACTACTCTGTCATGGTGAGGGGTCGCAGGTGCGGCAGCCCCCATCCAATCTTTTCCTGCTCCCGGCAGTTATGGGCAGCCTTCTCCTGGGGCAGGGAACAGAAAACTCAGTGTTAGACAGTCCGACACATGCAATTCAGGGGGTGGGCAGCTGGTGGCTTCAGTGGTCAGGGCACCCGGTCATGGCGACCGGTATTAGTGCCGGCATGTGGTGCAGGGTGGGGGTTGTCAGCCTCCTGAGTGTCAATCGTGAATCCGGAAAATCCCATTTCTCATTGGAATCCATGTCATTGAACCTTAACCACAACCTGCCTTGAAAGTGTTGTCCAAGTTTAAGTTGTGAATACATGGCTGCCTGATGTATTTTATTGTCAGTCATATGTACAGCACATCCACTCGATCTGGGCAGGGCACTGATGACGAGTACTTCAATTCCAGAGATTTCTGCTCACTGAAGTACCTCAGTTTTGTTTGCCCTCTCATTTGATATCCCTGATGTTCCAAATGCATCTCATATCCAGTCCGTTAAAGTAGTGCCATCTGAATCGGCACATGCAGGTCATCATCATGCCAACTCAACCTAATGGATCTGCAATCCTGGAAGCTAGGTATTAATGCAGTGGCTGAGTTTCAAAGCCAGAGAGGCAAGCTGCACTTATCTTTAAGGATCCAGGCTCTACCCAAACTCATACACTTTTCGCCTTCTTTGCACATCCCCACACTGCTCCCAGCATTGTCATCAAGTTAACCACCAACCCCCACCAGTTTCATATTTTAACAAGAGGACATAAGTAAGAAAAAGCAGAGTCTCTGGTTAAAATTGAGGGAACAAGAGAGGGCCGCACGGTAACACAGTTTTTAGCACTGTTGTTTCACAGCTTCAGTGTCTTGGTTCGGTTCCCGGCTTGGGTCACTGTCTGTACAGAGACTGCACGTTCTCCCTGTGTCTGTATTTGTTTCCTCTGGGGGCTCTGGTTTCCTCCCACAGTCCAAAGACGTGCAGGTTAGCTGGATTGGCCAATGCTAAATTGCCGTAAGTGTACAAAAAGGTTAAGTGGGGTTACTGGGTTACATGGATAGGGTGGAGATGTGGGGGCCCAGGCAGTGTGGACCCTGGAGTTAAGGAGAAAGGCCTGTATGAGATACCTCTGTGCCTGTATGCAGTTAAACCTCATTATCGTTTTCAATAAACCTCGTTGTTATACAAGGGCCAGTGCAGGCCCGAGGGGCCAAATGGCCTCCTTCTGCACTACAAATTCTATGATTCTATGAAGAGAGGACTTTAAATTGTAATGGAGTTATCTACATGTTGTGGGAAAGAGACGGAATAATATACTTGAATTGGAAGGCAGTAACTTATGACTGAGGAAGTGACAAGGATCTGTACAGCTGCCTCAACTATCCATCATATTCATTCAAGATTTAGAAAACACAACAGAGCTATATATCCAAGTTTGTCGATGCCACATAGATAGTGCTTTAGTACGTAGTTAGACAGGCCTATAGAACTACAAAGAGAAGTGAGTAGATTAATTGGCTGTGTGGAAATGTGGCAGATGGTTTTCAATGCAGCTAAGTGTGAGGTCATCCATTTTAGATCAAAAAAGGATCGATTCGAGCAATAATTAAATGGCGAAAAGCTAGGGTCAGTGGAAGCCTAACAGGATTTAGGGGCCCATGTGCATCGATAGTATCTAGGTACAAAAAGAAATCAAAAAAGCTAATTTTGCAACACATTTACAACACCTAGCTGAAGAAAATCGTGGTAGCATGGCCCCTTTAAGAGACAATCTTTCGCAGGCCATGTGATCCGCTCAGGGCCAATCGCATGGGACTGTGTAAACTCCGGCCAACGGGAAAAAAACATGGGGCCTTGGGAGCTGGGGCCCAGGCAATGTGGATCCAGCAGTCAAGGAGAAAAGACCTGTAAGAGATACCTCTGTGACTGTATACAGTTAAACCTCATTATCGTTTTGAATAAACCTCTTTGTTATACAAGAAGCCTCCTCAGTGATACCCCACACTATTACATGAAGACAAGAGTAAATTGGGGAACGATCACAAGTTTCGAATTCATGGGTGAAGGGGTTGCATCGGAAATCTCCAAGAAACGGAAAAGACTAGTCGATAGAAAAACAGTGAGTGAGAAACAATGGACGGGATTCTCCGCCCCACCGCACCAGTTTTCTGGTGTGGCGTGCCCCCACTGGCAGCAGGATTCTCCATCCCACCAGCCGGCCAATGGATTTTCCCATTGTGGGTAGCCCCACGCCGTCGGGTTGGGTGCGCTGCCGGCGCAACGGAGAATGCCGTTAGTGGAGAATCCAGCCCAATGCCTATGATAGGAAAACTCGGTGCCTTCGACCGGCAGGCGGTGAAGACAGGAGCCAATATATCGAGAGATTCCAGTTCTTTTAACCAACGGTGAGATCATGGGGAAAGATAAGCAAAAGGCCATTCTGTTAATGGATTGGGTTGGATTGGATTTATTGCCACGTGGACCGAGGTACAGTGAAAAGTATTGTTCTGCATACAGTCCAGACAGATCATTCCATGCATGAAAAAATATAGGACATGCATAAATATACAATGTAAATACATAGACGCAGGCATCGAGTGAAGCGTACAAAGTGTAATACTACTCAGTACAGAAGATGTGTGAACAGATCAGTTCAGTCCATAAGAAGGTCGTTTAGGAGTCTGGTAACAGTGTGGAAGAAGGTGTTCTTAAATCTGTTTGTGCGTGTTCGCAGACTTTTGTATCTCCTGCCCGACAGAAGAAGTTGGAAGAGAGAATAGCCTATGTGAGAGGGGGTCTTTGATTATGCTTCCCACTTTCCCAAGGCAGCGGGAGGCGTCGACAGAGTCAATGGATGGGAGATGGGTTTGCGTGGTGGACTGGGCTGTGTTAATGACTCTTTAGTTTCTTATGGTCTTGGGCCGAGTTGTTGCCATACCAAGCTGTGATTCAGCCAGATAGGATGCTTTCTATGGTGCATCTGAAAAATTAGAAGTCAATGTGGACATGGTAAATTTCCTTTGTTTCCTGAGGAACTATGGGCCCCAGAGATCTATAACCTCATGAGGAATTTAACATTCCCAGAGGCCCCAGATACAAAATTCTTTGACCAGCTAGTAACACTTGTAAAAGGGCACTTCAACCCTAGACTCTCCATTATACTGCAGTGGTATATATTTAATTTGGCCATCAGGGACCCAGGGGAGGCTATTTCAGATTTTGTTGCCAGACTTCGCCACATGGCTGAAACCTGTGAATTCAGCTCAGCATTAAGCGAAATGCTACCCGACAGTCTGGTATATGGTATCAACAATATCAATGTACAAAGGAGATTATTATCAAAATGAAAATTACCCTGGAAAAAGCAATTGAAATAACTCAAGCAACTGAATGCGCCGAGAAGGGTGCCTCTGAGCTATAGTGCATGCAGGAAGGCAAAGTGAATCAACTTTGGAGTTGAACGGCTGTTAGGCGAGCACCCTAAGTGACAGGCACAGAGGAGGCTGAACAGAGATTCCAGGAGCAGGATTGTAGTCAGAGGGAAGGAAGAAAAGTGAGCCATCAGCCCAGGAATTTTAATGAGTGTTACAGATGCGGGGAGACAACACCGAAGAAATGTGCCATTGCAGAAATTGTCATACCAACAACAATCGGCTCAATTACCCATGATCATTATGGAAGGACAAGGACCGAGCCTCATGGGACGAGAGTGACCAGGTCGGATAAACCTAACTGGCTAGAAAATTCCAGGATATCAGATGGAACTTTCCAAAAAGTACGAAGATGTGTCTCAAAATTAGCTCCTGCCCTACCAACTGTGGAAAGACAAACTCAGTTGCAAAGACAGAGTATTGCTCTGGGATTCCCAGGTGGTGATACAAACCCCGGCAAGAGAGCCACTGCTGCAGGACTTGCACAGTGCCACCCTAACCAGACTAAGATGAAAATGTGGCCAGGAGCTACATATAGTGGCCGGATAGTGACAAAGATAATGAGAACCTGGTTCATCAGTGTGACTTCCATCAGTTACAGCAACCTTGCCACCTGTGGTTCAACTGGATCCACGGACGTGGCCTTGCTGTCCATGGACAAGGTTACACATTGGTTTTGCTGTCTCTTCCTGGGAAGAATGTTCTTGACACTGGTGACCACCCACTCGAGGTGGCTGGACATCCAGTAAATAGGGATGACAATCTCAGCCACCTGAGACGCCATTCACGGTCTTCCAGAGTATTGGTTTCCAATAATGGCACAGCTTTCATGGGGGAAGATTTCCAACATTTCATGCAGACTAATGGCATCCACCACATCCAAACTCCCCTTATCACCCGGCATCAAATGGCTGGCAGAAAGAGTGGTAATCTTTTAAATCTGCAATGATTAAACAACTAGGTCGGTCAATGCGCCTCAAGTTAGCTCATTTCCTCGTGTCATACAATAATACCCCTCGCATCACTACTGCGGTCACACCAGCAAGCTTGGGCAAGCCGCCCAATAGAAGTATCACAACTCGGTGAAAGGCAACAGATCATTTAAAATCGGTGACCTAGTTTTTGTGAGGAACTTTGCATCTGACCTATCATGGATACCAGGGGACATAATGGAAACACCTGGTGCTGTCTCATACCTGGTGGACTTACAAGGGACACAAGTGTGGAAGCACATAGACCATATGAGGAGTCGAGAGGCCGCAGAACCAACGACCGAACAGGTGGTTCCGGTAGGGACTACCAATGCCCCTTCAGTGGCGACTGAAGCAAGGAAACTGGATGGCTCAGAAGAGGCCACTCCCACTTCTCCTGAGGGGATCAGAGAGGGAGGCACCCCCAATGCCCATATCTAGATCTTGAAGCAACCTTGGATTCTATCGCAGGGAAGTGCGTGAACCCCTGGGAGCCACAGCCCAGGAAGTGTGGACCCGGGAGTCAAGGAGTAAAGACCTGTATGATATATCTCTGTGCCTGTTTTTAGTTAAACCTCATTATCATTTTCAATAAACCTCTTTGTTATACAAGAAGCCTCCTCAGTAATACCTCACACTATTGCACACAGCTGGAGTGCTTTTCTGGACACTGCACTTTAGAAGGATATATTTGCTTTGGAAATTGCGCAGAGCAGATTTACCTGAATGTTAAAAGAGCTCCAAGGATTAGATTATGAAGATAGGTTTGCATAAACTCGGTTTCAATTTCAAGGAATATAGAACCTTGAAGACTCATTTGATCAAGGTTGCTACGAGTTTGAAAGGAATTGATAGGATAGATAAATAGAAATTATTTTCCGCTAGTGGAGGAGCCATAAATGTAAGGGCAAGGGACATAACCTTAAAATCAGAGCCAGGTCATTCATGATAGAAACAATTGCTCACAAAGCTTGGTAAAATATGGAACTCTCTCCTATGAAAGACAGTCAACGCTAACCTAGTTAATGGTTTTAAATCTGAGATGGTTAGATTGTTGCTATTCAAGACTATTAAAAGCCATTGAGCCAAGGCAAGGATGTAGATCAGCAATGATCTTGTTGACTGAAAATAAAAATGAAATGAAACGAAAATCTCTTATTGTCACAAGTAGGCTTCAAATGAAGTTACTGTGAAAAGCCCCTAGTCGCCACATTCCGGCGCCTGGTACGGGAATTGAACCCGCGCTGCTGGCCTTGGTCTGCTTTACAAGCCAGCTATTTAGCCCACTGTGCTAAACTAGCCCCTAAGACTGACAACTTACTTGAGTGGCTGCATTTCCCACTCACTTTCTAATGCAGTCTTCAGGCTGTAAATTATGATAGTGAATTAAAATATAGAGCTTGATATAAGAAAGTACAAAAATGGTCCAAGAAGGAAACTCTCTATGTCATAAGAAAGAATGACATACAGCCCAGTGATCATAACAGAGAAGATTAGACCCATAGGGCAGTCAGTGAAGGATATCCACATATTCTTCTATTTTTATTTGAATGCTAACTGAAAAGTATTCCATTGTAAAATCAAATTCAAATATTAGCTGGATTAATTCACATAAAAATATATGAATGGAAAGGATACAATTTACGCAGTGAGAACATACCAACACCTACACTGCTTGAAATTAAAAAAATAATAAAGTCGCATTCTTACTAACGTGGTAAATGCAGGTTTGCTATCTTGGCTAAAATATTTATTTATTAGTTGGTCCAGACTTCTTGATGCTACTTGCAAAAGTAAAACCCTTATTCATTATCAGAGAAAGTCCCAAAATACGTGTTTGTTAGGTGGATTGGCCATTCTGAATTCTCCCTTATTGTACCCATACAGGTCCCGGAATGTGGTGACTAGGGGCTTTTCACAGTAACTTCATTGCAGTGTTAATGTAAGCTTACTTGTGACAATAATAAATATTATTATTGTAAAAGAAGACTGGCAGTAATAGAGATAGACTCAGGGTGGAATTTTCCCATAATTTGTCAGAGTGTGAGACTCCGACTTAAAACGGACCTGTATCTCTCCAGATGCACAGACGAAATCAGAGTTTTCAGATGAGATCTTCTGACACAGGGCTGTGCAGGGTCTGATAGAACTGGCAAGGCCGCCTCCACAGAGATCACAGCATCATCTTTAAAGGCCGCCCCAATCTGAACCAAAAATAAACGCCCCATAGCTCCATCCCACAGACACGGAGGATGCACCCCACAAGCTCTCCCCACCTTCCCCACCACTGCACAAGAAACAGGGCCTCTCCCCTCCCAACGCGCCACCCACAAGCATAGGTGCTCCCTGTCCACCCCCCAGCAATCATAACGGGAACACCCTAACAATGGGGCTCCCCATAGGGTCCCCCCCTGGAACTGACCCCTGGAACAGGTTGGCCCTGCCAGGTTGCCACTGCCAGGAAGCAGCCAACCTGCACCAAGGGCAGTGCCAACCTGTTCCCGGTGGAAGTACCAGGGCACTGCCCAGGCATGCCCCTCTCCATCTGAAGACTACACTTACTTTTGCATTGCGAGGGGATTCCCTCGACTGATTCACATCAGTATCGAACTCTTCCAAACCTCGCTGACACAACATTATGTCAGCGAGGTGTGAATATTATGAGAAGGGAGATCATGTGGTCAGGGGCTCACTAACTATAATAAAATTTACTTAAATGTAGTACAATAAGGTTCTGATCCTTTGTACGTAGGAACCTCAATATATCATCGGTGAGGTACATGTAAAATCAGGAAAGGTGATCTTGCCGGTGAGATTTACTTTTCCCGATTCTTGTGGGATTTTGTGCCTGTGTCACCGTTCTCGCTGATGGTGAACAGGGGCACAAAACCATCCCCAAAGAGTCAAACTTCAAAAGTGAGAAAAGCAAAGAAGAGCGAGACGGTAATATCTTATTTTAGCCTCTGTTGTGAATTTTAAATTTTTTTTATTATTCATTCATGGGATGCGGGCATCATTGGCTGGGCTAGCATTTATTGCCCATCCCTAATTGTCCTTGATCTGAATGACTTGCTGGGCCATTTCAAAGGGCAGTTAAGAGTCAACCACATTGCTGTGGATATGGAGTCACAAGTAGGCCAGGCTGGGTAAGGACGACAGATTTCCTTGCCAAAAGGACATTAGTGAACCAGATGGGTTTTTATAAAAATCGACAATGGTTTCACGGTCATCATTAGACTTTTAATTCCAGGTTTTTATGGAATTTAAATTTCACCATCTGATGGTTCGAACCCAGATCCACAGAGCATTTACCTGGGTCTCTCGATTACCCATTCATGAACAAGAGTAAAATAATATATGGCCGCCCCAGTATTCCTGATCGCCTCAAAATGGTGAAAAATGCCTGAGGTTACAGATAACAAACCTGTATTGTTTACTAACAATCCAATCACTACAATAAGCAGTCTGCTTTTCAGGCTGCTGTCACCATGGGAATATTTCCTTTAATATTGCAGCCATATTATTGGCTGAAAAACTCAGTTCAGGCAACATAGACTGAACCCAATTCCTACGCAGGGTGCCAGCTGGAAAACAAGCAATATGCAAACTGGAAGCCAGATGTACAGAAGTGCACCTTCAGGGACCTCTTGTACCATCAAAACCCTCATTCATTACTTTGTTAACTTTCCGCTTGGCTATTCCAATTGGAGTCATTTCTTTCAGTAAAGTTAGGCGAGAAGAGAATATTAGCTACAAGTTCAAATCAATTCCAACCACTCACAGCAGCGTCATCTCCACAAGGGAATGCATTGCCTAATCACCTCCATTCAGACCTTGAATAGTGGTGTCACTATATGCAACCTCAAATATGACTGATCAGAGAGAACCCATATGTACTTGTAAAGGGTAAGACATGTGGAACAAAGTTAGTTGAATTTGAGGTCAGTGCTAATGTTGTAGACAGGGATAGGAAGCAGAGAGTGGTGCTGAATGGATGATTTTCTGTGTAGGGGGCTACCCAGGCACCTTTATTAGGAGAATAGCTTTTCTTGATCTTCATAAATAACCTAGAATTGGGTATAGGGAGTAGAATTTTTAAGTTTGTGCATGATACAAAACCTGGCAGTGTAGTAAATAGGACAGTAGGTAGCAGACTTCAGGAGAACATAGATAGACTGGTGAAATGGGAAGACTCATGGTAGATGCTATTCAATGTGGATAAGTGTAACCTTTGGGAGAAACAACATGGACTGGATTCTCCGGTCCCCCAGCTGCATGTTTCTCGGCGGCACACCATTTGCTGGCGGTGGGATTCTATACTCCCGCCGCTTGTCCATGGGATTTCCCATTGAAGCCATCCCACACTGCCAAGAAACCCACAGGCAGTGGTGCACAGTTGGTTGGTGTAGCCACCTAAATTGGCCAACTCCCGATTTAAAATGGCGAATGGCAAAGGCTGAAGGGAAATTCAGCCAACACAGGCAGAAACCAGCAGGTGCAGGTTTGCTGTGTATTTAACTCTGCAAAAGCCCAGACATCATCGATACCAGCGACCATCAGCATAATATTGTAGCAGCCATCTACATACTAATGAGCAATCCCCGGGAACAATAGCAACATTTGGGACACACAAAACTAAGCCAGACTCCCCGGCGCCAGCAGGAGCCAACACAAAAGAGGTTAACGAACACCTCAAGACTGCCCATCGATCAGGGAACCGCTCCAGTATTGGAGAAATCGAACCAAGCGATTGGAACGAAGTCCAATCACCTAGAACCAGGTACAGGGTCCTCCCCGAAAGGCGGGAAGCCCCTGGGGACTAGAAAGTTAAGCCCCAATTTCAAATCGCTCTCTTCTTCCTGCCCAGGTCACCCAGCAACACGAACCAACCTTGACCGTGACCGGTGCTGTGACCGCCGAAAGACCGTAAGTCTTAATTCAACGCTCGCTACGAGGTAGGCGCTCCTAGCTACCAATCCGTCCCAACTTCGAATCCCGCAGACTCAGAACCCGAACGAAAGGCCATTTGTTCCCCTGACCTGGTGGGCCAGTCCGAAGTTAAGTATAGGCCTGTTAGTTGTAGAAGTAGCTTAGACGTAGAATTTGTGGATGAGCAGCGATTACTGTGTATAATAAATGTGCTTTGATTTGAATCTTACTAATCGGTGTATTGAGTTATTGATCATTACTTGGACTTGAACCTCGTGACCGTATTATAAAGATACCTGGCGACTTGAGAGCAAAGGTAATAAAACAGAGCAATTGAACCAACCGAAAAGTTAGCAACATTATTTGGCGACTCCGCCGGGACCCGATCTAGAAGTGGCATAACCACTCCGGCAGAACCCAGAATTTGAATTAGAGATCCAATTGGGAACAGAAAACCACAAGCGTTCAATCAGTTCTGATCAACCCTCATAATTCGGAAGTGTGTGTATGCATGCGTAACTAACAGGGTAGTAAAACTGATAGATTTTATGTTGCGACAAAACTGTTGGGAGTTTGTATTTCGGAAAGTAGCGAAAGCCGTACCCGTATTAACAGCACCGCTTTAATACCCCTGTCCCAAATTTGAAGAGCAGCATTCGGATAGGAAAGATGGCAATGCAGGCAATGCAACGCCACATGAACCCAGAGGAATTTGCGGTCGCAGCGACCAGCAGCAGTAGAGTGGGACAATGTCCCATTTGGGAAGAGGAGATCAGGAAATATCTCAAAGGGAAGGGATGGCCCCTTTGGAGTGAATTATGTGACAATGAGGAATCAGGCCCCGGGAGTATAGGACATATTTGCTGGGAGACCCTGAGCGAGATACACAAGAAGAGCTTAGAAAAAGCTCGCAAGCCGATGGCAATCGTGTCCTGCTTGGCACAGTTGCGAGGCACAGAGGAGGTCGTTAGGACGCTCCGGAAAGAGGTAGAAGGCATACATCGAATGAGTAAGGTCGGTGTAAGTGAGGTAGAAAGAGAGAACTTAGAGTTGAGGAAGAAGTTGGCAGCAAAAGACGGAGAGGTGGATGATGCCAAAAGAGCACACCAGTCTTGTCTGGCGCACTTAAGTAGCTTCCAGTCCCAGTATGAAAAGGCCTATCAGGACACGCAAAGTGCAGTCCTGGTACGAGAAGAAACCGAGAAGCAGGTAGAGACATTGCAGAGGCAGTGTAGTGACCTGAAGGCAGCATTAAGAGCACTCCATGCTGCCACCACGGAGCAAAGACAAAGCTCACTAGATCACGCAAAGTGCCGGAAGCAGATTGCAGAATTGCAATCGCTGCTTTCAGTTCAAAAAGGATTCCAGGAAACGTTTGGAGCAAAATTAGATAAGGAAGACGGCCCTGATTGGGAAGAATTAAATGAAACAGCGCAGAGATATGTTCAGGGAACATGTGCGCAGGGAAAGCCACAGAAGAGGAAAGCGCCCCAACCCCCCGCTGAGCAGATAGTTCAGGCTCCAATGAACCCAGTAACCACCCACCGCACAGCCATATCAGACGACGCGGAATTTCTATACACCACCCCCTTAACAGTGACCCAATTACAGGACGCGTGCGATAAGGTCACACCGTTTCTCCCCACCTCAGACCCCCACCATTTCTTTGCCAGAGTAAAGCAGCAGGCAACCATGTACGGCCTGGATGAGCGAGAGCATGTAAAGCTCACAGTTTTAAGTTTAGATCCTTCAGTCGAGCAGCCCTTCCCGACCCACAGAATGTAGGAGGAGGCACCCTTGCAGAAATGCATACCGCGATCCTGGATGCGATCGGGTATAACCGGGGTGACCCCATAGATGGCCTCAACAAATGCAGGCAAAAGAAAACCGATCACCCCACAGCGTTTGCTGGACGCCTGTGGATCCATTGTGCAGCAGTCTTTGGAGACGTAGACCGCGCCATTTGTCCCCAGACAACATGGCCAAATGGACCCGCACCCTTATCTCCCATGCCACAGAAACAGGACAAAAAGCTTGCATGAATTATGATACCTCAGAGGAGGCTCATAACGAAAAGTGGGTAGTGAAAAGATTCTCCCGCACCTGGGAGCAATCTGTACAAAACAAACCCACAGGTAAAAATCCCGAAGAAAAGCAGGCCGACGCAGATATACAGGCAGTTACAACACACCAGAACCCCGCATGGGTAAATGAAGGAAAGAACAGCCCCCCATCCAAGTCACAGGAGTGTTACAACTGTGGACAGTTGGGACACTATGCAAGAGAATGCAATGCTCCACGAAAGCCACAGAGAGCCCAGCAGACGGGCACTCTGAGTAAGAAGAAGACAGAACCCATTCATACTGTTAGCACCCGTTCAGATCAGACGGACCTGACCGGAACGGACTGACGCTGTTCGGGCTCCCCCAGTTGGGTCTGCGACACCCTTTGGGATAGGTCCGGACGACCAGTAGTTGCAGCGAAAATTCGGGGACAGCCCATCGAATTTCTAAGGGACACAGGAGGGTCCCGCACCACAATAAATTCCTCCACCCTGTTGCAAAAGGACACGTGGCCCACTACAGCCACCATCACCCTCAGCGGCTTTACAGGCCACTCACAGCAGGGACACATCACAGCCCCTGTACCCATTCAAACCAGAAACATCACCACCAAGCACCCCGTGGTTTTAGTTGACCTGCCCCACACAGTAGAACACATTCTAGGAATAGACTTCATGAATTCCCACAATGTTTCATTTGATGCAGTCAACCTGTGTGTCTGGAAAATGGCAAAATCCGCAAGAGCCCCCGCAACGCTCAACATAGGAGAGTACGCGAACAAAATTAGCGCAGTAGGCAAATTCTGGTTCAACCCGACCACGCTTAGCACGGACAAGCAGGTTAGGGCAGTTCTGCAAAAGAACAGGGCAGCATTTGCAACCCACCAACACGACTGTGGCCGGATGACTGGCTCCGTACAAATCACAGGACCTGACCCTAGACCCCAAAAACAGTATGGATTTCCCCAAGAGGCAGAGGGAGAAATCGTAAAAGTAATCGAAAGCTTATTAGAGCAGGGCGTACTTAGATCAGTAGCCTCCACTAATAATGCCCCGATTTGGCCAGTGAGAAAGCCCGATGGATCATGGCGACTGACCATCGATTAACGGGAACTCAATAAAATCACCCCCGCAGCAGCCCCCACAGTTGCAACAAGTCCCGAGACCATGCTCAAGCAGGGACTCAATTCCCGATTCTTTACGGTTTTGGATGTCAGTAATGGATTCTGGTCCATTCCATTGGCAAAGGCATGCCAGTACAAATTTGCCTTCACTTTTAAAAATCAGCAGTACACGTGGACATGCCTGCTACAAGGATTCCACAACTCCCCCTCCATTTTCCACCGACAGCTGGCAAATGGTTTAGCCAGATTTTCTCGCCCCGAATGTCTGGTCCAGTACGTAGATGACCTACTACTGCAGACAGACACCAAGGAAGAGCACATCGAGCTTCTGTCCGAACTCCTGGAACTCTTTTTAAAAAAAAATATATTTTATTGAAATTTTTTTCCCTGAGCAACATTTTTCCCGTTTACAAAACAAGCGAAACGATAACAGTAACAAAACAGAAATTTTAAAACTTTTTAACAATAATAATAATAATAATAATATACAAGTAACAAAACCTCGTACTCTATTGACCTATACTCAACTGAGCCTCCTCCCCCCTGGGTTGCTGCTGCTGGTCATCCGTCTTCCCTCTAACGTTCCCCTAGGTTGTCGAGAAATGGCTGCCACCGCCTGGTGAACCCTTGAGCCGATCCTCTCAGGGCAAACTTTATCTGCTCCAGTTTAATAAACCCCGCCATATCATTTACCCAGGCCTCCAGTCCGGGGGGTTTCGCCTCCTTCCACATGAGTAGGATCCTGCGCCGGGCTACTAGGGACGCAAAGGCCACAACGTCGTCCTCTTTTGCCTCCTGCACTCCCGGCTCTTCCGCAACTCCAAATAGAGCTAACCCCCAGCCTGGTTTGACCCGGGCCTTCACCACCTGCAAAATCACTCCCGTCACTCCCTTCCAATACCCTTCCAGTGCCGGGCACGCCCAAAACATATGTGCGTGGTTTGCCGGGCTCCCGCCGCACCTCCCACATTTGTCCTCCACTCCAAAGAACCTGCTCAATCTTGCCCCCGTTATGTGTGCTCTATGTAGCACCTTAAATTGAATCAGGCTAAGCCTGGCGCATGAGGAAGAGGAATTTACCCTGCTTAGGGCATCAGCCCACATACCCTCCTCTATCTCCTCCCCTAATTCTTCTTCCCACTTTCTTTTTAGTTCGCCCACCGACTCCTCCCCCTCTTCCCTCATCTCTTTCGCAGTTGGTGCGCCAACAGGCGACTAGCCTTTTCCCCATATTCATACCTCCTCCCCTGTGCCTTCCTCCACAGTACCTCCGCCTTTCTTGTGGTCAGAAGGTCAAACTCGGTCTGGAGTCATCTCCTCTCCCTGTACAGCTCCTCCTCCGGGGTCTCTGCAAATTCCCTGTCCACCCTTAAAATCTCCCCCAGTAATCTATCCCTTTCCTTGGCCTCTGTTTTCCTTTTGTGGGCCCCAATAGAAATCAGCTCTCCTCTGACCACCGCTTTTAGTGCTTCCCAGACCACTCCCACAGGGACCTCGCCGTCGTCATTGACCTCCAGGTATCTCTCGATACACCCCCTCACTCTTGCACACACTCCCTCATCCGCCATCAGTCCCACATCTAATCGCCAGAGTGTTCTCTGCTCCCTGTCCTCTCCTACTTCCAGGTCCACCCAATGTGGGGCATGATCCGAAACCGCTATGGATGAGTATTCAGCTTCTTCCACCCTAGAGATCAACGACCTTCCTAAAACAAAAAAATCTATCCGGGAGTACACTTTATGGACGTGGGAGAAGAAGGAATACTCCCTAGCCCTGGGTCTAAGAAATCGCCATGGATCCACTCCCCCCATTTGGTCCATAAACCCCTTAAGTACCTTGGCCGCTGCCGGCCTTCTTCCAGTCCTTGAGCTGGATCTATCTAGCCCCGGGTTCAGCACCGTATTGAAGTCCCCTCCTAAAATCAAATTTCCTGCCTCCAGGTCCGGAATACGCCCCAGCATCCATCTCATGAACCCCGCATCGTCCCAATTTGGGGCATACACATTAACCAACACGACCTCCATTCCCTCCAGCCTACCACTCACCATTACATATCTACCTCCACTATCTGCTACAATGTTCTTTGCTTCAAATGCTACCCGTTTCTCCACCAAAATGGCCACCCCTCTGTTCTTTGCGTCCAGTCCTGAGTGGAACACCTGTCCCACCCATCCTTTCCTTAGCCTAACTTGGTCCGCCACCTTTAGGTGCGTCTCTTGGAGCATAACCACGTCTGCCCTTAGTCCTTTCAAATGCGCGAGCGCTCGGGCCCTTTTTATCGGTCCATTCAGGCCTCTCACGTTCCACGTGATCAGCCTCACTGGGGGACTACCTGCCCCCCTCCCGTGTCGACTAGCCATTACCTTCTCTAGGCCAGTCCCATATCCCGCCTCCGCGCTCCCGCTCGCTCCCCCAGCGTCGCATTCCACCCCCGACCACCCTCTCTTTAGCCATTTCCTTTTGGATTTCCGCAGCAGCAACACAGTTGTCCCCTTCCCCCCCTGCCCCCCCCCCCCCCCCCACTAGATCCCTATCTAGCTTGATTGCTCCCCCCATATCACTTCCGTAAGTCAGCTGACTTCAACTGACCCCGGCTACTCCTGCTCGCTCCTCGGCCCCCCCGGTGTGAGGGAACTCCCATCCGCAGTGTCCCCCCCCTTCCCTGTTTACTTCTCGATTAACTTTCATCATCCCATTAACAAAAACAATAATAACAACAATAACAGTTCCCTGCAGCATCAGTCCCTCAGTTCCGGTCCAGTTTCTCTTCATTAATGAAGGACCATGCTTCCTCCGCCGTCTCAAAATAATAGTGTCTCTCCTGATGCGTGACCCATAGTCTTGCCGGCTGCAGCATCCCAAACTTCACCTTCCTTTTGTGCAAAACCTCTTTGGCTCGGTTGAAGCTCGCCCTCCTTCTCGCCACCTCCGCACTCCAATCCTGGTAGATCCTTACCACCGCATTCTCCCATCTGCTACTCCGCACCTTTTTAGCCCATCTCAGGACCTCTTCTCTGTCCTTCAGGCGGTAGAATCGCACGATTATCGCCCTAGGTGGTTCTCCCGCTTTTGGTCTTCTCGCCGGGATCCGATTTGCCCACTCCACCTCCATGGGGCCCGCAGGGGCCTCAGCACCCATCAGTGAGCTCAGCATCTTACTTGCGTACGCTCCACAGTCCACTCCTTCCACACCCTCCGGGAGACCTAGTATCCTAAGGTTCTTCCTTCGCGCTCCGTTTTCAAGGGCCTCAATCCTATCAGCACACTTTTTATGAAGTGCCTCGTGCGTCTGAGTCTTGACCGCCAGGCCCAGGACCTCGTCCTCAATACCTGATACCTTCTGCTCCACCACGCGAAGTTCAGTCTCCTGGGTCTTTAAAGTCTCCTTAAGCCCCTCAATTGCCTGTAACAATGGGGTCATTACCTCCTTCTTCAGCAGGTCCACGCACCGTCTCACCACCTCGTCCTGCTCAGGCCCCCATGTCACCTGTGGTTTCTCCGCCGCCATTTTGTTCCACTCCCTCTGACCTTCTGGCTGCAGATCCTTCGGGCTGCAGCCGCTGCCGCCGGGTTTTCCCTCCGTCGTTAGGGGGGGACTCCCTTCCCTCGCGCCTCGCACCGGGTTTTACGGCTGTCCAAGTCCCCGTTGGGGCTCTTAAAAGAGCCCGAAGTTCCATCGGAGCTGGAGCCGCCGAAACGTGCAGCTAGCTCACCCCTGCCACAACCGGAAGTGAACTCCTGGAACTCTTACACTCAATTGGTTGTAAAGTTAAACCCAAAAAGGCCCAGATTTTGGAAGACAAGGTGATATATTTGGCAACAATTATCACGCACGGTAAACGCGAGATCGAGCATAAAAGGATTGACTCGATTGCTAAATTGCCCCTTCCCCAGAGCGTTTCAGCCCTCCGGACGTTTTTAGGACTGGTTGGCTACTGCCGAAACCACATTGACGGTTTCGCCAGCAAGGCAGCACCCCTCTCAGACCTCCTAAAGAAAGGAGCCCCCTGGGAATGGCTTCCGTAGCATACGGATGCTGTGGACTCTTTAAAACAGGCACTCATAGCAGCCCCCGCACTACAAGTTCCAGACCCGCTTTCCCCTTACGCTATAGAGGTAGTGACCACAGACCACACCCTTTCGGCCATGCTCCTCCAGGAATGGCACGAACAGTAGCTTACGCCTCCAGAATTTTAGATGCTGTGGAGCAGGGATTTTCAGCCTGTGAGAGGCATCTGCTCGCAGTATTTTGGGCAGTTCAGTATTTTTCGCACATTACCGGACTGAACCCCATCACAATCCTCACAGAACACACCCCCACCCAACTTTTACTGGACGGACGACTCAAGGACGGTACAGTCAGTCAAATAAGAGCAGTGAGATGGACCCTTCTCTTGCAGGGACGGGACATCAATGTGAAACGGACAAAGACCCATACTTTTTTAGCCGACAACCTACAGTACCTTGGAACCCCCCATGAATGTGAAATTATCTCTCCACACCACAACACAGGCCCCTTTATTGCTAAAACACCCCCCAGAAAGATAGGTAGTTCAACACAGAGCCCCCAGCACACAGAAACGTGCAAACCCATAAAGATGTATGTGGATGGATCTTCCACAATATTAGAAGGGAAGCGCATAACAGGATGCGGTATATATGTCAAGGACGGGCAGGGACGCGCCCTAGAAGAAATAGCAATAAAACTGCCAGGACACTTAGGCGCGCAGGCAGCAGAACTTGCGGCCATCGCGTATATAGTGGAACACCCAGATTCCTTCCCCAGCCCAGCAGACATATACTCGGACAGCCTCTATGTCTGCGACAGCCTTACGGAACTCCTGCCCCTGTGGAAAGCAAGAGGATTTGTTTCCGCAGACGGAAAACCCCCCCCCTCAGCCCCATTGCTCCATCACATCTTAGAGAGAGCACAGAACAGGACTTTTGGTACAGTCAAAGTTCAAAGTCACCATCGTTCCTCCCCCCCCTGGAAACGTAAAAGCCGACGCACTGGCTAAAGCAGGTTCCAGGCACAGATATTTTTGGAAACCCCACCGAAAGCGCACCAGTGAATGCAGTTCAGGTCTCGCAGACTAAGATCGAGGATTTAGTGCAGGCCCAGAAGCAGGACAGCAATCTCAGGGAGATTTTAAAAGGAAACTATCCAGCACCCTACGAGAGATTTAAAAATGCTCTGACCACACATGACGGTGTGGTGTTAAAAGACACCCTTTATGTGGTTCCTGAACAGGACAGGAATCAACTGATTTGTTTGTTCCATGACAGTCATGGACGTCAGGGAATCGATCCCACTACAGCCCACCTCAGGCAGCTTTGTTGGTGGCCGAATTTAAAGGACGATGTAAATCACTACATCGAGAATTGTCTTATATGTGCCCAGAATAATCCGGACAGATAAGCCAAAAAGGCTGAGCTTAGTCACACCCGACCCGTTAATGACCCCTGGACTAACCTCCAGATTGATTTTATAGGACCATTGCCCCCTTGCAGGAATGGTTATAAATATGTACTTGTGGTGATAGACACGTTTACAAAATGGGTGGAAGCATTCCCATCCAGAACAAACACTGCAAAGACCACAGCCAAGATTTTGACCAACCCCATCTTTACAAGATGGGGACTCCCCCGCAGCATTGAATCCGACCAAGGTTCCCATTTTACGGGACGTGTCGTGAAAGACGTCCTCACGATATTTGGCATTACCCAAAAATTCAACATTGCATACCACCCCCAGTCGCGTGGTATCGTGGAGCGCATGAATCGGACCCTAACATCCACCCTCAGAAAAATGGTCCAGCAAAACAACACCACTTGGGACTCAGTCCTCCCTTTTGCGCTGATGTTTTTTGCGAAACACAGTTTCAACTTCCACAGGTTACACCCCACACACTCTCATGACCGGAAGTCCCATGAAAGGCACAGAATTTTTATTAGGTTTAGACTTGACCAGCCCCGAAGTGACGGCCCTCACACACGAGAACGCAGTCAAACAATTAGTGGATAATGTTAAAATGGCTCAGCTAGCAGCCACAGTGAAATTGGGCACAAGAAAGAAACAGAGCAAGGCCTGTTTCGACAAGACAGTGCATGCGACTGAGTTCAGCGTAGGACAGCAAGTCATGCTCTCCGTATACAACCCCAGCACATTCCTGTCACCAAAGTACTCGGGTCCGTACTCCATTGCGGACAAAGTAAGCCCTTCCATCTACAAAATAAAGTACCCGAATGGAAATACTGCGTGGTTCCATATCAATCAGCTGAAGGCATATGGAACACAGTCTAACCACGCACACCACGTCATGCTCGACGCAGCACACCACGCCCCGCCCACAGCCAACGTCACCCTACCCTCCCCCAACACGTCCAACCCAGCCACGGACTCAACCTCGACTCCACCCCCGAAATATACACTCCGCCCCGGAACGCCCACAGACTGCAGCAGCAGAGACAGCGACTGTGACTTGGACGACAGCCACAGCACGCCTCCCTACTATCCCCATGCAACATGACCCACACCCAGCGAATCTGACCATGATTCGAGTGATCCCTTCATGATCACTTTCCTGAACAAACCCCACCACTGACCACCGGCCCACAATGATGACCCGATTCCATCCCCACACAACTAGACACCACCTATTGGCACATAAACAATGTGTACAGACTCGTCCGGAATGATGAGAACGATCCGAAATCATACCAAGCAGCCCTATCAGCCCTGATACATTCGAGAGTTTGGCATCCGGGAGAAGATGACGACCTTGAGTCTGACTCCCAAAACGAGTACACCTTTGCGACCCTGTTCGCAATCGATAACTGAGGTGTCCAGATGATGTTTAAAAGGAACCGCTTGGGAGAAAACGGTGTCCTTTCTGTTGGAACCTGCAGCATGTTTAATGTTGTTTGTAGTGTTTTGTTACATGTTGTATGTTAGACCGGAAAAAAAAATTTTCACGGCCTCACGCCTTTTCGGCCGAAACCTCTGAGGGCTTGCCCACAGAGACTTGCTACTGTCCCAGAGGAACTCGTCTGTCGACAGACGCCCCTTCATAACTGCCCTTCTGGTTCGAAGGTAGAACCAATACGGCAACCCCCCACGATGACTATATTTCTTGCCCGTTCTTGTCGGTTGCTCAGGCAGTGGAGAAACGGCTTGGGACCCGCCCTGCCTGGGAACCCCCCTCTGGTCAGCTACGCTCGGGTAGGAGAGACACGGCATTGGTCGCCGTCCTACCCGGGGACTCCATCCAGCTCTTACCCGTCGCGGCACATACGCCCCTCATTTTGGAAAGTTTTAGTTCAAAAAGTTTTGTTCTGTTTCAGGTAACCCTTAGGTTGCCAATCATATGCTATTTACATCCTCAAACATTTAGATCGTAAATCGCACAGTCTGCGAGACGGCTCGCACTGGTTCATTATATGTATGTGTGTCTTGTCCTTAAATTCGGTTTTTCAAAAAAAATGAACAAGTCACACATAGTGACCAATTATAAAGGGAGTAATTGGCACTAAAGGACAGACAGGCTATCATACGAGATGTTAAACCAAGATAGTAACAGGCACTATGCTTGTTTCCACAGAACTCCAGAAGCTCCAGGACAGAAGAGAAGAAAAGAGAAGAGAAGTGAAAGAAGAACCATGAGGACATCCTGGGCGTGGTTCATCGTTATAATGGACATTTGGTTGCGCGCGAACGCGAACCCCATGACCTCAAGCCCCCCCAGCCGTTAATGATTCACTTCCCCACTGTACCCAGAGCCCAGTCACCAGCGACACCATACCATCTTGGTGTGCCAGGTTTATAACCTGGTATTCCCTCTCCTACGTGATAGAATCCTTATTGGTATTGGCGATACTCTGCTGCATCGTGCAGACTATGCGTCTGAGAAAATGGAGAAGGAGAGCCTACCGCGCTCGCACCCCGGTATATAGGATCAGATCCCCTATTTTCGGATACTACCAGACCCCCGACCCCCGCGATCTAAAATAAAGAGCATTCGTTTGCGTTTTTTGTTGTAAATAAAGAAATGTTCATGAGCAATTGTACAATCCTGAGCTTTACTGCCAAGCCAGGAAAAATGTGTATAATACTGCTTATAATAATATGATTTTGTTTGTATGGTCGAGGAAGTTAGAGTGATGAAATGTTTAAGTGAGTGTAGTGTATTAAGGATAGTTAGAGGTTCCCATTTTTTTGTTTTGTAATGCATGTCCCTGTTTGTCATAGCGCCCCTTAGAATTGTCAGTTAAAACATTTTTTGCATAGTTATGGTCAGTGTAGAGGCCATAGAAGAAGTGCTCGCCGGGTCAGGGAATGAAGACAACGCAGTTATGTGATCCTTCACGCTTCGCGTTAGGATCACAAGGAGGGAGTGTAGCCACCTAAATTGACCAACTCCCGATTTAAAATGGCGCACTGCAAAGGCTGAAGGGAAATTCAGCCAACACAGGCAGAAACCAGCAGGTGCAGGTTTGCTGTGTATTTAACTCTGCAAAAGCCCAGACAGCATCAATACCAGCAACCATCAGCATAATAATGTAGCAGCCATCTACATACTAATGAGCAATTCCCGGGAACAATAGCAACATTTGGGACACACAAAACTAAGCCAGATTCCAGCAGGAGCCGACACAAAAGAGGTTAACGAAAACCTCAAGACCACCCATCGATCAGGGAACCGCTCCAGTATTGGAGAAATCGACCCAAGCGATTGGAACGAAGTCCAATCACCCAGAACCAGGTACAGGATCCGCCCTGAAAGGCGGGAAGCCCCTGGGGACTATAAAGTTAAGCCCCAAGATCAAATCGCTCTCTTCTTCCTGCACGGGTCACCCAGCAACGCGAACCAACCTTGACCGTGACCGGTGCAGTGACCGCTGAAAGACCATAAGTCTTAATTCAACGCTCGCTACGAGGTAGGCGCTCCTAGCTACCAATCCGTACCAACTTCGAATCCCGCAGACTCAGAACTTGAACGAAAGGCCATTTGTTCCCCTGACCTGGTGGGCCAATCCGAAGTTAAGTATAGGCCTGTTAGTTGTAGAAGTAGCTTAGGCATAGAATTTGTGCATGAGTAGCGATTACTGTGTGTAATAAATATGCTTTGATTTGAATCTTACGAATCGGTGTATTGAGTTATTGATCATTACTTGGACTTGAACCTCGTGGCGGTATCATAAAGATACCTGGCGACTCGAGAGCAAGGGTAATAAAACAAAGCAATTGAACCGACCGAAAAGTTAGCAACATTGGAAAGTGAATCGCAACGACTGGAGAATTACTGGTTGGTGCCAGGCTGGAGTACTTAGGAATCATGTTAAAGCCTTGAAGAGGATACAGAGGAGGTTTACCCATGAGTATACCAGGGACGAGGGAGATTATGTGGAAAAACTGCAATTCTCCTTGGAGTAGAAAAGGTGAAGTGGAGACCCAATTCATCTATTCAATTGATGAGTTTTGATAAAGCAAATAGGGATAAATTGTTTTTTTTGTGGCTTGTGGGTTGGTAATTATTTATTTAAAATACTTGTCAAATAACCTGAGGGAAAATAAGGAAGTATTTCTTCATACAAAGAGATGTTAAGAACTGAAGTCCATAATTTGCATTTATGGAATCAGATTTCATAGTAAATTTCAAAGGGAAATTAGACAGGTACTTGAGGAGGGCTACAGTTTGCACGTTAGTGGGAACTGGCGACTGGGTCAAAGAACCAACAGAAGACATAACCGGCTTCTTTACTGTTGGGTTCTCAGAGTCTATCATCCCATCTTGAACATGATCTGCCATCTTCAAAGACTTCTGTACATATACCTTCAGGTGTCTCTGTTACTACACAGGTTTTAAAATTGTAACATTTAGATTATATTGCCTCTTATCATTCTTTATACCAAAATCACAGGACATGTATGTATTAACTTTTATCTGCCATTTGTTAACCCATTTCACTAGTTCCTCTATGCCATCTTGTAGTCTGTTAATATCCTACTCACTGATTACTACCTTTCTGAGTATTATGTCATCTGCAAACTTTGATATTATGCTCTATATACCCATTTCTTCCTCTTATCACGTGCACAGTTCATCTAGTGAACCAATCTCTTGCAAGTAAATTCTAACCTGATATTTCAGTGCCCACAATCTTTTAGCCTGCATATAAACTGTAAAAAATCAAATGGGCAAAGGTAACATAGATGAGGAATCCATAGAATGTTTTCAGAATAGTTTCATAGAACAGTATGTTCCAACACCAATAAGAGAGCTGTCTATACCAGATCTGGTATTGTGCAATGAGGCAGGATTAATTAATGACCTCATAAGGAAGGCACTCCTAACAGTGATCATAATATGATTGAATTTTGCATTCAGTTTGAGGAAGGGAAGAGTGGGTCCAAGACTCTTATCTTAAACTTTTATAAGGGCAATTATGGCGGCAGAAAGAACAGCTAGCTAAAGTGAACTGGCAAATTAGGTTAAGGGATAAGTCAATAGAGGTGCAGTGGCAGACATTTAAAACAATCTTTAAGAGTACACAGACTTGATAAATTCCAATGAAAAAAAAATTCCAAGAAGATGACCCCACCATATGTGATTAACTAAAAAATTAAAGATAGTGCCAAACTAAAAAAAAGCATATAATTGCACAATGATGGGGCCAGATTGAAAGATTGAACCAAGTATTAAAAATAGCAAGGAATGATCAAAAGCTTGAAAAGGAAGGAAAAATTAGAGTGTGAAAGAAACTCTAAGAAATGTAAAGCTATAGGGCGGGATTCTCCGATCCCCCGCCAGGTCAGAGAATCGCTGGTGGGCGGCGTGAATCCCGCCCCTCTGCTCCGACGATGGCTGCAGAATTCTCCGGTGCTGGTTTTTGAGTGGGGGATGGGGATCGCACCGCGCCGGTCGGGGACCGTTGGCAGCGACCTCCCCTGCATTTCTCCAGGCCCCGATGGGCCGAGCGGCCACTCGTTTTCGGCCAGTCCCACCGGCGTGGATTAGACATGGTCCATACCGGTGGAACCTGGCTTGGAGGGTGGTTAGCCGGGTCCTCTGGGGGGCGCGGGGATCCGGCCCCGGGGAGGCCGACACAGTGGTCTGGCCTGCAGTCGTGGCCCACCAATTTGTGGGCGGGCCTGTGCATTGGGGGCACTCTTTCCCTCCACGCCGGCCTCTGTAAGGCTCCGCGGGGGCCGGCGTGGAGAGGAATGCCCCTGCACATGCGCAGGAAACACGCCAGCGGTTCTGCACATGCGCCAGAACACGCTGGCGGTCCTGCGCATGCGCCAACTCGTGCCGGCCGGCAGAGGCCATTCGGCGCCAGTTGGCGTGCCGCTAACCCGTCCAGCGCCGGCCTAGCCTCCGGAAGTGCGGAGGATTCTGCAACTTCCGGGCGGCCCAACACCTGAGTGGTTCACGCCGCTCTTTGGCGCTGGTATGTGCTGCCCCGCCAATTCCGGAAGAATCCCGGCCATATAGTGGGAGTCTCCACAGATATTGTAAAAAGATAGGAGTTAACAAGGTGAGCGTTTGTCCTATGAAAAGTGCATCTGGGAAATCAATAACGGAAAATAAGGAGGTGGCAGATGAATTGCAGCAGTATTTTGCATTGGTCTTCACTATAGAGGAGAAAGGTAACATCCAAGAAATAGCTGGAAATCAGGAAATGGAAGGGAGGGAGGAACTCAGGAAAATTACAATTGCCGCCAAATGATACTGAGAAAACTGTTGGAGCTGAGGGCTGATAAACCCCCATTTCATTTCATTTCATTTCATGTTTAACCAATTTACTGGAGTCCTTTGAATAAGTAACATATGTGGGTAAAGGTGAACTGGTGGATGTACTGTATTTAGATGTCCAGAAAGTATTTGTTAAAGTGCCATATCAAAGGTTATTGTGGAAAATAAAAGTTCATGATGTTGGGGGTAACATATTGACATGGATAGAAGATTGGCCAGGAAACAGAGGTTTGGCAAGATATAACAAGTGGTGTGCAACAGAGATTAATACTTGGGCCTGAACCTTTTACAGTTTATATAAATGACTCGGGTGAAGGGACAAAGGCATGGTTGCTAAATAGTTAGGATAGAAAGATTTGAGGAGGACACAAGGAGGCTGCAAAGGGATATAAATAGGTTAAGTGTGCAGGCAAAGACCTGACAAATGGAGAATAAAGTGGGAAGTTATGCTTCAATTATGCAGGGTATTGATGAGACTGCATCTGGAGTAGTGGGAACGGCATTGGTCTCCTTATTTAAGGAAAGATTTAAATGCATCAGAAGCAGTCCAGGGAAGGTTTCCTAGGCTACTACCTGGATTGGATGGGTTGTCTTATGAGGAACGGTTGGACAGGGAAGGCTTGTATCTGCTGGAGTTTAGAAGAATAAGGTGATTTGATTGAAACATCTCAGATCCCGAGGGCTCTTCAAGGGGTCAATGTGGAAAAGATGACTCCTCTTGTTCTCGGAATCTAGAAGCAGGAGCCACTGTTTAAAAATAAGGGATTGCCCATTTAGGACAGAGATGAGGAGATTATCTTCTCTCAGAATATTGTGAGCCTTTGGAACTCTCTTCCTTAAAATGCAGTAGAAGCAGAGCCTTTGAATATTTTTAAGGCAGAGCTGGACAGATTCCTGATCAGCTAGGGGGTGAAAGATTATTGAGGGTAAGCGAGAATGTGGAGCTGAGGTTACAATCAGATCGGCCATGATCTTATTGGATGGCGGATAAAGCTCGAGGTGCCAAGCTCCTGTTTCTAATTCATATGTTTGTAATGTCACTGTGACTTGCTACACTGAATAGATGGTGGTGTTACAGCTCACTCAGGAAGTGCAAGTTGTTGTGGCTACATGCACTTTTACATGCATGCTGTAGTCTGCAGCTATGAATGGTGATGGCACAGGCTCTAACATTCTTACCATCACATGGCTGACCAGAAATCTTTCTTATTCTTACCACCTTCCATTAGCGTGTGTTAAAAGGATTTGCAGGTTGATATTCAACCCTGTTTAGCAGTATGATGAACACACCTTCCTCGACCATCAGTTGCTGGAGTGGGAGTCGAACCCCAGAGCTTCTGGCTTAGAGGTAGGGACACTATCCACTGCACCACAAGACCTTCATGTTACATGAACTATCAATCAATAATTCATACTGCATATGGCCCTGTAAATACATACCTGGACAGCAAATAATTCAGAAACCTTTACGAATTTTACAAGGACAGAATGGTGTAATTTCACCTGATGTTCCCTCCAAGCGTAGTCAGACAACAACTTGAAAATTGCCACACACAACTTGATCCCTTTTAAGTTACTGCACATGTACAGCTACGCTAAAAACAGTTTGAAAATTTTAATAAATCGTCCACAGAATAGACAAAAAAATAATAGAGGTTACATCAGCTCCACCTGACATCCTTTTAATGAAAAATATTATTGGATCTTTAAGATCTGAAAATGTATCCAGGGAAAATCCGATTTCACAGGGATGATTGGCTTAGCGTCCTCTCAAAGCTCTGTAACACTAAAGTAAATATCAATGTTAATATCCATAAAGTTACTGGTGTTGCCTGACCCTACATCTGTCTGCAGTAGAAATCAATAGCGCTCACCAAAATAATTCTTCACAGCAAAATACTCGATTTAAATCCATTCTTTTATGAGATGTAACATGAAGGTTGACTGAACCTAATTTATAGTCAGCACTGCTGATTTTCATTCTACTCAAGCACGTCACAGAATTGGAAATATACTTTTGTTTTCTTTTTAAATTTAAAAGTACCCAATTCATATTTTTTCCAATTAAGGAGCAATTTAATGTGCCCAATCCACCTACCCTGCAAATCTTTGTGTTATAAGGCTGAGACCTACGTAGACATGGGAAGAATGTGCAAACTTCAGACGGACAGCGACCAGGGGCTGGGATTGAACCCGGGTCACTGTGATCAAGTTTTGTTGATTGAGTTGGTAGTGTGGCAGTATGAGCATTAATTACTTCCATCACTGTAGATGGGCTGAGGTAGTGTTTTTCTGGAAACAAATAAAATTACATGACAGATTGCAACAAAACTTGATATAAGGATAAAATTTGGCCCAAGCAATTCGTCTTTGGAGAAGATCCAGATTCCGATCTACATCCTGAATTTTTTTAAGGATCAGTTAATATTGGTGGATAGGACAAATTAACTTTTTCTTTTAGAATGATGTGGGTGGTTCAACTTAGAATGTTGTAGATTGTTTTAGAACGTTCTGAATTGTCTTAGCTGTTGTACTGCAATTTGTCACAGCTGTTGTCATGATCCCAGTTGATGTTATAACTGTACAGGAAGAGCCCAGAATGCAACTATGACTCAAAAGACCGTGGTGGGAATTTCCGTTTCAGAGACTAAGTGCTAACGCCGGGACTGAATCATTGATGTTCGATGACCACGGAAGCAGCGCTGGTCCTGGGGCAATTCTGGACACCTTAATGGGCTGGCAGAGAATCCCTACAGTGCAAAAGGAGGCCTTACAGTCCACCGAGTCTGCACCGACCCTCTGAAAGAGCACCATACCTAGGTCCATTCCCATGCCCTATCCCCTCAACTCCACCTAATCGGTATATTTTTGCATACTAAGGGACAATTTAGTGTGGCAAATCCATCTAATCTGCACATCTTTGGACTGTGGGAGAAAATCGGAGCACCCGGTGGAGACCCACGCAGACAGGGAGAATGTGTAAGCTCCACACAGTAACACAAGGTTGAAATCAAACCCAGATCCGTGACACTGTGAGGCAACAGTGCTAACCACTGTGCCACCTGCTCAAAATGGTGGCCTGACACCGGGATTCCAATGGAATCCCACAAGTTTTCCTCCATGCATAATTTTGCATGGAAAAGGAGACTGAATCGCATCTGGGCACCACTCCTAGTGCCAGCGAAGGCCAGAGTCTCCACTGGTGGGAACACAGTCTCCAGAACGGAATGTCCAGCCCTAGGACTTTGTTTAACAAAGCATCAGACACTGTTACAGCTTCAGTGGTTATTCCTGTACTGTGAATAGTAATTAAGCCTTTATGAACTTACTCATTGAAATGGATTTTATTATTCATCAATTTTGAGCTTGCTATCTCAGCTTAATTATAAAAGCATTAGCTGTCTCCATCCTTTAAAAACTCTGGGTTCAATTTAAATGCTCACTACATCAGAGGGTTCAGTGGCACAACAGGAGCCTGTTTAATCTAGTTAAAAGATTACTTCAAGTAGGGTTATTGTTAACCCTTGAAGTGTTGTTATCACTAAGGATGATTATTATCACTAAGGAGGTCGTGATGGGAAAGCGAATGGGGCTAAAGGTAGACAAGTCTCCTGGCCCTGATGGAATGCATCCCAGAGTACTAAAAGATGGCTTGGGAAATTGCAAATGCACTAGTGATAATTTACCAAAATTCACTAGACTCTGGGGTGGTCCCGGCAGATTGGAAATTAGCAAACGTGACACCACTGTTTAAAAAAGGAGGTAGGCAGAAAGCGGGTAATTATAGGCCAGTTAGCTTAACTTCAGTAGTAGGGAAGATGCTGGAATCTATCATCAAGGAAGAGATAGCGAGGCATCTGGATAGAAATTGTCCCATTGGACAGATGCAGCATGGGTTCATAAAGGGCAGGTCGTCCCTAACTAATTTAGTGGAATTATTTGAGGACATTACCAGTGCGGTAGACAACAGGGAGCCAATGGATGTGGTATATCTGGATTTCCAGAAAGCTTTTGATAGGGTGCCACACAAGAGGTTGCTGCATAAGATAAAGATGCATGGCGTTAAGCATGGATAGAGGATTCGTTAATTAATAGAAAGCAAAGAGTGGGGATTAATGGGTGTTTCTCTGATTGGCAATCAGTAGCTAGTGGTGTCCCTCAGGGATCAGTGTTGGGCCCACAATTTACATTGATGATTTGGAGTCGGGGACCAAGTGCAATGCGTCCAAGTTTGCAGACGACACTAAGATGAATGGTAAAGCAAAAAGTGCAGAGGATACAGGAAGTCTGCAAAGGGATTTTGATAGGTTAACTGAATGGGGTAGGGTCTGGCAGATGGAATACAATGTTGACAAATGTGAGGTTATCCATTTTGGTAGGAATAACAGCAAAAGGGATTATTATTTAAATGATAAAATATTAAAACATCCTGCTGTGCAGAGGGACCTGGGTGTGCTAGTGCATGAGTCGCAAAAAGTTGGTTTACAGGTGCAACAGGTGATTAAGAAGGCGAATGGAGTTTTGTCCTTCATTGGATGGAGTTTAAGACGAGGGAGGTTATGCGGCAACTATATAAGGTGTTAGTGAGGCCACACCTGGAGTATTGTGTTCAGTTTTGGTCTCCTCACCTGAGAAAGGACGTACTGGCGCTGGAGGGTGTGCAGAGGAGATTAACTAGGTTAATCCCCGAGCTGAGGGGGTTGGATTACGAGGAGAGGTAGAGTAGACTGAGGCTGTACTTGTTGGAATTTAGAAGGATGCGGGGGGGATCTTATAAAAACATATAAAATTATGAAGGGAATAGATAGGATAGATGCGGGCAGGTTGTTTCCACTGGCGGGTGAAAGCAGAACTGGGGGCATAGCCTCAAAATAAGGGGAAGTAGATTTAGGACTGAGTTTAGGAGGAACTTCTTCACCCAAAGGGTTGTGAATCTATGGAATTCCCTGCCCAGTGAAGCAGTTGAGGTTCCTTCATTAAATGTTTGCAAGATAAAGATACATAGTTTTTTGAAGAATAAAGGAATAAAGGGTTCTGGTGTTCGGGTGGGAAAGTGGAGCTGAGTCCACAAAAGATCAGCCATGATCTCGTTGAATGGCAGAGCAGGCTCGATGGGCCAGATGGCCTACTCCTGCTCCTAGTTCTTATGTTCTTATGTTAACCATTGTTAACCCTCTTATAACATCATTGCAAGGTAGAAATTAGAAATTGTGGATGACAAGCTCCACTTACAGGGACTGCTACTAAGGCACTGAGAGAAAGAAAGTTTCGATAATAACCAATAATTGTAATGCTACCTTTGTCCATTTTAATAGCTGGAACAAAAGAACAAGAATAAACCATTCAGCTCGTTTGGATGGTTTTGCCATTCAGTTAGATCATGGTTGATCTGTATCCCACCTGATAAAGATCTGTAGATTTTAGCCATGCAAGTTTTGGTTGTCCCAGCATCCACAGTTTTTAAGGTTCAAATCATTTCATGGTAGATGGGAGGGGTCAATGTGAGTGATTTGAAACTCAGCCAAAAAATAATCTGGAATTAAAAGCCCAATGATGATCCTGAAATGATTGTCATGAAAAGCCATCTAGTTCGTTCATGTACATTTAGGGACGGAAACCTGGCCCACATGTAACTCCAGATCCACAGCAATTTCGTTGATCTTGAAATGGTGAAGCAAAGCATTCAGTTCATGGGCGATTAGGGATGGGCAATGATTGCCAGCCCAGCCGGCAATGTCCATCCCATGAATGAATTTTAAAAATTTATCATAAAGACATGGGACAGAATTCTATGACGAGAATTATCATAGATTATCATAGAATTTACAGTGCAGAAGGAGGCCATTCGGCCCATCGAGTCTGCACCGGCTCTTGGAAAGAGCACCCTACCCAAGGTCAATACCGCCACCCTATCCCCATAACCCAGTAACCCCACCCAACACTAAGGACAGTTTTGGACACTAAGGGCAATTTTATCATGGCCAATCCAACTAACCTGCACATCTTTGGACTGTGGGAGGAAACAGGAGCACCCGGAGGAAACCCACGCAGACACGAGGAGGATGTGCAGACTCCGCACAGACAGTGACCCAAGCCGGAATCGAACCTGGGACCTTGGAGCTGTGAAGCAATTGTGCTATCCACAATGCTACCGTGCTGCCCTTTGACAAAGAGTCATCGGACTCAAAACGTTAGCTCTTTTCTCTCCCTACAGATCTGCCAGACTTGCTGAGATTTTCCAGCATTTTCTCTTTTGTTTCAGATTCTAGCATCCACAGTAATTTGCTTTTATTTGGGCAGAAGTCTATGTCCGTTCATGGGACGCTGAACGCCAAATTCTCCATCCTGGCTAGCAACGGCAGCAGGGCAGCCTCTCAGGCAACCGTGGCCAAGGCTACAAGCTGGGAAAGGCTAGCAACTGAATACACCAGTTTACAAGAGGTAGCAAAATCATGGAGAGCCTAAGCAGGGCTCCAGCCCCTGAGCTGGAAGGCCGACAGGTGACCCCAGCCGCTGCTACAGGCAAGCCAGCGTGTGTGGGTGCCGTTCCCCAGCCTGGATAAATGGGGAGGATGAGCGGCAGGAACGGGAAACTGGCTGTAAAACCACCTGCCAAATCCAGTAAAATGTTTGCTAATTTGAAGGGCGATCAACCCTAAAAGGAAGGGCACAGTGGTTAGCAAAGCTGCCTCATAGTGCCAAGGACCCGGGTTCGATTCCAACCTCGGGTGACTGTGTGGAGTTTGCACATTCTCTCCGTGTCTGCATGGGTTTCCTCCAGATGTCTGGTTTCCTCCCACAGTCCAAAGATGTGCAGGTTTGATAGATTGGCCATGGTCAATTGCCCCTTAGTGTCCAAAAGGTTAGGCGGGGTTACTGGATTACAGGGATAGAGTTGCAAGAGGGACATGGGAGAACAAAGTTCTGAGGGGCATCAATGAAAACACAACAGGTTGTTGCAAGTATATCTAAAGAAAGAGGAAGCTATCACCAATGTGGTCCCCTTATAAACAAACACCATTGATACTGTTATTGAAAATCAGGAAATGGCAAATTTGCTAAATACTTCTTTTGTATTTGTTTTCACATAGGAGCAGGAGGAACAGGAGCAGGAAGTATCAGTGATATGAGGAAAAGTCAAATAAATCCATGGAAGAAACTTAGTAGAATTAATATATTTTTTTAAGAAAAGCAACAGGCTATGTACTCTTGGTGTGGATAGAACAAAGAACAAAGAAAATTACAGCACAGGAACACGCCCTTCGGCCCTCCTAGCCTCCGCCGATCCAGATCCTTTATCTTAACCTGTCACCTATTTTCCAAGGATCTACTTCCCTCTATCTTTGTTTTTTTCTCTCTGAGCTCCGAGACCAAGCTACCTTCTCCAGGATTGTTGCTCCTAGGTTCCCAGGTTGTCACTGACAATGTATATGTCCCTTCTTTTATTCTGGTTTCACTAGTGCTGTGTCTTGGCATACACACACCTGGCCTGAGTTCTATTGTCCCATTAAGACTTAAACTCATTAATGGAAATATGCAGGATACTTATGTTCAGCCAGGATTATTAAATCAAGATCCATTGCCCTCTGAAACACTTTTGTCTGACCAACTATTAGCCCATCATCGATCGTCCTGCTGCAAAGTTGGTCACTACTGTCTTGAAGTTAGTTATATATTTATAGCATGGTCTTTTGTCTTTTGTGTAAATGTGATACCTATTGGTAATCACAAAGTTCTGGATAGCATTAGTGTTATTTTGTGTTGACTTGAGTGGTCTGGCAGACAGCCAATATCGATTCCAGCCAGGGCCTTATTTGTAGGTCCTGTGTTCTACCATCAATTCACTGCAAGACGATGAGAACAAGTGAACAAAAGCTTTATTAACCGAGAACTTGCCTGCCTGTGAGTTCAGTAACAATGAGTGCCGCCCACAGGTGGCCAGGTCTATATACAGCCCCGGGGGGAGGGGGGGCTGGGCGGAGCTAGAGGCGGAGCCCACCGGGGCTCCTGTACAATACATGGTGGTAAATCGTATTACTATTTCCTGGTCATAAGCCACACAGTACTATACAGACAGGGTAGATCGTATTACCATTTCCTGGCCATAGGCCACAGTACTAAACAGACAGTTTATACTATGGTGAATACATTCACCACATTCACCCCCTGTTAAAAAAAATGAAGTACGGCGGGGGTGAAGTGGGGTCATCATATATTCAGACTGTCTGGAGGCCGGATTGCTCGTTTGGACCTCCTCAGCTCTGGTGGTGCGGCGGGTGTGGGCGTTGCAGTTGATGACTCCGAGAGTGTGTTGGCTGGAGCTTCAGTCTGGCGTGTCGGCGTCGATTGAAGGGAGGGGGTAGGCAGGAGGGTGGTGGATGGTGGCAGTGTAGGCACGGGACAGTACAGGAGCCCCAGGGGGGGCACAAGGAGCGTGGGGGGTGGCTGTAGGCGGTGGGGGATGGGGCGCGTTGGCCGGGGAACCAGCGGGCGCCAGGTCCCGTAGAGAGACCGTATCTTGCCGCCCATCTTGGTGCGCGACGTAGACATATTGGGGGTTGGCGTGCTGCAGCTGGACCCTCTCGACCAGGGGGTCGGTCTTATGGCTCCTCGTATGCTTCCGGAGAAGGACGGGCCCCGGAGTTGTCAGCCAGGATGGAAGCGAGACCCCGGAGATGGACCTCCTAGAGAAGACAAACACGCGGTTGTGAGAGGCTTCATTCGTGGCTGTGCAGAGGAGCGACCTCATGGAGTGGAGCGCGTCGGGGAGGACCTCCTGCCAGCGGGGAATCGGGAGACTTCTAGACCGGAGGGCAAGAAGAACGGCCTTCCATACCGTCGCGTTCTCCCTCTCCATCTGCCCGTTTCCCTGCGGGTTGTAGCTCGTAGTCCTGCTTGAGGCGATGCCCTTACTGAGCAGGTACTGACGCAGCTCATCGCTCATAAACGATGTGCCCCGTTCACTGTGGATGTATGCAGGGAAACCGAACAGGGTGAAGATGCTGTGCAGTGCCTTTATAACGGTGGCCGAGGTCATGTCGGGACAAGGGACAGCGAAGGGGAAGTGGGAGTACTCATCAATGATGGTCAGGAAGTATATATTGCGGTTGGTGGACGGGAGGGGCCCTTTGAAGTCAATACTGAGGCGCTCAAAGGGCCTGGAGCCTTGTCTGGCCGATAGAAGTGCGGTTTGCACTCTGCGCAGACGTGGCAGTCCCTGGTCATGGCCCTGACCTCCTCGGTGGAGTAGGGCAGGTTGCGGGCCTTAATAAAGTGGGTAGGCCGGGTGACCCCCGGGTGACAGAGATCGTCGTGGATAGCCTGAAGTCGGTCATCTTGAATCTGGCGCATGTGCCGCGGGACAGGGCATCTGAGAGCTCGCTGAGCTCCCCAGGACGATACTTGATATCGTAATTGTAGGTGGAGAGTTCGATTCTCCACCTCAAGGTTTTGTCATTTTTAATTTTGCCCCGTTGTGCATTGTCAAACATAAAGGCTACCGATCGTTGGTCGGTGATGAGGGTGAAGCTCCTACTGGCTAGGTAGTGCCTCCAATGCCGCACAGCTTCCACGATGGCTTGAGCTTCCTTCTCGACAGACGAGTGTCGGATCTCGGAGGCGTTGAGGGTTCGGGAAAAGAAGGCTACTGGCCTGCCCGCCTGGTTGAGGGTGGTGGCCAGGGCGATGTCTGACGCATCGCTCTCTACCTGGAAGGGGACGGACTTGTCCACCCCGTGCATTGCGGCCTTAGTGATATCGGCCTTGATGCGGCTGAAGGCCAAGCGGGCCTCAGCCATCAGGGGGAATATCGTGGCTTTAATAAGTGAGCGGGCTTTGTCGGCATAGTTAGGGACCCACTGGGCATAGTAGGAGAATAGCCCCAGGCATCGTTTGAGGACCTTGAGTTTGTGGGGAAGGGGAAGTTCTGTGAAGGGGCGCATGCGGTCCGTGTCGGGTCCTAGGACTCCGTTTTCCACGACATAGCCGAGGATGGCTAGCTGGGTTGTGCGGAAAACGTACTTCTCCTTGTTATATGTGAGGTTGAGGGATTGGGCGGTTTGGACGAACCTCTGAAGGTTGGCGTCGTGGTCCTGCTGATCATGGCCGCAGATGGTGACATCGTCCAAGTACGGGTATGTAGCCCGCAGCCCGTACTGGTCCATCATTCGGTCCATCGTTCTCTGGAAGACTGAGACCCCATTAGGACGCCGAAAGGGACCCTGAGGAAGTGGAAGAGTCGGCCGGCTGCTTCAAAAGCCGTGTAGTGGCGATCTTCCGGGCGGATCGAGAGCTGCTGGTAGGCTGACGTCAGATCTACCGTGGAGAAAACCCAGTATTGCGCGATTTTGTTGACCATCTCCTTAATGCGGGGGCGGGGGTACGCATCCAGTTGCGTGAACCGGTTTATGGTTTGGCTGTAGTCCACAACCATCCGATTCTTTCCCCCGGTCCTGACAACTACCACTTGTGCCCTCCAGGGGCTGTTGCTGGCCTCGATGACCCCTCCCTCAAGAGTCGCTGGACCTCTGACTTGATAAAAGTCATGTCTTGTGCACTGTACCGTCTGCTTCTGGTGGCGACGGGTTTACAGTCGGGGGTGAGGTTCGCGAAGTGTGGGGGGCGGGGGGGGCGACCTTAAGGGTCGCGAAGCTACATACCGTGAGATGGGGTAAGGGTCCGCTGAACTTTAGGGTCAGACTTCAGTGACTGCATTGGAAGTCTAGTCCAAGCAGTAGGGGGGCGCAGAGGTGAGGGAGGACATACAGTTTAAATTGGGTGTACTCTGTGCCCTGTATCGCGAGGTTCGCGACACAGTGCCCCCGGATCTGCACCGAATGGGATCTGGAGGCAAGGGAGATTGTCTGGGACGTGGGGTAGATGTGGAGGGAGCAGCGCCTTACCGTGTCGGGGTGGACGAAGCACTCTGTGCTCCCGGAGTCCGAAAGACAGGGGGTCTCGTGCCCGTTGACCCGGACGACCATCATTGAATTTTTCAGGTGCTTTGGCTGCAACTGGTCGAGGGTGACTGCGCCGAGCTGTGGGTAGCCTGCGTGGTCGGAGGTATTGGAGTCACAAGATGGCGGCCCCCACGAGTCGCACGTGTTGGGCTGAGTTGAATATGGCGACCAAGATGGCCGCCCCCATTGGTCGCACGTGTCGGTCGGTTTTGAAGATGGCGGCCAAGATGGCCACCGCAATGAGTCGCACGTGTCGGGCTGCGTGAAAGATGGCGCCCCCCACGAGTTGCACGAGGCGGATGACGTGTCTGAAGGGGACGTTCCCGGCCGACACGCAGCCACATTGCGGGGTCTGTGGATCTGTGAGTCCGTGGATAGGGCCTGGTACACTTTAGACTTCGGGGCTTTTTGCCGCAGTCGCTGCATGTTGTGGTGCGGGCTGGGCAACGTTGCCGGGGGTGTTGGCCTTGACCGCAGAAGTAGCACGGCGGACCCCCGGTCTGGATGGGCAGCCGCGTGGCACAAGCCTGTGACGCAGTCGGACCTGGTGAGGGCCGTGTCGGTGGTGCCCACGAGAGGTTCGCTGGGTCTGTGGGGAACGCGCTGAGGCTCTGATAGGCCACCTCTAATGAGGTAGCTAATTTTACCGTGTCCTGCAGGTCCGAGGCCCCGTTTTCCAGCAGTCGCTGCCTGACGTAGGCTAGTACAAAAGGTGAAGTCACACGGGATCAGGGGTGAGCTGGCAAGGTGGATACAGAACTGGCTAGGTCATAGAAGGCAGAGAGTAGCAATGGAAGGATGCTTTTCTAATTGGAGGGCTGTGACCAGTGGTGTTCCACAGGGATCAGTGCTGGGACCTTTGCTGTTTGTAGTATATATAAATGATTTGGAGGAAAATGTAACTGGTCTGATTAGTAAGTTTGCAGACGACACAAAGGTTGGTGGAATTGCGGATAGCGATGAGGACTGTCAGAAGATACAGCAGGATTTAGATTGTTTGGAGATTTGGGCGGAGAGATGGCAGATGGAGTTTAATCCGGACAAATGTGAGGTCATGCATTTTGGAAGGTCTAATGCAGGTAGGGAATATACAGTGAATGGTAGAACCCTCAAGAGTATTCACAGTCAGCGAGATCTAGGTGTACAGGTCCACAGGTCACTGAAAGTGGCAACACAGGTGGAGAAGGTAGTCAAGAAGGCATACGGCATGCTTGCCTTCATTGGCCGGGGCATTGAGTATAAGAATTGGCAAGTCATGTTGCAGCTGTATAGAACCTTAGTTAGGCGACACTTGGAGTATAGTGTTCAATTCTGGTCGCCACACTACCAGAAGGATGTGGAGGCTTTAGAGAGGGTGCAGAAGAGATTTACCAGAATGTTGCCTGATATGGAGGGCATTAGCTATGAGGAGCGGTTGAATAAACTCAGTTTGTTCTCACTGGAACGAAGGAGGTTGAGGGGCGACCTGATAGAGGTCTACAAAATTATGAGGGGCATAGACAGAGTAGATAGTCAGAGGCTTTTCCCCGGGGTAGAGGGGTCAATTACTAGGGGGCATAGGTTTAAGGTGAGAGGGGCAAGGTTTAGAGTAGATGTACGAGGCAAGTTTTTTACGCAGAGGGTAGTGGGTGCCTGGAACTCGCTACCGGAGGAGGTGGTGGAAGCAGGGACGATAGTGACATTTAAGGGGCATCTTGACAAATACATGAATAGGATGGGAATAGAGGGATACGGACCCAGGAAGTGTAGAAGATTGTAGTTTAGTCGGGCAGCATGGTCGGCACGGGCTTAGAGGGCCGAAGGGCCTGTTCCTGTGCTGTACATTTCTTTGTTCTTTGTTCTTTAGGTGTCCCGGATCTGCAGCTTCATGTACTCCTCGGCCTTCACATCCTGGTAGTTGCAGTTTCTGGCGAGTAGGGTCAGGTTCTCCAAGTACTCGTCTAGCGATTCCCCGGCGCATTGATGGCGGGTAGTGAGAAACTGCCGCGCGAACACCATGTTTACGGGCTTCATGAAACGCTCCTTCAGCGTCGCGACAGCCGAATCGTACATGTCGGCTTTCTCAATCACCACAGAGATTCGATGGTTCACCCGGGCGTGGAGGAGGCACAGCTTGAGAGCGTCGGAGGGAGGCGTTTCCGAAGAGTCGAGGTAGGCCTCGAAACAGCGGAGCCAGTGAGAGAAGATCTCCTTAGCTTCTGTCGCTCGTGCGTCGAGGTTGAGTTAATCAGGCTTCAGAGCGGCTTCCATAGTGATGTCTTCGGTTAATAAATTGTTGTACCATCAATTCACTGCAAGACGGTGAGAACGAGTGAACAAAGGCTTTATTAACCGAGAACCTGCCTGCCTGGGAGTTCAGTAACAATGAGTGCTGCCCACAGGTGGCCAGGTCTATATACAGCCCCGGG
The DNA here is from genome assembly GCF_047496885.1 of Scyliorhinus torazame. Taxonomy (NCBI): domain Eukaryota; kingdom Metazoa; phylum Chordata; class Chondrichthyes; order Carcharhiniformes; family Scyliorhinidae; genus Scyliorhinus; species Scyliorhinus torazame. The sequence goes on from NC_092708.1 coordinate 245,227,824, forward strand.
AGGGGGGGGCGGAGCCAGAGGTGGAGCTCACCGGGGCTCCTGTACTGTACATGGTGGTAGATCGTATTACTATTTCCTGGTCATAGGCCACAGTACTATACAGACAGGGTAGATCGTATTACCATTTCCTGGCCATAGGCCACAGTACTAAAGAGACATTTTATACTATGGTGAATACATTCACCACATCCTGTTTTCGGCCTATATGTCTTTTCCCTCTGTCAGCCTGTCCCAGTACTGTCCTCAGTACCACAACCCCATCTGCAGTACTTCATTTAGCACTGAACACCAAGCCCCAGGAACGATATGCTAGTCTTGCAAGAGTGCAGTGTAAATTCGCCAGAATAATACTGTGACTAAAGGAGTTGAGTTATGAAGACGCATTGCAAAGATTGAGCTTGTATTCACTTGAATATAGAGGATTAGGGCTGATCCATTTGAGGTAATGATCTAATTAAGATAATTACAGGATTCAATCGGGAGAAACGATTTCTGTTGGAAGAGGAGTCCAGAGCAAAGCGGTAGAACAATAAAATGACAGCTATGTTGTTCAGGGGTGATGTCAGAAGACATTTCCTCATTTGAGGGTAATGAAAATCCTGGGCTGGAATTCTCCAACCATTGGGATTCTCTTTTCCCACTGGCAGCGCATCCCCGCCCGTGGGTTTCCTGGTGATGCAGGGAAGCTTCAAATGGAAATCCCATTGACATGCAGCAGGAGGAGAGAATTCCGCTGCCAGCGAAAGGCGTGCCGCCAAGAACCACGTGGCTGGGGAACTGGAGAATTCAGCCCTTGAACTCTTCCTGATATCCGTTGAAGCTAGGCTAATTGGAAATTTAAAAACAGAACTTTATAAAGAGTTTTCTTAAGCAAGGGTATTAAAGATTATGGAGCCAAGCTGGATAAATGGAGTTAATGTACAGATTAGTTGCTACCTAATTGAACATCGAATGGCATCTCCTGGGTCTGTGAACTCCAACAAATCCCTTAATCATTTCTAACACCACAGTTAGATCACTCCTATACCTCGTGATTGATACAACGAGACAGGCTTAGAGTATTGTGTTGCTTAGAATCCTGCAGCAAACAGGTTAACATTGTTGAATACCCCAGGGAATAACACACAAAGATGTAAGCAAGAACCACTCTAAACACCCCCTCACCATAACAGGATTTATTTGACTGGTTTTAAATCACAAAATATAAGGCAGGCATGTACAGAAAAATATATATATTTAAAAATCTTTATTGTCAAATGTAGGCTTACATTAACACTGCAATGAAGTTACTGTGAAAAGCCCCTAGTCGCCACATTCCAGCACCTGCTCGGGAACACAGAGGGAGAATTCAGAATGTCCAATTCACCTAACAGCACGTCTTTCGGGACTTGTGGGAGGAAACCGGAGCGCCTGGAGGAAGCCCATGCAGAAATGGGGAGAAAGTGCACAGACAGTGAACCAAGCTGGGAATCGAACCTGGGACCCTGGAGCTATGAAGCAACTGTGCTGATAGTACCCCCGAGATTGTCACCGCTAACCCACTTGCTGCCGCCTCGCAGGTTCTCAGCATGCAACGTCCTAGCATCATCCTCCACAAAACTGCCTCCCGCCCCCCTCCCGCCCCACCTCAGGCACTTCTCTTCAGAAACCCTTTTTGCCTAGGCATGGTGCCCACACATGCCAGTCTCGACCTCTGACCCAGGCATCTGGCTCACAGTGTACTCTTTGGTTTCATGCAGGAGCAGATAGCCCATAACTGGCATGAGAGGGAGAAGACGGACAGGGGCATGCCTGAGCTGTGCTTTCTTTTAATGAATTAAGAGTACCCAATTCATTTTGTTTCTAATTAAGGGGCAATTTAGCATGGCCAGTTCACCTACCTGCACATCTTTGGGTGGTGGAGATGAGACCCATGCAGACAAGAGGAGAATGTGCAAACTCCACATGGACAGTAACCCGGGGCCGGGATTGAACCCGGCTCCTCAGCGTGGTGAGGCAGGGGTGCTAACCACTGCGCCACCATCCGCCCAAGGTGTGCTTTTTGACTCCCTTCGAGGAAAGGGCAATGGAGCTCACAGGGGAAGGCCAGGAATGGGCCTGCATCGACAGCGAGGTTGGTATGTGGCAGGGAAGTGAGGAGCCACTATATTCTCATCCAGGTGACCTCTCTCAAGCGAGTTGATAAGTGCCCAAACCCTTGACCTTGCCATTTATTAAAACCATGTCCCTTACCTTGCAGGTATGTCAGCTGATAAGACCAGGCCTTCTATTAGTATAGCACCACACTTCCACCCTCTATCGCACCACGGAGGAAATCTCCAAAGAGGACACTGAAGATGCGTCACAGCTATCACCCGCACCATCCACCATCGCAGAGACAATCACTTCGGAGGGCAGTCTTAGCAAACAGAATTCTGGGTCACTATCTGGTGAGCAGCTGCCTCCAGACGCACAGTAGGTGAAGTTAGGGACGTCCCAGGGATCTGCAGTCAGAGGTCTACTGGATCCCAGGACCCAGTTGTGCCCCTGCAGGTGCCGTGCCTCTGGACAATTTCCTCCCCCAGCTGCTAGAGATGCAAAGGCAGAGTATGGAATTTCAGGAGGGATTGTCAGCGACATTCCTGCAATTGTCATCAAAACCCATTTGTATTCAGATATCCTCCCGCTGGCACGCAGACGTGAACCTCGCCCAGTACTGAACCTGATTTTTCAATTCTCCGCCACATTGGGGATCCGCTACCGGTGGCGACCGGCGGAAAATCCAGGCCAAGGAGACCGAAACTTCACACAATATTCCAGCTGTGGTATCACCAAGGCCCTGTATAATTGCAGCAAGACACGCTGCTCCTGTATTCAAATCCTTTCCCGAGGAAGGCCTTCTTTACCACCTTCATGCTTACTTTCAGAGACTGGTGTACAAGGATACCTTGGTCTCGTTGCACACCCCTCTCTCCCAAACTATAGCCATGCAGATAATAATCCGCCTTCCTGTTTTTGCTAACAAAGTGGATAAGCTCACATTTATCCATGTTGTACGGCATCTACCATGCATTTGCCCACTCATTCGACTTCTCCAAATCACACTGAGATATTTCTGCATTCTCCTCACAGCTCACTGTACCACTCAACTTTGTGTCATCTGCAAATTTGGAGATATTACATTTAGGTCCCATCTAGATCATTAATATATATTGTTAATAGCTGGGATTCTAACACTGATCCCTGCGGTACCCCACTAGTCACTGCCTGGCATTTGGAAAAATACCCATTTATTCCTATCGTTTATATCGTTTAATGGGCAGCACAGTAGCACAGTGGTTAGTATAGTTGCTTCACAGATCCAGGGTCCCAGGTTCGATTCCCTGCTGGGTCACTGTCTGTGCGGAGTCTGCACGTTCTCCCCGTGTGTGCATGGGTTTCCTCCGGGTGCTCTGGTTTCCTCCCACAGTCCAAAGATGTACGGGTTAAATGGATTGGCCATGCTAATTTGCCCTTAGTGTCCAAAAAGGTTAAGTGGGGGTTACTGGGTTACGGTTACGGGTTACGGGGATAGGGTAGAGACATGGGCTTGAGTAGGGTGCTCTTTGTCAGGGCCGGTGCAGAATCGATGGGCCGAATGGTCTCTTTCTGCACTGTAAATTCTATGATTTCCTATCTGTCAACCAGTTTTTCTATCTATCTCAATGCACTACCCCAATCTCATGCGCTTTAATTTTTCACGCTAATCTCTTATATGGGTCTTTGTCGAAAGCCTTCTGAAAGTCCAAATAAACCACATCCACTGGCTCCCCCTTGTCAATTCTACTAGTTACATCCTCAAAGAATTCCAGTAGATTTGTCAAGCATGATTTCCCTTTCATAAATGCCGATTCTGTCCGATCCTACCATTAATTTCCAAGTGCTCTGTATTTAAATCTTTTATAATGGACTTAATACTTGCCCCATCAGGTTGACTGGTCCATAATTTCCTGTTAACTCCACCTCCCTTGTTAAATAGTAGGGTTACATTAGCCACCCTGTAATCTGTACGAACTATTCCAGTGTCCATAGAATCCTGAAAGGTAATCACCAATGCATCCACTACTTTAAGGTCCCTTCCTTAAGTACTCTGGGATGTAAATGATCAGGTCCTGGGGATTTATCAGCCATCAATCCAATCAATTTTCCCAACATCATTTCCCTACTAATGCTGATTTCCTTTAGTTCCTCCCTCTCACTAGACCCTATGTTCCACAATATTTCTGGTATTTTATTTATGAAGACAGAACCAAAGTATATATTTAGTTAGTCAGTCATTTCTTTGTTCCCTATTATAAATTCTCCTATTTCTGCCTGTAAGGGACTATCATTTGTCTTCAAAAATCTTTTCTCTTCACAGACCGATAAACGCTTTTACAGGAAATGTTGATGTTCCCTGCAAGCTTACTCTCGTACTCTTTTTCCCCTTCTTAGTCATTCCTTATTTCCTCTTTTGTTGAATTCTAAACTGCTCCCAATCTCCAGGTCTGCTATTATCTCTGGCCAATGTGTATGCTTCTTCCATGGATCTTAAACTATCTCCAATTTCCCTCGTAAGCCATGGTTTGGCCATCTTTCCCGTTTTCTTTTTGCGCCAGACAGGAATGATCAATTCTTACAGTTCATCCATGCGCTCTTTGAATGTTTGTCATCACCTATCCACCACCATCCCTTTAAGTAACATTCCTCAATCCATCATAGCCAACTCGCGCCTCATGTCATTGTAGTTTCCTATATGTAGATTCAGGACCTAGTCTCAGAATCAACTACGTCACTTTCCATCTTGATGAAGAATTCTATCATAGTATGGTCATTCATCCCTGAAAGGTCTTCCACAGCTAGATTGTCAATGATTCCATTCTCATTACATGGTACCCAGTCTAGGGTGGCCTGTTCTCTTGAGGTTCATCAACATATTGGTCAAAAAACCATCCTGTACATACTCCTGGAATTCCTCCTCTATGATATTTTTACAAATTTGATTGGTTCAATCTATGTACAGATTGAAGTCACCCATAATTACAGATGTTTCTTTATCAGATGCTTCCCTAATTCTCAGTTTAATGCCATTCCGAACATCACCACTGCAGCTTGGCGGTCCAAATATAACCCCTACTAATGATTTTTGTCCCTTGGTGGTTTCCAGCTCTATCCATATAGATTCCACATCGTCGGAGCTAATATCCTTCCTCATTATTCTGTTAATTTCCTTTTTAACTAGTAATGCCACCCTACTGCCTTTTCCTTTATGTCTGCCCTTCCTAAATACATCCATATTCCTGGATGTTCAATTCCCAACCCTGGTCACCCTGCTGTCATGTCTCCGTAATCCTGACTATATCATACCCATTTATGTTTATTTTCCTCAATTAATTCATCCACTTTATTGTGAATGCTCCGTGCTTAAGGCACAAAGCCGGCTTACCTTTTTAACATTCCTTGTCCCATTCCCTTTATTTTTCACTGTTGCCTTGTGTTATGGGCCAGGGTTGAGAGAATTCCAAAGTGTATTATGGAGTTCACCTGACCCACAACTTTTAATAGATTGTGGTATGGGGAGCACACGGCGCACTCTACAGGTATGGTATAGCAGAAAATGGACCAGTGGTTTTTAAAACAAAACAATGTTTATTCTATGAACTCAAGTTAACCTTTTTAAAACAAACAGTGAATATCTTAGCAACCAGTAAATCAAATACACCCCCCCCCAAAGAATACAACACTAAGTAACCTGTATGCTGTCCTTTTACACCCAAAAGACTTAACAAACCTTCAAACAGGAGCGCATTAGGTTTACATTTAATACTGAGACCTGTTACAATTCTGAGTTCACCCAAATGATCCATAAATAGTCTTTGGATGGCAGAGATCACAGCAGTGCAGCTCACTGAAAACACAGACACACCCAAGCTCTTTCTCAAACTGAAACTAAAAAGCAGAAGTAGATCTCAGCTCCACCCACACTCTAACATTACTCCAGTAACATGAGCAGCTCCATTTCTTAAAGGTACATTTCCTAAACACCCATTTCTTAAAGGGTACTCTCACATGACACTTGTTTGATTCTGACCCTTGGTTTCTCTGCTTGTTACTTTTTTAATTCCCCTATCTGCATTTTGTTCTTGGCCGTGTTTCCTCCTCCTGACTCATAGGTTCCCATCCCCCTGCCATTTTGGTTTAAACCCTCCTGAACCACTCTAGCAAATACTACCCCTATGACATCAATCCTGGTCCTGCCCAGGTGTAACCCATCCAGTTTGTACTGATCCCACCTCCCCCTAACTGGTCCTAATGTCCTAGGAATCTTTAACCTTCCCCCTCACACCACCTCTTCAGCCACATATTCATCTGATATAATCTGTTATTTCAGCTCTGACTAGCACGTGGCACTGTTAATAATCCAGAGATCACTACCTTTGAGGTCCTACTTTTCAACTTACTTCCTAACTCCCTATATTCTGTTTTAGTACTTCATCCCTTTTTTTAACCTATGTTGCTTGTGCCAATGTGTACCATGACCACTGGCTGTTCATCCTCCCCCTCCAGAGTGTCCTGTGAGACATCCTTGACCGTAGCACCTGGGAGGCAACATGCAATTCTGGAGTCTCATTTGAGGCCAAAGAAACACCAATCTATTCCCCTTATAGTTTAATCCCCTACAAAGATTGCATTTATTCAATTTTCACTCCTCCCATTTGCAGCAGAGCCAACCATGGTGCAACGAATTTGGGGCATTGGCAATTGATTCCTGAAGCTTAACCAAAGAGGTCAGCCCAATGTAAACAAAAGTCAAAAGGAGATTGGACTCAACCATGCACCTCCTTGGCTACATCGCTTGCCAATGTGCCTGAAAATTGGCTATTGGTTAGGTCACCATCAAATTGCCAATGTCCAGTAAAAATGATCATAAAAGGAGAACATCAGAAAGGGTAGGAAATGGGGGAGAGAATACAATGATGTCAGGAGTTAAATGGATGTTTGCCTGGGTAACAATTGATTTAATTTATGGAGACTTGGAACTATATAGGAGCAAAATATTAATTAGCCTCCTGAATTAAGTTGAGAAGTTATCCCATTCTGTAAACTGAGAAGAATTTGAATGTGCTGCTCCTGCCAACTGAACAATGACCAATGTCACCATCGGTCGAAGCAGCTGCATGGCCACTGTTTGGCTGTTTTCATGTTGGCAGAGCCGAGCTTACATAAACACAGAATCAGGGAATGTCACTATGAGCCCCAGAACTAGGCAAAGAGATTGGGAGCATCGACATTGATTTCATTGGTGCTTCAGGGGAAACAAAATCCCTGCATCATCTTAATCTGACTCTCAAAGGTCCAAATGTTAATAAACATTTATATGATGAAATGTGGCAGCCAAATGTGTTCACAGCCATTTTCTACAATATCAATGGGATGGGTGGCCTGTTGTGGGCGGCCCGGTAGCACAGTGGTTAGCACGGCTGTTTCACAGCGCCAGGGTCCCAGGTTCAATTCCCGGCTTGGGTCACTGTCTGTGTGGAGTCTGCACGTTCTCCCTATGTCTGCGTGGGTTTCCTCCGGGTGCTCCGGTTTCCTCCCGCAAGTCCCGAAAGATGTGCTGTTAGATTCTGAATTCTCCCTCTGTGTACCTGAACAGGCACCGGGATGTGGTGACCAGGGGCTTTTCACAGTAACTTCATTGCAGTGTTAATGGAAGCCTACTTGTGACAATAAAGATTATTATTATTATTATTATTATTAATCTCTGTTGATGGGGTTGGTTGGCAGAGGGACCTCAGCCAGGATAAACCTCAAGACCCCTCTGAAACAGATGGAACCTGATCCAACATCTCACCCAAGGAATAGCAACGCAGCACTCTCTCAAAACCAGGAGGTTGCCTAGCTTATGTGCTCAAACCCTTGACAGAATGTGAAATCACAGTCTACTCCTGATAAAGATGAGGATGGCCTAAATCAAGAAAAAATGTTTACTAAGTGAAGTCCCAATAAATAGGTCTGCCCTGGCAACAACAGAATCAAGCTGATGTTACAGTCTGAGACACTGGACTAAAATGTCTCATATGTTGTAGCTTGATAGACCACATCAGGCAACAGTACATACATATCCCTAATGCTCTTATTCTTGAACATTTCTCCCAATCCTGTAGAATAGTAAAACACAAAATTACAAAGCCAACCTGTGCAACTCACAAACCTCCTAAGTGCACCTTACAAGCAGCACGTGAACAAACCTGAGACATATTCACTGCCTTCCCATTTGGTGTTCAATATCGGATCCTAATTTCTCCCAATATCAATCACATTGCTGTTGAGAAAGATAAATCCAGGTCATTGGCCAGGACTTTCTATGGTCCCTCCCACCCAAGTCCCACCGAAGTAAACAGCAATTTAAATGGACCACCACATCTGCCAGGGTGAGACACACCGTGCCGGGACTAAGATCCTAACCATTATGTTATGTGCTGCTATGTAAAATCGTGACGGCTGTAGAATTCCAGTCATTATGTGAATTATCTTTTATTTTATTTTGGTTTAAATTTAGAGTACACAATTCTTCTTTTTCCAATTAAGGGGCAATTAAGGGACAATTTAGCATGCCAATCCACCTACCCTGCACATCTTTTTGGGTTGGGGGGGCGAGACCCATGCAGACACGGGGAGAATGTGCAAACTCCACACTGACAGTAATCCAGGGCTGGGATCGAACCCAGGTCTTCGGTGATGTGGAGTAGCAGTGCTAACCCCTGTGCCTCCGTGCCTCCCCTGAATTATATTTCACTGATACAGTATATGCCCCATAATTAATATTCACATCTATAGAAAACTAGTTCACTACAATGAGCATTAGATCTTGTGTTTTCCTTCCTACACAGCAATGAGCCTGAGAGGATTTGTATTCAGATAAATACTGCAGTTTAAAGAAGAATGTACGTCGCAGCCACCAACGGCATGCAAATGCATCTGGGAAACCATTTGGCAATTATGAAAGAATGATAGGAAAATGACCCGATGTGGGGGCAGTAACTATGTACCAACAGCAGGTGTTTAACAAGGCACTGGAAGAACCGCAACAAACTCCTGGGAATTTAAAAACAATGCTGAGCCTAAGTCTGATGGATAAATTTACTTTACTACTATGATTGGGTTGTGTGGGTACTGTCAGATTGTCACCAGTAGCAGCTCCTTTTGTGCTGACATGTTGCGCTGGCAATACCTAAAAGACTACGACATTTCTATTTCTTACCATTTGAGCGAAGAATAAACTGGCATTCACTTTTAGCTGAATGCCTGATTTTGAAAACCATTCTATGCCTTTGTTCTTTCTCATTGTTAATCACATTGTTTAGGGATCTTCAATAGAATAAAAATATTGACATCTGGGGCGGGATTCTCTAATCCCGCGGCAGAGCGTCCACGCCATCATAAACGCCGTCGCATTTTACGAAGACGTGAACGGGCTGCTGCCAGGACAAATTCTGGCACCTACAGGGGGTCAGCATGGCACTGGAGCGGTTCGCGCTGCTCCAGCTGCCGATCCCGGCGCGAACTGTGCGCCGCGGGATCCGCGCATGTGCAGTGGCGACGGCGCCAATGCGCGCATGTGTAGTGGCCTCCTTCAACACGCCGGCCCCGATGCAACATGGCGCAGGTCGACAGGGGCTGGAACGTAGGAAAGGAGGCCCCCAGCCAGAGAGGCTGGCCCGCTGATCGGTGGGCCCCGATCGCGGGCCAGGCCACATCGGAGGCCCACCCCGAGGTCGCCCCTCCCCCTCATCCCCCCCTCCCCCCACAGGCCGGCACCCGACCCTTCAATGCCGAGGTCCCGCCGGCTCAGAGCAGGTTAGAACGGCGCCGGCGGGACTCGTTTTTTTTTATACGGCCGCTCGGCCCATCTGGGCTGGAGAATCGTGGGGAGACCGCGTAGAGCGGCCCGCGACCGGCTCCGCGCCAAACACGCCGATTCTCCGCTCTGCAGTGAATCGCGTGCCGGCGTCAGGGCGGCATGGCCCGGTCGCGGGGTTTCTCCTGCCCGGCCCAGGGCTGGGAGAATCCCGCCCGGGGTTTCTCAAAGGGTTTCAAAAGTATAACACACTTCAAGGGTAAGTGGTGTTTCTGTATGTTTTCACAGGACGTGGGCATCGCTGGCTAGGCCAAATTTGGTGCCCATTCATAATTGTCCTTGAAAAGATGGTGCTGAGCCACCCTCTTGAGCTGCTGCAGCCTGTAAGTACAACCAAGAACTGGTAGAAAGTTGCAGGATGTTGCCCCAGTGACAGATCAGAGATATAGGGTGGGATTTTCCTCCCCATTTTGTGGCGCGTTCTGCAGCAGTGGAGGGCGGCTTGCCAGTTTCCAGTGGCAGGGTCTTCTGGACCAACCCTAGTTAACGGGGTTTCCCATTGAATGCACCCCTCACCACCGCAAAACCCGCAGCTGAGATGCGGTGTTGGTGGGACCGTAAGATCATGCCAGCGCGAACAGGCAGAAAATCCCACCCATAGTTCCAAGTCAGGATAGTGTGTGGCTTGGAGGGGAACTTGGTGGTGGAGTGAAAATATCATTAGACTAGTAATCCAGAAACTCAGGATAACGCTCTGGAGACGTAAGTTTAAATTTCATCATGGCAGCTGGTGGAATTTAACTTCAATGAATACATCTGGAATATAAAGCTAGGGTCAGTGGCCACCATGGCAATGCTTATCGTAAAAAATGCATTTGGTTCACTAATGTCCCTTTAGGAGCAGAAATTGGCCGACCTTACCTGGTTTTCCCTATGTGCCCTCCAGCAATATGGCTGATTCTTAATGAACTAGTAAGCCACTGAATTCAAGGGCAATAATGGAAGAGCAAAAAATGGCAGCCTTGCCAGTGATGCCGACATCCTATGAAAATGAAAGAATTTTTTAAAGGTGGTGGTGTCCCCATGCATCTACTGCCCGTGTCCTTCCACATGGTCGAGGATGGAGGTTTAGAAAGTGCTGTCAAAGGAGCCTTGGTAAGTACAAAAGTGCTTCCAGATTTTTATTGAATTCAAATTTCACCATCTGCCATGGTGGTTCGAACCCAGGCCCTCAGAGCATTTACCCTGGGTCTCTGGATTACTAATCCAGTATCCAATGGGCTATTAGAACGAATTGGCCCAGTTTTTAGCAACTATTGAGCATTTGGTCCTGGATTTGTATATAGACATCCAACCGACGTGCGCTGGACAGAATTCTGGTACAGTAATTTGAACACCTGCACCAAACAGCTGCTGGCAGTATGTCGAGCAGATAGTCATCATCAGCTGTCCCTAGATGATTGCTTTATAATTTCTTCATTCCGTGGTTGTCCTCGTGCCAGCTGTATTTGACCCAGTACAGCATCTGAAAGATTAGCTGCTGGGTGACAGAGTTGCTTTACATTGTATGTTAAATTTCACCAGACTTTGACTTCCTGAAAAGCTACTAACCTGCTCATTCTTTTCTACTTACCTGAGTTTCGTACATCTGCGCACTTTAAAATAAAGTTGGCATGCATTAATCCTGGTCACAAATCAAAAAGAGTAGTGGTGTTAATGCCACTCCCTGTGCGATAACTTCATGTATTTCCCTCTAATTTGTGAAACAATCATTCACCCCTATGCTCTGCTTTCTATGAGCCAATTTCATATCAATCTTGCCACTGCTACTTTATTCTTCTGGGGAGGGGGGGAGGGGGGAGGGTGAAGAGGGGGGTGGTGGTTGGACAGCTGGTTCATGATGCAAAGCAACGCCAACAACGTGGGTTCACTTTCCGTACCGGCTAAGGTTATTCATGGAGGCCCCGCCTTCTCCCCCTTGCCCCTCACGTGAGGTGTGGTAACCCTTAGGTTAAATCACCACCAGTCAGCTCTCAAAGGGGAGAGCAGCCTATGGTCCTCTGGGACTATGGTGACATTTATATCATCGGAGGGGTTTCAATTTTACCAATTGCCTTTAGAAATTCCATGTACATACATCAACTGCACTTTCTTCATAAACCCTTCTCCCATACTTCACCAAATAATTCATACTTCACAAAATAATTCAATCAAGTTAGTCAACCCCTTTAAGAGTCTAGCTATCATTTATTTTTTAAAGGGTATTTTATTCCAAACACATTCAACAAAACAACACAAGCTTAACATCCAATCAAAGTATACGGTCTGTACATTTTCTCCTTTTAATCTCCCCTTCCCCACGACAAAGAGCTCCTCAAGTATAGCCATGAATGGCCTCCACCGTACCTCAAAACCCTCCTCTGACCCCCTGAAGGCAAATTTGAATTTCTCCAACCTGAGAAAATTGTACAGATCCCCCAGCTATGCCGTGACCCCCGGTGGTGAGCTGATCTCCAATTCAAATGTATCCGTCGGCGGTCAATCAGAGGTGAAGGCCACAATATCAGCCTCCTTCTGCTCCAGCAGCTCCGGCACCTCAAGCTACCATTTATTAACCCCCCCATTTTTCCCAGTGATTGGTGACTGGCCTGCAGTTACCAAGTTTATCCTCTTCCTTGAACAGGGTTGTAAACATTTGCAATCCTCCAGTCCTCTGGGACCATTTATATACAAGAGGTTTAGAAGGTTGTGGCCAAAGCCTTCCGTTTTTCTACCCTTACTTCCCATCCAGACAGGGGGTGGGATTCTCCGACCTCCCGCCGGGTTGGAAAATCGCCGGGAGCTGGCGTGAATCCCGTCCCCTCCGGTTGCCGAATTCTCTGGCACCGGATATTCGGCGGGGGCGGGAATCGTGCCGCACCGGTCGGCGGCCCCCCCCCCCCCCCCCGGCGATTCTCCAGCCCGCAATGGGCCGAAGTCCCGCTGCTGTCATGCCTGTCCTGCCGGCAAGAATCAAACCACCTCTCTTACCGGCGGGACTAGACGGTGCGGGCGGGCTCCGGGGTCCTGGGGAGGGGCGCGGTGCGATCTGGCCCCGGGGGGGTGCCCCCACGGTGGCCTGGCCCATGGATCCGCGAGCGGGCCTGTGCCGTGGGGGCATTGTATTCCCTCCGCCTCGGCCACAGCCTCCGCGATGGCTGACGCGTAAGAGACACCCTCTCCGGCGAAGTCTTTTCGGCCCCGGCTGGCGTGGCACCAAAGGCCTTTCATGCCAGCCGATGGAGCGGAAACCACTCCGGCGCGGGCCTAGCCCCTCACGGTGAGGGCTTGGCCCCTAAAGCTACGGAGAAATCCACACCTTTGGGGCGGCCCGACGCCAGAGTGGTTCACGCCACTCTATCCCGCCGGGACCCCCCGCCTCGCCGGGTAGGGGAGAATCCCAGCCAGGATTCTATATTTTGAGCACTGCTAAAATAATTCTTTATCCATTTGTATCCTATATTTCTCTAACTTCCTATTTTATTGTGAGATTGGCAGCATCCCCTTTAGTGAAGGCAAGGTATTCATTTGGTATCTCAGCTCTGCCTTCTAGCTGCACAGGTCTGGAATCACCTCACACTATCTTCCTTTGACTTAGATCTTCCCTGTGCCTATTGGCACATAAGGTAGACAAAGCACATGCTTATTTATGTCTGTTTTCTTGCTTATTTCCTTATCCCCAGAACAGGTTACTGTGGTAGTATGCATTAGGAGTCATGTGGGACTGTGAAGCCGTGATGTCATTGGCTGACAGATCCCGGGTCCTGGTTGGCTGTTGATCTCGAGCTCCGCCCTGAAGGCGGAGTATAAGAACCAGGAGTTCTCCCCCGCAGGCCAGTCTGTTGCTGAACTGCGGGGAACAAGTCACGCTTAATAAAGCCTCATCGACTTCATCTCTATTCGTCTCTCGTGAGTCTTTGTGCGCTACAATTTATTAAGCGTGCTTAAAGGACTATGGAGCTCAGGATCGTCCCGGAATGCCTGAGCATCAGCCCCCACGCAGTGAACTCAGCAGCAGTTTTTAAACACTGGCAGACTTGTTTCGAAGCCTACCTCAGAACGGCCCCCGGCCGGGTCACAGAAGACCAGAAACTACAGGTCCTGCACTCGAGGGTAAGCCCGGAAATTTTCCCTCATAGAAGATGCAGAGGATTTCCAGACGGTGTTCGCAGCACTAAAGAGCATCTATGTTCGCCCAGTGAACCAGATCTACGCACGCTACCAACTCGCAATGAGATGGCAAAGTCCCGGAGAATCGCTAGACGAATTCTATGCCGCGCTGCTAATTTTGGGACGGGCCTGTAGCTGCCCGCCGGTAAACGCGATTGAACACACGGACATGTTAATTCGCGATGCTTTTGTGGCAGGTATGAACTCTCCCCAAATCCGCCAAAGACTTTTAGAAAAAGAGTCGCTAGGACTCTCAGAGGCACGGGCCCTTGCAGCCTCCCTAGATGTGGCCGCGCGAAACGCCCGCGCCTATGGCCCTGACCGCGCGGCAGCCCCTTGGGCTCCGTGGACCCCCGTCGCGACAAACCCCCCCCCCACCCCCCCACAGGCTTGCGCGGTTCAGACGCCAAGTCGTCCCGGGGGAGCCTGCTGCTATTTCTGCGGCCAGGCGAAACACCCCCGGCAGCGCTGCCCGGCCCGCGCAGCGATTTGCAAGAGCTGCGGGAAAAAGGGCCATTTCGCGGCTGTGTGCCGGTCCCGGGGGGGTCGCCGCTGTCCCCGAAGAAGAAGGAGTCCTGCGCGTTTCAAACGTTCCCCAACCCCCGAAGCGCCCCATGTGCGACCCGCAGGCGCAGCAATTTTGTGTCCCGGCCACCGCTGTCCCCGGAGAAGAAGGAGCCCTGCACGTTTCAAACGCTCCTCAACCCCCCCAGCGCCCCATGTGCGACCCGCATTTTGGGTCCCGCCCACCTGTGCGACGCATGGGGGCGGCCATTTTGTCCACCCCCGCCGCCATCTTGGGACCCCCAGCCATGTGCGATGCGTGGGGGCGGCCATTTTGTTCACCCCCGCCGCCATCTTGGACGGCAACAATGGACCCGAGCATCAACGGCTCCACGGGGTTCGAGGAAGACGCTGAAGCACTACGACCACGTCTGGCCTCAATGACGCTGGACCAAGCACGGCCCCAGACGCTCCAGACGACGACAACAACGGTGCTGATCAACGGGCACGAGACACCATGCCTGGTCGACTCCGGGAGCACAGAAAGCTTCATCCACCCCGACACGGTAAGACGCTGTTTTTTGACCATCCGTCCCAGTGCGCAAAAGATTTCCCTAGCTACAGGATCCCACTCCGTACAGATCAAAGGCTTCTGCATAGTGACCCGAACGGTGCAAGGGAGGGAGTTTAAAAACTACAGGCTCTACGTCCTTCCCCAACTCTGCACGCCCACATTACTGGGATTCGACTTCCAGTGCAATCTGCAGAGCCTAACTTTCCAATTCGGCGGCCCAATACCCCCACTCACTATCTGCGGCCTCGCAACCCTCAAGGTTGAGCCCCCATCCTTGTTTGCAAACCTCACCCCGGATTGCAAACCCGTCGCCACTAGGAGCAGACGGTACAGCGCCCAGGACCGGACATTCATTCGGTCCGAAGTCCAGCGGCTACTGAAGGAAGGCATAATCCAGGCCAGCAATAGTCCCTGGAGAGCACAGGTGGTAGTAGTAAAGACAGGGGAGAAGCAAAGGATGGTCATAGACTATGGCCAGACCATCAACAGGTACACACAGCTAGATGCGTACCCTCTCCCCCGCATATCCGACATGGTCAATCGGATTGCCCAATATAAGGTCTTCTCCACCGTGGACCTCAGGTCCGCCTACCATCAGCTCCCCATCCGCCCAAGTGACCGCAAGTACACAGCCTTCGAGGCAGACGGGCGATTATACCACTTCCTAGGGGGTCCCATTTGGCGTCACAAACGGGGTCTCGGTCTTCCAACGAGAGATGGACCAAATGGCTGATCAACACGGGTTGCAGGCCACGTTCCCGTATCTCGACAACGTAACCATCTGCGGCCACGATCAGCAGGACCACGACGCCAACCTCCAAAAATTCCTCCAGACTGCTAAAGCCTTGAACCTCACATACAACGAGGACAAGTGCGTTTTTAGCACAAACCAGCTAGCCATCTTGGGATATGTAGTGCGCAATGGGATAATAGGCCCCGACCCCGAACGTATGCGCCCTCTCATGGAATTTCCCCTCCCTCACTGCTCCAAAGCCCTAAAACGCTGCCTGGGGTTCTTTTCATATTACGTCCAGTGGGTCCCCCAGTACGCAGACAAGGCCCGCCCCCTAATACAGACCACAACCTTCCCCCTGTCGACAGAGGCTTGCCAGGCCTTCAGCCGCATCAAAGCGGATATCGCAAAGGCCACGATGCGCGCCATCGACGAGTCCCTCCCCTTCCAGGTCGAGAGCGACGCCTCCGATGTAGCTCTAGCGGCCACCCTTAACCAAGCGGGCAGACCCGTGGCCTTTTTCTCCCGAACCCTCCACGCCTCAGAAATCCGCCACTCCTCAGTGGAAAAGGAAGCCCAAGCCATAGTGGAAGCTGTGCGACATTGGAGGCATTACCTGGCCAGCAGGAGATTCACTCTCCTCACTGACCAGCGGTCAGTAGCCTTCATGTTCGATAATGCACAGCTGGGCAAAATTAAAAATGACAAGATCTTAAGGTGGAGGACAGAGTTCTCCACCTTCAACTAAGAGATCTTGTACCGTCCCGGAGAGCTGAACGAGCCGTCCGATGCCCTATCCCGCGGCACATGTGCCAACACACAAATAGACCGTCTCCAAGCCCTCCACGAGGACCTCTGCCACCCAGGGCTCACTCGGTTCTACCATTTTATAAAGTCCCGCAACCTCCCCTACTCTGTGGAGGAAGTCCGTACAGTCACCAGGAACTGCCACATCTGCGCAGAGTGCAAACCACACTTTTTCAGGCCGGATAGAGCGCACCTGATCAAGGCTTCCCGTCCCTTTGAACGCCTCAGTCTGGATTTCAAAGGGCCCCTCCCCTCCACCGACCGCAACACATACTTCCTGAACGTGGTGGACGAGTACTCCCGTTTCCCCTTCGCCATCCCCTGCTCTGACATGACAGCGGCCACAGTCATTAAAGCCCTTAACACCATATTCACACTGTTCGGTTGCCCCGCATACGTCCATAGCGACAGGGGGTCCTCCTTCATGAGTGACGAGCTGCGCCAGTTCCTGCTCAGCAAGGGTATAGCCTCGAGCAGGACGACCAGCTACAACCCCCGGGGGAACGGGCAAGTAGAGAGGGAGAACGGCACGGTCTGGAAGACTGTCCTACTGGCCCTACGGTGCAGGGATCTCCCAGTTTCACGGTGGCAGGAG
Source organism: Scyliorhinus torazame (assembly GCF_047496885.1). Lineage (NCBI taxonomy): Eukaryota > Metazoa > Chordata > Chondrichthyes > Carcharhiniformes > Scyliorhinidae > Scyliorhinus > Scyliorhinus torazame. The sequence goes on from NC_092708.1 coordinate 245,245,105, forward strand.
GTCCTCCCGGTCGCTGCTGTGTACCACCACTAACCAAACGCCTCATGAGCGCCTCCTTGTCTTCCCCAGGAAGTCCTCCTCTGGAACGTTGCTGCCGACCTGGCTGGCGGCCCCAGGACCCATCTTGCTCCGGAAACATGCGCGGGCGCACAAGTCGGACCCGTTGGTCGAGAGGGTTCACCTCCTCCACGCGAACCCGCAGTACGCCTACATGGAGTACCCCGACGGCCAACAGGACACGGTCTCCCTGCGAGATCTGGCGCCTGCCGGCAACACGCACACCCCCTCGACACCAATCACCCCCTCACTGCCACCGGCGCACCCCGCGACCGCCCCCTTCCCGGGAGGATCGGTCCTCCTCCCAGGTCCGACCAGAAGTGAAGCTGAAGCAGAAACCGTAAAGCTCCCGGAGACGACAACACTGGAACAAGCACCACCATCACCGGGGCTGAGGCGATCGACAAGGACGACCAGACCGCCCGACCGACTCGTGGCATCGGTGTAACACTAGAATGTTGTGGACTTTACCGATAATTTTTTTTACCTTTTTCCCCCTTACGAATACTGTAAATAGTTCAAAACAAAAAACCCTGTACATAGCCCAGTGTAGGGCACTGTGATGACATGCAAAAGTTTTTCCTCCCAGGACCAGCCTTGTAAACCCCTACCACCATGCGAAGCACCACCCCGCCGGGTTCATTTTTAACAAGGGGTGAATGTGGTAGTATGCATTAGGGGTCATGTGGGACTGTGAAGCCATGATGTCATTGGCTGACAGATCCCGGGTCCTGGTTGGCTGTTGATCTCGAGCTCCGCCCTGAAGGCGGAGTATAAGAACCAGGAGTTCTCCCCCGCAGGCCAGTCTGTTGCTGAACTGCGGGGAACAAGTCACGCTTAATAAAGCCTCATCGACTTCATCTCTATTCGTCTCTCGTGAGTCTTTGTGCGCTACAGTTACCAGAGGCTATATCTTGGGAGGCACCAAGCATGGATGACCAGAAAGCTTTCCCCATCTTACCCCTGCCAAAGCAGTTTCAGAAAGATTTAGGGATTGATAACCAACCTGTTTAGCCATGTTATGAACTCACCTTCCATGGCCATCAGGGGCTCGGGTGGGGCTCAAACCCAGAGCTTTTAGTTCAGAGGCAGGGGCTGCTAGGCCTAATCTACTCCACGCTAAGGTTTCCTTCGACTGCCATTTTGCTATTTATATGGTTATGAAAAACTCTAGATGTTCCTTTTATGTTCTCATACCCGTTTGTTTCTTTGTTCAGTTCTCCGTCAACAGCATATTCAGCTTGGCTCCCTACTCTATTAAACAGCTGACATTTATCACTAGCATCTTGTGTTTCACTTTAATCTCCATTAATCACACAAGTTGATCTAACTTTGAATGTACTTTTTCCTCTTTTTGGGAATGCTCCTAACCTGTACCCAAACTATCTTGGAGAGCGGCATGTTGTTCATTTTCCACTGCTCAGAATTTATGCACCCGGAAGGCAGTCTTACTACACCTACTTGTTGAGGTGTAAAACACGTGCATTAATTGTCCCTAGATGTCCTGCAGTTTATCTCATACATAGAAATTAGGAGCAATAGGCCACTCGGCCCTTTGAGCCTGCTCCGCCATTCAATAAGATCATGGCTGATCTGTAACAAAGCACATAAAAGATGAATGAGCATGGGAAAATTGTGGGTAATTTAGCCTTACAACAGCTACGTTAAGGCATAAAAAACAAAAAGAAAAGTGGCCAAATTAGTTCACGAATAAAGAGCTGCAAAAGGGAAACTTGTGGGTGGGATTTTCTGTCCATTCACACTGGTGGGATCTTACAGCCCCACCAACTGTGCACCTTCAATACAGGGTGTTCAATGGGAAAGCCCGTTGACAACAGTAGGACCAGATGATCACAACTGGCCACTGGCAAGCCACCCTGTACCATTGCAGTACACGCCACGAAGGTGGAACAAAACCCTGCCCCATAAATCCAATAAGATTTCACTACATAATTTCCCAAAGGAAATCTTCAATAATCACTTTCTGTAACTCCTGCCAGAATGTAGATGAATTCTTTGCCAATGAATATTTCCTCTTTTGTTTTGACAGCTATGTTATATCAAGCACTCAAGTCTATTTATCTTTCTTATTCTTCAGTTGTTCCACCCCCGCAACACCTCTGACACGGACAGGTGCACCCTTTAAAAATTCAACATACATCATGATGTGATTGTAATGTGTGCTGAAGAACCTAGTTCCTCAGCATCTCAAAACTTTTGAACATTTGCAGGCCGATTCTCATCCAAATGCATGGTCAGGAGTGGTGGATATCTGCGTAAAATGAAATAGTTTTGCTTTAAGTTCTTCCCAACATATATATTTAAACCATTGGCTCGCCTGATGCGACTGTGTAGCACAGGAAAAACAAAGCACTGTTATAAAGCCACCTGATTTTGCTATCCTCTCTCAATTTCTCTCACTGTACTCTCTCCAGCACCACCCCCCTCCCCCTCTTTTGCAGCTGTACTTTTGAGCAGACACAAGCATTCCCAGCACCTACCATGGCATCTAAGAAAAGTCCTGTAGAGCCTGAGCATGTAGAAACGATAGAAAACAAAATAAACTAGATTAGGGTGCTTCAGCAAGACCACAACCAGATCGGCCACGATCTTACTGAATGGCAGAGCAGGCTTGAAGGCGCGTATGGGGGCCTAACTCCTAAATCTTATATTCCAATGAAAAATTTGTGAAGTTATTTCAACAGCTTACGACATCAAGGTGCAACGTGAATATAGGAAACATAGACAATACAGTATCTGAATACGTAAAATCATTTTATTACTGCTTTATGTTTTATCACCATTTCATGTTTCAGGTACATTTTATATCCATAGTGTTGTCCGGTTCTCACTTGGTAGTTAGGCATGCTAATGTCATTTACAATCCAGAAAATTCCGAAATCCATAAGTGACTTGGTTCCAAGCAATCCAGACTGGAAGGTTATAGTGTAATAGCTACCAAGCTGATTTTTCTTTTCAAACAATATTCATGTTATTACTTCTTCCAGTTTTGCAAGAGTTGTAATAAAAATATAGTGTAGTTCACTCCCAAGGTGGGACACAAGAGTAAATAAATTAAGATTCTTTAAAGGAAAGTGAATATTTGACAAGTAACTTTATGAATAGCATTACAGTAAGTTCTATTTCAGGCATCTCCAGCACAGAATTATACATAAATATAACATTTTTTGTTTTGCAGCAGTCATATAATTTTTGCCAAGCATCAATTTTTGTTCAAAAGCCTAAACTGCATTAATAGTGATACAGATCAGACCTTCATAACATGCTCATCAACATTAATAGTCATGAAAACTATTTTTGAGCCATTATGCAATTTTCAAAGTTAATTAGCAGCATCTCAGGCTGACACAGTTACTATATATAAAAATCAAACTTTCTGACCAAAATTACCATCTTGATTATAAATCTAGGCAACACATCGACAAAAAAGACGTGTTGCCCACATCAATTAAAAGTCAGTTCTGGCAGTGTTATTTTCATCTTAGTAGAAAAAAATGAAGTTATATTGAAACAGATATTAAGACCTCATTAAAAAAAAATCCGTCACTACTGAAGGCCTCATTTGGTATATTTTCTGCTGTAGGCACTGGGTTTGGGAGAACAAAGTTCCAGCACAGTTGGTGTATACAGATGTAGCAAAAGTGATATATAATAAAATACTATTTTGAGATGAAGTTACCAATGATCGGTTGTATCAAATGAAGGCGATTTATGTGCTGATGTATAACTCATGTTGTTCAAGACTATTGTTGGCCACTTGTAGCTCAAACAGGTTTATGATTAAACTGGTGACCAAGGACTTCTGCCCCAAAACATTTAGAATTGTCATTGGTGTTAAGTATCTTTACCAGGTCAGCTATAGGTTTTCCTACAGGTTTATTAGTTTAAAACAAAATTATACATTTATTTTCCAAAGCCAGTTTCCCATTTACAGTGTCGGTGACCTAAACTTCATCTTCATCCCTACAACAGTTCTTGGAAGCCAAGAAGCTTACGAAGAACAACCTTACTGTTAAAATATTAGAATTCAAGAAAATAAAAGGCACCAAGAATATTGATGGTACCAACCTAAGAGGGCGAGTGTGTACTGCTATTATGTTTATTGTCTCATGTTTGTTTTAAAGCAAACTTTGATAACTCTTTATACGACATATACATCCCTGTCTACAATCTTCAACATTGGCAGAGTATTAAACGCCAAAAGATTTGTACTGGAGCAGAGAAGGGGGTACAGTCCAGGCAGGAATTAAGACATGCAGTTTACAGTGGAGAATTTGTACATTGCTGAAGAGACATATTGCTTGAGTCTATATGTTCCCTGTTGCTATCTTGATGGCAACGCCTCAGCCAGAATTGACTTACCAACCAGCACCTTTTTCTTCCATAGCAGAAATCGATGTGCTCATTTCAAATTTGCCATTCATTTGTTTGTCCTGATGAGTGCAAGCCAGAAAGCCTCAGCAACATGTCTCTCTTCTCAGCAATGTACGTGTACTTTAATTAGATGAAGGTTTTACAATACAGCTTTATATAATGTAGTTACTGGTAGGTTGTCATTTATAAATGCATCATATGCCAATTTGAATTTACAATTGGTCAAGGACACTATCCAATGCTGAGATATACTTCACACTGAGGTGCTCCGTTACTCTGGATAAATACTTGCACATTCAAACACTATCGCAGGAATGCGCAAAGTATATATCTAAAAACGTCTCTCCAAAGTCCTTGCCACTATACTAAACATGTTCCTTAAAAATTCCATCGTGAACAAAGACAAATTTCCTTTAACTCTAACAAGTAAAACTTCATTGATTTGCTATTCAAATTACGCAATACCTAGATGTGGAAATGGGTTGAAACTTTGATGAGTTAAAATAAATGCATATTCTATTGGTCTAATATGTATAATCCCAGAGATCACTGTAGGCAGCATGGTTCTAGAATGCCAACCTGATTTGGGATAAAGCACATAGTAAAAGCACATTCCCAATTAAATATTTGGTACAATATTTGGATTTTCTCTTTAAAACATTGAGATTTTTGAATTAGAACAAAAATTGCCAAATCTCCATAAATTGTTAATTACCAGTAGATTGTTAAAAGCAGACTCTGGCTGAAACTTACACAAACAAAACAAAAAGATTTAAGGCTGTCTCATGTCCAATTGTCTTGGGTAAGAGAAAAGCCAGAAAAGGAATTATATTTCAGTATACCGTTATCTGTACCTACACACTCTAATGAGGGACAAATTCAGGTAAATCAATGTTCCCCATTTTCATGCACCTCGGAGCTGAAGTGTTTGTTAGTTATCTGCCACAAAGCATAGTTACTACTTTTTCCAAACAAACTTGGAATTTAATCCACAATTTGTATACTGCCAGCAGTAAGTGACACTTAAGTATTAAAACACTGGATAGTAAAGGGGAAAGAATAGACGTTATTTCTGTAGGCCACAGGTAGTCTCAATAGCAGTTACATTTTAGTTGCTGACACCTGCAGACATAGGACTATGGTGTTGCCCAGCAGTTCTGTAGTGTATCCAAAGACTGATAGCATATGCAGGGGTTTTGGCAAGTGAAAGTCATCCCATTATTCAGCTGGTTGGCAATAAGCCTCATAGTCCCTTCCAACTGGAACACAAGGTCAGTAAGGCCCAAAGACTCATCCACAATCTTCACCATTGCTTGGTGGCCAGCCAACTGAGGTGGTGTGACTCAAGCAGGCTCAGTAATTGTATTAGCCTATTGCAACTTTTGACATGATGTATATCAAGCAGCCAAAGGAACTGCATGAGAGTATTCATTTTAAATACTTCATGCATAATTGGCTGCGTCAGCAGAAAATATGCAGCATTTATCTGAAGGAGGCACAAAGTGGTTGTGGCTATGGAATGTCTGTGCTTATATCCCGAACTAATTTCCTCGGCATTTGTATAACATTAGTATTGAAATAAGTCTGACCGACTAAAACATTACATAATCTGGGTCTTAAAACCTGTTCATGGTGCCTACTTCATTACACTGCAATAACCATCTTAAAAACCATACAACTTTGAAGTATGAACATACAGTCTCTGTCTGTTTTCAAGAAAGTTAACAGAGTAAAATAAGCACTGAATTGTTCCTCTGTTAACAGCTCCAACATTTGAATCTCTAACTTTATTAGGTCCTTATACCATTATGAAGTAAACCTACTAGAACAGCAAAACTTTTAAATTGAAATAGAACTTGTCAGAAAACCTTTACATGGGAATTAACCATTACATAGTGGACGTTTACATAGATTGAAAATACAGCTTTCCACAACAGAACACATTTAAACTTGCCATTACATAACATGATTATAGTACCCAAAGTTACTGAAGTTACTTGATTACGAAATGCTGCAGATTTGAAATGAAGCTGATGAAGACAGATAACACATCAAATAACTTGGTTAGCACACTGTAAATCCTTACATTGGCATTTTATCACAAGTTGTGTCTAATTGATTTCTTGTGCTTTGTCAAAAAACAATCTGGTAAAAATTGCACTTTTGCAAATGACTATGGTTAAGTATGGGAGATTTGCTAAGTGAAACATGGGGTGGGATTCTCCCAACGGGAGTCTAAGTGCTGACGCCAGAGTAAAACTGGAGTGTTTTACTCCGGCGTCGGCACCCGTTCCCAGACCCCTATTCTCTGCCCTCCGTGGGTGATTTACGGGGGCGTCGGGCGATTTACGGAGGCGTGGCCTCGGCGTGGCATCACTGACCCAGCGCCGCGTTGGGTCCTGCGCTTGCGCAGTTGGGCCGGCGCCAACTAGCGCATGCGCAGTGGCGCCGATGCCAACCGACACACGCGCAGCAACCTCGCGGAGTGCTCCGACCCATCACCAACATGGCAACGGGGTTCTGGGGCCGGTCGCGCAAGGAAGTAGGCCCGGGGGGTAGGGGGGTGGTGAGGCCGGCCCGCCGATCGGTGAACCCCAGAGGCCCCCCCCCCCGGGAATGGAGGCCCCCTCCTCCACCCCCCCCCCCCCAAACAGGCCACCCCCCAAGCCTTCGCGACGAGTACCCGCCGGCAGAAACCAGGTGTGGACGGCGGCGGCGGGACTAGGCTGTTTACGCGCGGCTACTCAGCCCATCCGGGCCGGAGAATCGCCGCTTGCCGTGATTCTCCGAGCGGCCCGGCGCAATTCGCGCGGCACTGGTTTCGGGGGGGGGGGCGGGGGGGAGAATCGCGTGAGGGATCGGAGCGGCATGCCGCGATTTGCGTGGTGCCCCGGTGATTCTCCCACCTGGCGGCCGGGGGGGCGGGGGGGATCCCGCCCATGGTGTCTTGTTTGGACCATATTGTTTTAAGGTTTCAAAATAGTTCATCGACATTGAGAAATGTGATTTTATCCTAACACACAGTGCAAGTGCCATATTTACCAACAGACTTTTCAACTTTTTGAACGCATACTACTCATAGAAGCAATCAGCTGTTTAGAGATATTATGTGTCAGAACATTGACTATTAAACTGAACTGGATTCGAAACACTTTCTTCTCCAGTGTATAAGAGCTCTCACACTGAAATGCAATTTTCTAAAATTTTAACCCTTCATTTTTCATACCATCTAGCTGTGTAATTTTTGCTTGATCTATCACTCCTGCAGAATTTTCCTAAGTCCTGTCTTTAAAGAATTTCCAGTGTATAGGTTGCACCATCATTCATGTTTATGTCTTACAATTATGGAGACCTTTATTTTCTTCTCGATAAAAATTACATCCAGAAAATAAAAGGGAGAAAGTTGCAGAGCAATGCAACTTACTATCTGTATATGTAAATAACTCAGGCAGTTTGTGTGTACGCATTACCTTTAAAATCCTATAGTAGCTTAAAAATGTCAAAGTTAATATCTGGCTAAGCACACAAATAAGCAGTAGCAAACATTGCGTGTTAAAAAATTTTCCCTACAGTATAAGATGCCAGCATTTTCATAACCTACGGCGATATTTCACATATACAAACATTGCCAATACTGTTATACCCAGTGCTGCCAATACTAGTGGTGAGAAACCAGAAACGTCGATTTGATTATTCTTGGTTTTGATCTGAAAGAAAACACTAAATATATTAGTGGACTGTTAGTAGACACTAAAATATCCAAAACACATTTTTAAGCTTACAAAGTACATTCACATTTCCCAGGTTTCAATTTAATCAATCATTTTGGGGGCCAAAATACCAATTATTTGTCCAGCTATCACAGTTTCTGAACTGACAGCAATCTGTGGCAGTGAATGCACAACCCAGTTTGGGTTGGTTCCTGAAACATTATTCGCTTTTGCGCAAAAATAAAAAGCAGGCTAAGGTAAGACTACAATTCCCTCAGTAAGTTTTCACCTATCATATGTGAAGCGACTTATTGTTTCCTCAGAGGCCCAGGCTAAATTTGTGATACCTTGGCTGCAAAACAAACTTTCTCCAGCGGATCTAGTGTCCTACAGGATTAAATCTAGTACAACTGCTTATCCTTCCTCTGTTTATTGTATGGTTTGGCTCTCCCACTTGGCTGTTAATAGATTTCTAACCACATATAGTATTCACCTCAGCCACAGGTCAGCATCTGAGCATTCAAAAGATTGACAAGATGTTGTTACTTAGAGAATGGTAACACTGGGAGTATCTTTCCTCATCTAATGTCACCATGGCATTACAGAATACTTAAACCAGAGTGCAAAAAGACAAGAGCTGACTGGCATGAATAATCAAAATAAATCTTTCTATGAAATTGAAGGCCCTTGTCCACATTTTTAATTAGCACTGATTTTAAAAGGAAACTTTTAATTTTGCACTATAGTTCGAAGAACCAGAGCCATAACCTTGAATTTACATCGACAAGCAATGCTAGAAATTTGCGACAAAGGTAACCATGCATCAGATATGGAAAGGAGCAAGGATGCTTTTGCTTGATATACACCAGCTTTCTGAACTGCAAGCAGTCCTATAGATGCCAATGGAGAGGAGGAGGGTATTCGGCTCCGCGAGCCTGTTCTGCCATTCAGCAGGATGGCTGATCTTTGACCCCAACTTCACTCTCCTGCCCAATTCCCATTTCCCTCAATTCCCTTTAAAGTCTACGAATATGAACCTAGATTACACACAACTGGGCAGCCTCAGCCCTCTTAAGGTAGAGAATTCAAAAGTTTTCCTTGACGATCACAGCTCTAAATGGACAGTAATGATCCTGAAGCTATACGACTCCTAGTTCTGGATTCTGCAAGGGAAATAACCTTTTAGCATCTACCCTATCAAGCTGTCTCAGAATTTTATATGTTTTGATGAGATAACCTCTCAATTCTTCGAAACTCCATGAGAACATAAGCCTAGTGTACAGAGGTTTTTCCTCATATGATAATATTAAGAATGAACATATATTGATCTCAATGGAGGATTCAAAGAACTTACATTTAAATTGCAAATTTGCTAATTTTAGGATATCCCAAAGTACTTGACAGCAAACTTCTTGTACTGTAGGAAATGCAACAGCCAATTTACACACGGCAAAATCCCACAAAGAGCAATGAGATAATGACTGGACAATCTGCTTTAGTGATATTGGCCGACAGGTAAATATTGGACAGGACATTGGGAGAACTCCCTTGTTCTTCTTTAAAAAGCATGTTATGGGATCTCTTACATCCACTGTTCAATGTCTTACCTGAAAGACAACGTATGACTGTGCAGCACTCCCTCAGTACTGCACTGAAGCCTCAGCTTAGATTACAAGCTCAAGTGACTGGACCAGGCCTTGAATCAACAGTCCTCTGACTCAGAGGCAAGAGTACCACTATCAGGCTACGGTTGACAGCGAGACTAATTCAATAACTAACAAGTCATTATTTGCATTGTTGTCTCAGCCAAATGGCTACTTGGATAGATGATTCATAAAAATGCCAAGACTTGTCAAAATATAAAATGCCTCACAGGTTTCTTGCAAGCAGCACCAGTGAATTCTTGAGGGAATTAGGAAGTAGAAGTTGGGCTAACCAACGCACAGATTTTGTGGCACACATATTTTACCTTTTTTAAAACCAGTAGCGTCACCTCATCACCTGAATTTCTAAATATTTCCACAGCTTCCTGATGAGTCAAGTTGCAGAGCTCTCGCCCATTGATCTGGTTAACAAAAGGAAATTTATTGTATAAGGCGAGGTTAGGATGCAGTTTGTACAAATCTAATCACAGTTCTGTGGCTGTAAAGGGGTTAATATGTCTAATGTAACAAACTGCATAATCCTAAAGATAACTCATTTTCAATCACAATACCAGCTGGAACCGCTATTCAAACATTCCAGCAGGGGAACAAACTTCAATTGTGTTTCCGCTTGATTAAGATCAGCAGAATTTAATTTGGTATTCAGCTCTACAGAAGGCCCAACGTTTAATTTAGTCATTGCAGAGTAATTCCAGTCAGGCAGGTATGGGAAACGGCCTCAATGCCTTTGATCTTTGCCTGATGGGTAGACCAGAATTAGTTCCCATTCTGAATGCTATCCAGTGATGTCTGATGGGTGCTGCTGTGATGCCAGCCATGAACAAAATTTATTGTTTAAATTCATCATTTGCGTGAAGCAACATAGACCGTCAGGCACTGCTGGTGCTTCTCAGTGATTAGCAATGAGTCATCAGCTACACAAACCAGGAGGGGTTCACACTGAACACGAGTCTCTGCCATATTTGCTACTTAAATACAGCAATGCTCTTAGATTCATGGTGGGGGTGGTGTGCAAGATAGGGGATGTAAGCACACACCTTGGACAAAAGTGCCAAACCCTGCCAAGCTACAAAATCATAGAATGGTAACAGCATAGGACGCCATCCAAATGGTAACAGCATAGGATGCCATCCAGCCCACTATGTCCATGCCAGCTCTCGGCAAGAGAATCTCAGTTAGTCTCGCTCCTCTGCCCCTTCCCGGCCCCACAATTTCTCTCTCTCCAGAATTTTATCCAATTCCCCTTTGAAAGCCCTCATTGTTTCTGCCTCCATTGCACTCTCCAATGTCTCCCAACTCACTGCATAACGTAGTTTTTCCTCATTCTGCTATTGGTTCTTTTATAATTCAACTTTTATCAGTGCTCTCTGGTTCTTGACCCTTCCGTCAATGGGAACAGCTTCTCTCCATCTAGATCCCTTATGATTTAGAATACTTCTATCAAATCTCCTCTGAACCTTCTCTAAGAACTAAACGAGCACACAGAAGACTAACATGGTGTCACAATGGTTAGCACTGCTGCCTCACAGTGCCAGTGTTCCGGGTTCGATTCCAACCTTGGGTGACTGTGTGTGTGAGTTTGCACATTCTCCACGTCTGCGTAGGTTTCTTCCGGGTGCTCTGTGGTTTCCTCCCACTGTCTAAAGCTGTGTAGGTTAGGATGATAGGCCATGCTAAATTGCCCCTAGTGTCCAAAGGCAAGCAGGTTAGGTAGGGTTAGGGGGATAGGGCGGGGGAGTGGGCTGAGGAAGAGTGGTCTATCGGAAGGTCGGTGCAGACCTGATGGATTGAATGGCCTCAGGGATTCTATGATACTCCAGTCGAGGCTGTACCAGTGTTTAATATTATGAAAGTCCATCATATCTTCCTTGCTTTTGTACTCCATGCCTCTATTTTAAAGTCTAGAATCCCCTTGCTCTTTTTCTAAACCACATTAAATAACTTGTGCACATATACCCCGGAGCTCTCTGTTCCTGCACCGCCTTTAGAATTTTATTTTACATTGCTTCTCCTCACTCTTCCAAGCAAAACATATATGGCTTCACACTTCCTGCATTAGCGTTTCCCATTCCAGCTGCCTGAATGTGCCCTCTTAACATCTCTCAATACCTTCCTCAAAGGTTTTGTGTCATCTGCAAATTTTGAAATTGTGCCTTGCAACCCAAGTCTAGGTCAAAAAAAGCATTGGTCCTACCAGTCCCACTCTATATGATCCATTCTGAAAAACAACTATTACTTAGTTTCCTGTCACTCAGCCACTTCATATCCATGCTGCCACTTTCCCTTTTATTCCATGGACTTCAACTTTGCTCTCATGTTACTTCTTCCAGCACCTTTTTAAAATCCATAGAGAATACACAATGGCCGAAGCTTTCTGGCCATTCCCATTGACAACACACCCCGGCGGCTGAGTCTGTGAATGGAAAAACCCGTTGACATCAGCAGGACTGAAAGATTCTGCCATCACCACAAAACACATCGTGTGGGGGTGGAAAATTCCATCCATTATGCGTGGACATTTTTAGCTTTCCAACGTCCAAGAGCTCACTGGTGTCAGTTCAGACAGCAGAATCCAAGCAACGGTAAAGAACAATATTTTAGACATTGCACATGTTCTACTTTGAAGTAGTCAATCCTATCCTCCCCGAAACACGACTGCGCTAATTCCACGATTCATGGAGGATAAGTCATCATATTACTGTTAATTTTCTTTTTTTATTGCAAGGCAGCACCACAGACCTCTACAGGGGGGGATTGAGTTAGTCCATCAGGCTGAGAAGATCAGACAGGAGTGAAGGAAGGATTTTTAAATTAGCACCAAAAGAATATTGGATTATCCTTCACCTCCCCCACAAAGCCAGTGGAAAGGAATAAATTGGGAGCGTTACAGCTAGCTAATCCAATGTCACCCGTTTTAATACTACTGCTCAATGGAACACTCAAGATAAATATGTTAAAATGCCTCACTGCTAAGATTTGGTCCTGTTCCTTCAAACGGCCATTTAGAGCTGCAGGTCCCTCTTCTTTAATTTTGGTTACATAGATTGCGCTATCATTACAAAAGTGCTGGTGGTCGGTTCCTCCGATAATATTGAATCCCAGCCCTACAGAGAGAAGAAAAAACAAGGCCACAAATAAATTCAAGTCAACGGGTTACTAAAATTGTTCCAGCATCTGCCATTGACTATTGCACCAAACATTTCTCAAATAAATTGCACATTTGCTTTTTCTTCAATAAACCAGCAGTGTTTTTGAGAAACCTTGAACAGGACCTTGAACATTGTGTGAATAGACTAAATCTATTCTAAATGTGTAGAACAGTTAAAATAAAATCCTCCTAGCTAACTCCAATAATAAGCAAAAAGAAAAAGTACAACTGGTACAATATCCTACATCGGAATTGTTTTTGTTCCTGGGAGATTAAAATCCTGCAGCTTTTTGAAAAACTTGAATATTTAAGATCCTTAGTTCCACCATTAGCTAATACCAAGGTTTTACTGTCCAGTGTGAACAGGGAAAGCAGCTGTACATCTCCTTAAGCAAGCGATGAAAGGTCATAACAACAAAGTGCAAATTGGTGAATTTATATCAGGAATAGAAGAGAAATAAAGAGAGGGAGAGATTAGATTAAGAAAAAAGACCTGATTAATTGCTTTTCACGATGTCTCAAAGCTCTTTACAAAGAAATACTTTTTTGAAGTGCAGCCACTGTCATAATGTAGAATGATGTGGAGATGCCGGCGTTGGACTGGGGTGAGCACAGTACCAAGTCTTACAACACCAGGTTAAATCTCTGCAAGACGTGCCAGATCATCGACATGGATACCACTATTACACGTGAGAACACCACCCACCAGGTACGCGGTACATACTCGTGCGACTCGGCCAACGTTGTCTACCTCATACGCTGCAGGAAAGGATGTCCCGAAGCGTGGTACATTGGCGAGACCATGCAGACGCTGCGACAACGAATGAACGGACATCGCGCAACAATCACCAGGCAGGAATGTTCCCTTCCAGTCGGGGAACACTTCAGCAGTCAAGGGCATTCAGCCTCTGATCTCCGGGTAAGCGTTCTCCAAGGCGGCCTTCAGGACGCGCGACAACGCAGAATCGCCGAGTAGAAACTTATAGCCAAGTTCCGCACACGAGTGCGGCCTCAACCGGGACCTGGGATTCATGTTGCATTACATTCATCCCCCACCATCTGGCCTGCGAAATCCTACCAACTGTCCTGGCTTGATACAATTCACACCTCTTTAACCTGGGGTTACCCCATCTCTGGATCTGTAAAGATTTAATCACCTGCTAATGGTCGCATTCCTAGCATTGTTTGGCATCTTTGAATTTGTCTATATATGGGTTTCTGGAACATACCTCTTCATTCACCTGAGGAAGGAGCAGCGCTCTGAAAGCTAGTGACATCGAAACAAACCTGTTGGACTTTAACCTGGTGTTGTAAGATTTCGTATAATGTAGAATGCACAGCAAGCTCCCGCAAACAGTAACCTCATAATACCCAGATAATCTGTTCAATGTTGCTTGAGGGATTAATATTGACTTGAACTGGGACTTCCGGTAGCCGCCATGTCCGATTAGGTCGCGCACACGGCAGCTCCCACCGAGATCGGACATTTAGGCCCTTTAATGGAGCGGTAGCGGCACTTCGGCGGTGATTCCCGGCGTGGCAAGAGACGCTGGAGAGGTTTCCCTCACTGCGGCATGGAGGGAACCAGGAGTGGGGCCGTCAAGAGAGCGATTGCGAGGAAGCGAGCGGGAACGGGTCCGGGCAGACAAAATGGCGGCCGGTGCGGACCAAGCAGCGTGAGCCCAGTGGTCGAGAGAGCAGCAGGAGTTCCTGAGCAGAGTTGAAGGCGGAGATGCTGGCCCCTATGAAGGCCTCCATGGAAAGGATGGTGGAGGCTCAGAAGATGCAGGAGCAGCCGATCAAAGAGGTGGAGAGAAAGGTATCTGACAACGAGGATGAGATCCTGGGCCTGGCGGTCAGGGTGGAGGCGCATGAGGCCCTGCACAAGAGATGGCACGAGAGACTGGATGACCTCGAATATAGGTCTTGGAATCAAAACCTGAGGATTCTGGGCCTCCTTGAAGGTGCGGAGGGGGCGGATGCGAGTACGTATGTGACTGCAATGCTGGTGACGCTGATGGGCGCGGGGGCCTTCCCGCGGCCCTTGGAACTGGACGGGGCACACAAGGGTCCTCGCGAGGAAGCCTAGGGCAAACAAACCACCGAGGGTGATAAGGTTCCACCGCTTCACAGACAGGGAGCGTGTCTTGCGTTGGGCAAAGTGGGAGAACTGCGAGATTCGTATATACCAGGACCTGGGAGCTGAATTGGCTAAGAGGCGTGCGGGATTCAACCAGGGTAAGGCGGTCCTCCACAACAAAGGGTTGAAGTTCGGGCTGCTGCATCCGGCGAGGCTTTGGGTAACATACCAGGACAGGCACTACTACTTCGATACGCCGAATGCGGCGTGGACACTTATTAAGCATGAAAGGCTGGACTCGAACTAAAGGACAGCGGCACGTGGGTCAAACGCCCTGGTGGGGGTGCGTAACCGGGTGTTGGCCTGATGTAAGATTGGTAGTACAATTTAAGCTGTTCGCTTTTCTTTTTTTGTTTTTTTCAGGGGGTGGGGTAAGGCCCGGGTTGTGTTTCTCGTTTCATGGGAAGAATGGGGATGGCTCTTGCTCTCTTACCCTGTGGGGGAGGGGAGGTTGGGGGCCCGAAGGAGGAGAAACAGTAAGATTGGGGATAGAGGCGGGAGCGGCCGGGGTCAGCTGACTTACGGAAGCGTAATGGGGGAGGGGGAGAAATCTGAACTAAGCGGGTGCTTGCCATGGGGGATTGAGTTTGGGGGGTTGGGGCACTGCTTTGCTGACTGAAGGGGAGCCAACTTCGGGGTACGGATGGAGAGTCGGGTTGGGGGGCCTCCGGAGGGAGAGCGGGGGGCATGGCTGGCCGAAAAAGGGAGATGGCTAGTCGGCGGGGGGGGGGATCAAACCCCCGTCCAGGCTCAACCCCCCATCCAGACAGATCATGTGGAATGTGAGAGGTCTGAACGGGCCGGTAAAGAGGGCCCGCGTGTTCTCGCACTTAAAGGGATTAAAGGTGGACGTGGCCATGCTACAGGAGATGCACTTAAAACTCGCTGACCAAACGAGGTTAAGGAGGGGATGGGTGGGCCAGGTGTTCCATTCGGGGCAAGACTCGAAGACCAGAGGGGTGGCAATTCTGGTTATCAAATGGGTGGCATTCGAGGCAGGGAGTATTGTGGCGGACAAGGGGGGCAGGTACATTATGGTGAGTGGCAAGCTGCAGGGGGCCCGGGTGGTGTTAGTGAACGGCTATGCCCCGAACTGGGATGACATGCGCCGGTCAATCTAAGTCCAGGTCGGGAAAGAGACCGGCGGCGGCCAAGGCCCTGAGGGAGTTCATGGACCAGGTTTGGGGGGGGGGGGGGGGGGGGGGGGGGGGGAGGCATTGAGATTTGCACGGTGAAGGGCGAAGGAGTTCTCCTTTTTCTCCCATGTTCACAAAATGTACTCTCGGATTGACTTTTTTGTGTTGAGCAGGGCGTTAATCCCGAGAGTGGAGGGGGTCGAGTATTCGGCCATTGCCGTCTCAGACCATGACCCGCACTGGTTGGACCCGCGACTGGGGGCGGAGGGAGGGCAGCGCCCTCTCTGAAGACTGGATGTGGGACTGCTAGCAGATGAAGAGGTGTGTGGGCCGATAAGGAGGAGCATCCAAAACTATGTGACAACAAACGACACAGGAGAGGTAACAGCGGCAGCAGTTTGGGAGGCTATGAAGGCAGTTATTAGAGGGGAGTTGACTTCTATTAGGTCTCATAGAGAGAAAAGGGAGAGGGTGGAGAGGGAGAGGCTGGTGGGAGAGATACTCAGAGTAGACAGGAAGTACGCGGAGACCCCCGAGGAGGGGCTGCTAAAGGAGCACCGGAGACTGCAGGCAGAGTTTGATCTGCTGAGCACTGGGAAGGCGGAGGCACAGTTGAGGAAAGTGAAAGGGGCAGTCTACGAGTATGGGGAGAAAGCAAGTAGGATGATGGCGCACCAACGTCGCAGGAGAGAGGCAGCCAGGGAGATTGGGGGAGTTTGGGATAAGGCAAGTAACACGGTCTTGGGCCCAGAGAAGATCAACAAAGTCTTCAAGGAGTTTTATTGTAAACTGTACGAGTCAGAGCCCCTGGTGGGAGGGGAAGGGATGAAGCAATTTATGGACCAATTGAGGTTCCCAAGGGTGGGCGGCGATAAGGTGGAGGGACTGGGGGCCCCGATTGAGTTGGAGGAGATAGTTAAGGGCCGAAAAAGTATGCAGTCGGGTAAGGCCCCGGGTCCAGACGGCTTCCCTGTAGAATTCAACAAGAAATTCTCGAAGCTGCTGAGCCCACACCTGCTAAGAACCTTTAACGAGGCAAAGGAGAGAGGAACCCTACCTCCAACAATGGCGCAGGCTCTGATCTCACTCATTTTGAAGAGGGAGAAGGATCCACTTCAGTGTGGGTCCTACAGGCCGATATTGCTCCTGAACGTTGATGCCAAACTGCTGGCAAAAAGTTTGGCTACTAGAATAGAGGATTGTGTCCCGGGAGTGATCGAAGGAGGACCAGACGGGTTTTGTCAAGGGCAGGCAATTGAACACAAATGAGGAGGCTCCTAAACATTATCATGATGCCCTCAGAAGGAGGGGACGCAGAAGTAGTGGTTGCAATGGATGCAGAGAAAGCCTTTGAACAGGTGGAATGGGAGTACCTGTGGGAAGCATTAGGTAGATTTGGATTCGGTGAGGGATTCATAGGGTGGGTCATGCTACTGTATCAGGCCCCCGTAGCAACTGTATCCACGAACCGGCTGAGATCGGAGTATTGTAGGCTGCACCGAGGGACGAGGCAGGGGTGCCCCCCCATCCCCGCTACTATTTGCCCTGGCAATTGAGCTGTTGGCCATAGCGCTGAGGACGTCAAGGAACTGGCGGGGGGGGGGGGGGGGGGGGGGGAAGAGAGAGAGAGAGAGAGAGAGAGAGAGAGAGAGGAGCACCGGATTTTGCTCTACGCAGACGACCTGCTATTGTATATTTTGGACCCGCTAAAGGGGATGGGGGAGGTCATGCGGATCCTAAGAGACTTTGGGAGCTTCTCGGGGTACAAGTTGAACGTGGGGAAAAGTGAGCTGTTTGTAATCCACGCTAGGGGTCAGGAGGAGAGACTGGAAGAGCTCCCGCTCAAGATGGTGGAGAGGAGCTTTCGTTACCTAGGTATACATGTGGCGAGGAACTGGGATGCCATACACAGGCTCAATCTATCTCGTCTTGTAGGGCAGATGGAGGGAGATTTTAAAAGAATGCTCCCCCTTTCCCTGGCGGGAAGGCTGCAGACCGTGAAAATGTCAGTCCCCCCCCAGATTCCTGTTCGTTTTCCAGTGCCTTCCCATCTTCATCCCTAAATCCTTCAAGCGGGTGAACAGGATTATCACGGGATTTGTGTGGGCAAACAAGACCCCGCGAGTTAAAAGGCTGTTTTTGAAGCGCAGTGGGGGGGGGGGGGGGGGGGGGGGTTGGCGCTTCCGAACTTCTGTAGCTACTACTGGGCAGCTAATGCCATGATTAGGAAATGGGTAATGGAGGAGGGATCGGCGTGGGGGTGGCTCGAGGCGGCGTCATGCAAAGGCACCAGCCTAGGGGCACTAGTAACGGCACCGCTGCCGTTCTCGCCGGCACAATACACCACAAGCCCGGTGGTGACGGCGCGCTGAGGGTCTGGGGTCAGTGGAGAAGGCACAGGGAGGAGTGGGCCTCAGTTTGGACCCCGATACGGAACAATCATAGATTTGTTCCGGGCAAGATAGATGGGGGGTTTCAAAGCGGGCACAGGGCAGGCATTAGAAGGATGGGAGACCTGTTCATAGATGGGATTTTCCCTAGCTTGAAGGCGCTGGAGGAAAAATTCAGCCTGCCCCCTGGAAACGCCTTCAGATACCTCCAAGTCCACGGCTTTCTCAAAAAACAGGTGGGGACATTTCCGGTGCTACCCCCTCGTAGGATACAGGATAGGGTGGTGTCTCGCATCTGGGTAGGAGAGGGGAAGGTGTAGGACATCTACCAAGAACTGCAGGAGGTGGAGGAAGCCTCAGTGGAGGAACTGAAGGGCAAGTGGGAGGAGCTGGGTGAGGAGCTAGATGAGGGCCTGTGGGCTAATGCCCTAGGCAGGGTAAATTCCTCCTCATCATGTGCCAGGCTCAGCTTAATTCAGTTTAAGGTGGTTCATCGGCACACATGACAACGGCGAGAATGAGTAAGTTCTTTGGGGTGGAGGACAGCTGTGCGAGATGTGCAGGGAGTCCAGTGAACCATGTCCATATGTTCTGGGCATGCCCGGCGCTTAAAGAATTCTGGCAGGGCTTTGCGAGGGCTTTGTCCAGGATTTTGGACAAAGTGAAGCCGTATCCAGAAATAGCGATCTTTGGGGTGTCGGGGAATCCGGGAGTGCAGGAAGCAAAAGAGGCCGAGGTTTTGGCCTTGGCCTTCCTGGTAGCCCGGAGACAGATCTTGTTAATGTGGAGAGACTCGAAACCCCAGAGTGTGGAGACCTGGGCTAGTGATATGGCTGGGTTTCTTAGCCTGGAGCGAATAAAGTTTGCCTTGAGAGGGTCCTTGTTGGGGTTCTTCTGACGGTGGCAACCTTTCCTTGACTTTCTAGCAGAGCGTTAAAATGTCAGCAGCAGCAGCAAACCGGGGGGGGGGGGGGGGGGAACTGTTCATTTAGTGTATATTTTCTGTTTGCATAATGATGACAGCCACCTAGTTTTGTTAAATATTTTCCTTTTATTTTTGTTATTGGTTATGTAAAAATTCTGTTTGGAAAAAAGCTTTAATAAAAACAATTTTTTTTTTTAAATAAAAAAATATATTGACTTGAACTCCCTTGCTCTTCTGCAAAATAGGCACATGGGATCTTTTATGGTCACTTGGGAGGGCTGACAAGGCCCAGTTTAATGTCACATCTGAAAGATGGCATCTCCGACAGTGCAGCACTCCCTCAGTACTAAAACGCAGTCCGCTTTAATTTTTGTGATCAAGTCCTGGAGTGGGACTTGAACCACGGCTGACACTAATGGAGCAAAACAAAAGACAAAAAGGAAAAAAGGCTAAAATTTGACATTTAAAAAATTCAAACAATTAAAACCTGGAGGAATGAGATAGTCCACACTTTTAATAGTTAAGTTGCAGTACTCGTAGGTTGGTAGCTGTAATTGATAATTATCACATCATAAAAAGGGCTAGTAATGAAAATACTTCATTGTGGTGATTCATCTATATCTACCGCGCAATACACCAACTTTAACAAAATTCAAACGTCAATGGAGCAGACAGCAATATGCAGTTTGTGAAGCTAGCAGCATAGCTCAGTCAGCAACTTTTGGATATTGGCATTTATCTACATTGCTGCCTGAAGTTGTTGCGACCATTTACACATGAGCAATACTTACAGCACTTTCCATTTTTATTTCAGATTTCCAGCATCCACAGTAATTTGCTTTTATTTGAACACAAGAGATTGGTGCAATAAGTAAGTGAAAAGGTTGGTTCACCAGGGAATATATAGTTTGGTACAGTCTCTACATTAGAAACCACAACTTGATTGATGCAATTCTTCTACAGAATGGCAGCTGAAAAGAAATACAGCAAAACACGAACAACAGACTCCTTGGAGACGTACATCAGCTGTTCTCACGAAACAACTGAAATCATGATCAGCACCTAATCAGCTACAAAAATGAAAAGAATTCCCTTTCCATATACCAACATGCAGCTCTATTCTCACAGTTTAAAAAGTCTAAATTCTCAAATCACTCATTTGGAGCAGAATACACCTTCAGTAATGAGCTGTGTTTTTTGATTTAATATTTTGAAAATCTCCCAAGAACAATTTAACATCTGAAAGAATGGGATTCCACAGTTTAAACTGTTCACTTCCAGGCAAGAATATAACAATTATTCCGTTCTTAGAAATGTACTTACACTTATTTGCCAGACTTAACTTTCTTTGGCAAATATAATGGCCAATTAACGGGCTAAGCAAGCAAGTTCTTAAAATTAACAGGCAGGCCAGGGGAGAGATGATATTCGTGCAAAGAAAAATACAGGGCAGCTTAAATCAACCAGCCAATTCTAGAGATCTGCAATACATAGCACTGTACGCATTAATGACACCGTGTGTCATTAACATACTGTTATTTTTCCAGAAAGATCTAGCCTGGTATTACACAAAACCTGTCTTAAAGGTAAACATTTTCACCTCAGGAATATACATTCAATGACATTATACTTGTTACGTTATAAATCAATACATCTAAATATGTACCACATAGGGCTTTGCTCAGAAGATGTCGACTGTTAGAAAATCATGTAATTGATCATGTAATTGCAAATAATTACATCAATTATTACTACATTAATACATGGAAGTACACAGGAGACATAGCACAGTTACAGGCGGTTTATGCTCCACTCAAGCATCCTCCCATTTTTCTCACCTAAATCTACCATTGTAACCATTTATTCCCTTCTCCCTCATATGCTTGAATAGTTCCCACTTAAATGCATCTTTAATATTAGTATCAACCACCCTGTGGTAGCAAGTGCCACATTCCCCAGCAAGAGTACTGAAGACTTGTACTCGAGAACCTGCCATACCCTTAAGCAAGTTGTTCCAGTACAGCTGCAACACTGGCATCTATCCAGCAATGTGCAAAATTGGCCGGGTATGTCCTGTACACAATAAGCAGAACAAATCCATCTGGCCAATTACCATCCCATCAGTCTACTCCTCTTACCATCAGCAACGTGATGGAAGGGGTCAACAGTGCCATATAGCGACACTTGTTTAGCAATAGCCTGCTCACTAACGCTCAGTCTCCGGTTCCACCAGGATCACTCAGCTCCTGATCTCATTACAGTCTGGGTTCAAGCATGGACAAAAGAGCTGAACACCAGAGAGGAGGCAAATGACTGCATTTGACATCAAGGCAACATTTGACCGAATATGGCATCAAGGAGCCCTAGCTAAACTGGAGTCAATGTGAATTAGGCTGAAAACACTCCACTGGTTGGAGTCATACCTGGCACTAAGGAAGACATTTGTGGTTGTTGGAGGTCAATCATCTCAGTTCCAGGACATTACTGCAGGAGTTCCTCAGGATAGTGTCCTAGGCCCAGACACCTTCAGTTGCTTTATTAATGATCTTCCTTCCATCATAAGGTCAGTAATGTTTGCTGATGATTACACAACGTTCAGCACCATTCACATGCCTCAAAAGCTGTCCTTGTCCGAATGCAGCAAGGCCTGAACAATATGCAGGCTTTGGCTGATAAGTGGCAAGTAACATTCAAGCCACACAAGTGCCAGGGAATGACCATCTCGAACAAGAGAAAATCTAACCATCACACCTTGACATTAAATGTTAGTACCATCGTTGAATCCCTCACTGTAAACATAATGGGGGTTACCACTGACCAGAAACTTAACCAGCCATACAAATACTTACAAATTTTTTTTTTATTTTTTTTTTTAAGAGTATCCAATTTTTTATTCCAATTAAGGGGCAATTTAGCCCGGCCAATCCACCTACCCTGCATATAGTTTGGGTTGTGGGGTGAGACCCACGCAGACACGGCGAGAATGTGCAAACTCCACGCAGGGCCGGGATCGAACCTGGGACTTTGGTGCTGTGAGGCAGCAGTGCTAACCACTGCTCCACCGTGCCGCCCACACAAATACTATGGCGACAAGAACAGGTGAGAGGCTGGGAATTATGCAGAGAGTAACTCAACTCCTGACTCCTCAAAGCTTGTCCCCCATCCATAAGGAACAGGTAAGGAGCGTGAAGGAATACTCTCGATTTGCCTGGTTAAGTGTGGCTGCAACAACACTGAAGAAGTTCAACACTGTCCAGGACAAAGCAGCCTGCTTGATTGGCATCCCACCCAAATATTCACTCCCTCCACCACTGACTCACAGTAGCAGCCGTGTGTACCATCTACAAGATGCATTGTAGGAACTCATCGAGGCCTTTCAAAAGTACCTTCCAAACTCATCAAGGATTCCTCAGTACTGGGTGCCATCACAAGTTTAGAAATTGCATTTTTTGATTCCAAAGTCAAACTGTTAATAAAAACTGGAACAACAGTGGTCCCAGCAATGCTTGTCGAACACCACTTCCCACCTTCTGCCACCCTGAATAACTACCCCTTACTGCCACTCTCTGCTTTCTATCTTGAAGCCAGCTAGGAAAACATTCTGCTGCTTATCCTGATTCCACATTCTCGGACCTTATTCAATAGGCCACTATGGGACACCTTATAAGAGGCCTTTTAAAAATCCAAGGAAATTACATCAATTACATTACCACGGTCTCTCAGTTACCTCCTCAAAAAATTCTATGGGACTGATCAAGCAAGGTTTATTCCTATTGAAACCCATATTGACTATTCATTATATTTCCCAATGTTCCTTCTATTCTTTCCTTTAGTAAGGGTTCCATTATTCTTCCTACTGTTAAGATACTGGACCACATTCTAACATTTGTTAGGATACCGGACAAGCACTCCAAACAATTTTTTTAATTTGTAAAACTATGGGGAAAGGATATTTCACCCGACTCTGACCAATAGGTATATTTTATGTTAAAACAAACTATAATTCAAACACAGAGGTAACCACATTATCAAAGAAATGGCTTTACAATTATCAGTTAAACAGTTCTTATACACAAGTCAAAACCTACTATACCTGCTGCTAACTTCAATTAAGCAACCCAATACAATGCAAATGCCACTTATAAATAAAGTAAACAAAGCAGATTACTTGCTTAGCTGAATAGAGACTTTTGGAGAGTTTCTTTCAAGAGCAGATCCAGTACACTTCTGTCTTGTCAGACTCAAATCCTATGGCAAACTGCAAAACTACAGACAGGCCTGGCTCCTGCCATAAATTATCTACACACCAGGGAATGTCCAGCGATCAAAACACGATTCTATGAGCCTTTTATCTGTAACCAAGCAAGTGGTTAAAATCAATAATTAACTCACTCTCTTGCAACTCCTTAATTACAGCCTGAGCAGACACACAGTCTGGTGTCTTAACCCAGGTTCTTTAATAACATTACTGCAACAAATATATACATTAACCCAGGCATTTATATATATGCAACAAATATAAAATATAATATATAACAATTCCTACATTCAACACACTACACAATGTTAACTTGACTGGTCTAACAGTCCCTGGCCATGTTCTTCCCCTCCCTAAAGTGTAATTGCATGAGCTATCCACCAGTCCTCTGGCACTCTTTGTAGCAAATTATTAAATAGTAGTAAAGTCTCTGTTACCGCATCCTTAGGTTCTAAAAATAATGTGGTGTAATTTAAATGCACTTATCTCATTAATCTTCAATGTCATGTCTAACTGTTTTCTCTCTGGTTAATACCAGAAGACAAAATAATTGTTTAATATTTCAGCCATCTCTCAAACTACCCGTGATATCCTGTCCATCCCGTAATACAGTCTTCCTTTTTAAAAAAAAGTACCTGTAACCTATTTCATCATCTTGTTTATATAATCTAATAGTTCCTCTTTACTTGCCCAAATTTACTTCTCTCCAAATCTCTTTTCCCTTATTTGTACCCCTCTGCTG
The DNA here is from genome assembly GCF_047496885.1 of Scyliorhinus torazame. Taxonomy (NCBI): domain Eukaryota; kingdom Metazoa; phylum Chordata; class Chondrichthyes; order Carcharhiniformes; family Scyliorhinidae; genus Scyliorhinus; species Scyliorhinus torazame. The sequence continues at coordinate 245,269,670 of NC_092708.1, forward strand.
TCTATGTACTTAGTGCACGTCTTTATTAACTCTCAAGTGTTCCCTTGTCTTTATTTATCCAAGTGCTACAGCAGCTTAGTTTGTTCTTTCCTTTCAGCAGAATATATCTTTCCTGCACTGTTGAGCACAAACACGGTTTTAAATATTTCCAATTATTGTTCTACATTTTTGCTTGCCAGTATCGATGTCCGTTTTATCTTTTCAAATTTTGTTCTCAATTCCTCAAAATTGGCTTTTCTTTAATTTAACTTGGTTTTTACCTTCTGTCCTTCTCTACCATCTTAAAACATATATAACGGTTGGCACGGTGGTTAGCACTGCTGCCTCACAGCTCCAGAGGCCCGGGTTCAATTCCGGCCTCGGGTGACTGTCTGTGTGGAGTTTGCATTTTCTCTGTGTTTGCGTGGGTTTCCTCCGGGCTCTGATTTCCTACCACAGTCCAAAGATGTGCAAGATAGGTGGATTGGCCACACTAAATTGCCTCTTAATGTCCAAAAGGAGGCATTTGTCAGGGCTAAAAGGCTGGGAACAGACGAAGCCTGTGTGGCATATAAGGAAAGTAGGAAGGAACTTAAGCAAGGAGTCAGGAGGGCTAGAAGGGGTCATGAAAAGTCATTGGCAAATAGGGTTAAGGAAAATCCCAAGGCTTTTTACACGTACATAAAAAGCAAGAGGGTAGCCAGGGAAAGGGTTGGCCCACTGAAGGATAGGCAAGGGAATCTATGTGTGGAGCCAGATGAAATGGGCGAGGTACTAAATGAATACTTTGCATCAGTATTCACCAAAGAGAAGGAATTGGTAGATGTTGGGTCTGGAGAAGGGGGTGTAGATAGCCTGGGTCACATTGTGATCCAAAAAGACGAGGTGTTGGGGGTCTTAAAAAATATTAAGGTAGATAAGTCCCCAGGGCCTGATGGGATCTACCCCAGAATACTGAAGGAGGCTGGAGAGGAAATTGCTGAGGCCTTGACACAAATCTTTGGATCCTCGCTGTCTTCAGGGGATGTCCCGGAGGACTGGAGAATAGCCAATGTTGTTCCTCTGTTTAAGAAGGGTAGCAAGGATAATCCCGGGAACTACAGGCCAGTGAGCCTTACTTCAGTGGTAGGGAAATTACTGGAGAGAATTCTTCGAGACAGGATCTACTCCCATTTGGAAGCAAATGGACGTATTAGTGAGAGGCAGCACGGTTTTGTGAAGGGGAGGTCATGTCTCACTAACTTGATAGAGTTTTTCGAGGAGGTCACTAAGATGATTGATGCAGGTAGGGCAGTAGATGTTGTCTATATGGACTTCAGTAAGGCCTTTGACAAGGTCCCTCATGGTAGACTAGTACAAAAGGTGAAGTCACACGGGATCAGGGGTGAACTGGCAAGGTGGATACAGGACTGGCTAGGCCATAGAAGGCAGAGGGTAGCAATGGAGGGATGCTTTTCTAATTGGTGGGCTGTGACCAGTGGTGTTCCACAGGGATCAGTGTTGGGACCTTTGCTGTTTGTAGTATATATAAATGATTTGGAGGAAAATGTAACTGGTCTGATTAGTAAGTTTGCAGACGACACAAAGGTTGGTGGAATTGCGGATAGCGATGAGGACTGTCTGAGGATACAGCAGGATTTAGATTGTCTGGAGACTTGGGCAGAGAAATGGCAGATGGAGTTTAATCTGGACAAATGTGAGGTCATGCATTTTGGAAGGGCTAATGCAGGTAGGGAATATACAGTGAATGGTAGAACCCTCAAGAGTATTGAAAGTCAAAGAGATCTAGGAGTACAGGTCCACAGGTCATTGAAAGGGGCAACACAGGTGGAGAAGGTAGTCAAGAAGGCATACGGCATGCTTGCCTTCATTGGCCGGGGCATTGAGTATAAGAATTGGCAAGTCATGTTGCAGCTGTATAGAACCTTAGTTAGGCCACACTTGGAGTATAGTGTTCAATTCTGGTCGCCACACTACCAGAAGGATGTGGAGGCTTTAGAGAGGGTGCAGAAGAGATTTACCAGAATGTTGCCTGGTATGGAGGGCATTAGCTATGAGGAGAGGTTGAATAAACTCGGTTTGTTCTCACTGGAACGAAGGAGGTTGAGGGGCGACCTGATAGAGGTATACAAAATTATGAGGGGCATAGACAGAGTGGATAGTCAGAGGCTTTTCCCCAGGGTAGAGGGGTCAATTACTAGGGGGCATAGGTTTAAGGTGAGAGGGGCAAGGTTTAGAGTAGATGTACGAGGCAAGTTTTTTACGCAGAGGGTAGTGGGTGCCTGGAACTCACTACCGGAGGAGGTAGTGGAAACAGGGACGATAGGGACATTTAAGGGGCATCTTGACAAATATATGAATAGGATGGAAATAGAAGGATACGGACCCAGGAAGTGCAGAAGATTGTAGTTTAGTCGGGCAGTATGGTCGGCATAGGCTTGGAGGGCCGAAGGGCCTGTTCCTGTGCTGTACATTTCTTTGTTCTTTTAAAAGGATAGGAGGGGTTACAGGGATATGGGCTTAAGTATGCTGCTTTTCAGAAACGATGGTTGAATGGCCATCTTCTGCACTGTTGATTCTATGATTGTGTGCACTACTGCCTAGATATTCCCCTACTTTTACTTGTCTTATCTGTTCTGGTTCGTTCCCCATTACTAGATCCAAGAACAAATCATGGGTTTTTACAATATTGGGTTAAAAAGCAATCTCAGACACATTGTAAGTACACCATCCCTTATCCCCTTTACCTACCTCTTCTGTCCAATTAATGTCAGGGTAGTTGCAATCCCCCATTTTTATTATTGTATGTATTATACTCAATTCCCTAATTTTCTGCATATTTGTTCCTCCACCTCCCTTCCACTTACTATTACCCGATCTGGAAATGATACCTATTCGTGTGATAGGTCCTTTATCTTTCATCTCGATCCACATGGATTCTATTTTTGTCTTGCTAATAGCAATTTCCTTTTTTCTTCAGCCATCAGGTTTTCCTGAATAGGTACAGCCTCTCTACCTCCTAATTTTTTCTCTATTTTTCCTAAATATGTTATACCCTGCAGTGTTTATTTCCCAGTTCTGATTTTTCTGTACACGTCTTAGTCATCCACATTATGTCTGCTTCCTCCCAACGCATGATTGCCTCCAGCTTCCTTCTGTTAGTATGGACACTGTACGCATTGCTGTAGATGTTTTACCACATTTTTAATAGGATTTTCTTGCCATTTTCAGTATTACTACACAATTTGATAACATTGAATTGGGTATAAAAGTGACAATATGCAATTCAGTTACGATGGGTATTAATTTACACATTTGAACCCATCCGTGTGCCAGTTTGGTGTGTTCCTTTGTGCGGGGGTTCCAAAGAATCCATACAGAGCAAAAAGAAGCCACTCGGCCAATCGATTGCACCAACCCTCTGTAAGGGCACCCTACCTAACCTCACTACCCTGCCTTATCCCCTACCGAACTTGCACATCTTTGGACATTAAGGGGCAATTTAGGTAGCTAATTCACCTAATGCACACATCTTTGGACTGTGGTGAGGAAACCGGAGAAACCCTACAGACACGGGGAGAATGTGCAAACTCCACAGTCAGGCACCCAAGGCCGGAACTGAACCCAGGCCCATGGCACTGTGAGGCAGCAGTGCTAACCACTGCACCACCCTATGTGCATTTTCTTATGGATTCTACTGTTTCAATATTTGGACTATATTTGGCAAGGAAGTAGGAGTGTGAATGAGAATATGAAAGGAACCTGTGAATAGAAACATGGGAAAGGAAACATTGGGCAGGCAGAGGTCTATAGCCCTACTGGCAGGTCAAAACAGCACTTCCCGCAATCAGGACCAATGAGGTGAACTTGTGAGATTGGTAGATGAGATCATCAGAAGAGATTTTAAAAGGATGGAGGATACAGGGGTGAAATGAAGTGGATTTCCTTTTTAAAAATTCATTTACGCGATGCGGGAGTCGTTGGTCAGGCCAGCATTTATTGCCCATTCCTAGTTGGCCTTTCAGAAGGTGGTGGTATGTTGCCTTCTTGAACCGCTACAGTCCTTGAGATGTAGGTACACCGTGTGTTGATAGGTAGTTCCAGGAAGTTGCCCCAGCGACAGTGAAGGAACGGCGATATATTTCCAAGTCAGGGTGGTAAATGACTTGGACTGGAATCTCCAGGTGGTGGTGGGGTTCCTAGGTATTTACTGTTCTTGTCCTTCTAGATGGTAGTGGTCATAGGGTTTGTAAGGTGTTGTCTAAGGAACCTTAGTGAGTTACTGCAGTGCATCTTGTAGATGGTACACACGGTTGCCACTGTTTATCGGTGGTGGAGGGTTTGAATGTTTGGGGAAGGGGAAGCAATCAGGCGGGCTACTTTGTCCTGGATGGTGTTGAGTGTTGTTGGAGCTGCACTCACCCAGACAAGTGAGAGTATTCCATTACATTCTCAACTTGTGCCTTGTAGATGGTGGACAGGCTTTTGAAGGGGTCAGGAGGTGAGTTACTCACCATAGGATCCCTAGCCTTTGACCTGCCCTGGTAGCCACAGTATGTGGCTAGTGCAGTTTCTGATCAATTGTAACCTCTAGATTATTGATTGTGGGGGAATTCGGCGATGGTAATGTCATCGAAAGTCATGGGGCTGTGGTTAGATCCTCTCTTGCAGGAAATGGTCATTGCCTGGAACTTGTGTGGCATGAATATAACTTGCCACTTGCCAGTCAAGCCTGGATATTGTCCAGGTCTTGCTGCATTTGGGGCGGGATTCTCCGACCCGGAATCTCGAGCGACGGAAATCCGGTGTGACGGCGCTTCTGCGATTCTCCGTGGACCCGCCTGTCCCACGCGCGCGGTCGATGTGGCGCGATCGGGGCCGTTGGAACAGGCCCCTGCGGCGATTCTCTGCGGGCGACCATCCGAACCCCCGCCGGCGTGGTACCACCCAGTGGGAGCTGGGACTAGCGGCCGCGGTGGCGGTCCTGGTGGGGGGCGGGGGGTATCTGACTCCGGGGGGACCTCAGCGGTGGCCAAGCCCGCGATCGGCGGGCCATCGCAATTTGGGAGGGACCTACCTTCCTCCACGCGGGCTGGTGTGTGTTCCGCCATGTAGGCGGTGCCCGTGCGGAGGTGGGCCGCCGCTTGCGCCCGCCGTGCGCATGCGTGACTGCACGGTCTGGCTAGCAGGGCCCCGCCGGCATCCAGAGCTGCGGGACACACGCCGGGGCTCTGCTAGCCCCCTGGAAAACGGAGAATCACCCCGGGCCTTTGAGGGAAAAGTCCGGAGTGATTCTCGCCCGTTTTCCGGCGGGCGTGGGGACTTAGTCCCCAATCGGGAGAATCTCGCTCTTGGATATGGACTGTTTCTTTATCTGAGACGACAAGAATGGTGCTGAACATTGTGCAGTCAACCACAAATATCCGCACTTCTGACCTTATGATGGAAAGGAGATGTAAGGCAGTTTAACATTTCATTGTTCTAACTGGGCTCAAGGAAAAAAGCATGTGTGCTAGATCAGAAAATAGTCTTCATTGCCCTCCACACATTTCTGAAACAAGTATGCAGATAACTTTGGACAATATGTTTGTCAGAGCACAATTGAAGTGGCCATTTTAATTTACCACCAGAAGCTCAGCTGTGATATAGATCAATATTTCTCCAAGAGACTAGTTGACAAACCAAATGAGACAACGAGTTATCAACACCTGCTTGAGTTTTATTATGTAAATGAAAGTACTTGTGTGCTCAACGTAACCCATTTCTAACTGCAATGATGACTCATTCAGCAATTACTCCATTAGGATAAAAACTGGTGCTGGAATTCAGCACGTAATTATCACAACTTGAATTATGTACTTGTTTTCTTTCAAACATTTTGTTTTGCAATTTAATACACAACTAATAGCAATTAACATGCAAATCACCTACCTGGCAAAAAAACAAAATCATCTATACACTAACACAAGGCTTGACTGCTGGTAACAGTGTTCCCATGGTATGTAGATATAGTTTATATACACATCTTGTACACTCAAGGATACCAGTTTATCGCTTAACCAAATTCTGGACTTGTTCAGCTGACAAACGATCACAAGTAATTTTAATTTTTCAGGCAAGATTGATTTGGGTTGGGCAGATTGGGGGGCATCAGTGGCCATGAATTTTAGGTTGGGATTCCTGCTTCCCTGTCGACTGTGTCTGCCCAGCGGCAATTTCACATCCAAATCAGCGTTAATTAGCATGTGGGACTTTGAATCCTTCCTTGGAGGTGCCGCATTAGAGAGCTGCTGGTCAATCTGACTGGCTGGCAGCTTTCATGCGAGAGGCCTGCCATTGGGGGCAGGACAGTAGATTCAGGGAGAGGGAGGTCCAGCAGTTACTGAGCCTCAGGGAGAAAAACACGCTATGAAAAAGCAGGGATATCTTTATTTCTCCTTCATTTCTGAAACAAAGTTAAAAGGGGGTTTCAGACAGGGGCACGTCACCTCCTGTCCGAGGCCTAAGGTTAATTATTTTCCGGCTTTTACGACCAGGGAGCTCTCCCCACCAACTAGGTGGAAATGGTCCTTAAGTGGTCAATAATTGGCCACCAAATGGCCTCAATTGGGGCAAGGGTAGGTATGACCCAAGAGGCCTTTCCTGCCACATTGTAAGTCATAGAATACTACAGTACAGGTGGCTATTCGGCCCATCGAAACTGCACTGACCCTCTGACAGAGCACCCTACCTAGGCCCACTCCTCCGTAACCCCACCTAACCTGCACATCCCTAGAGACTTTAAGGGCAATTTAGCAGGGTCAATCCACCTAACCTACTCATCTTGAACGAATGAATGAAAATCGCTTATTGTCACAAGTAGGTTTCAAATGCTGCTTCACAGCTCCAAGGTCCCAGGTTCGATTCCCGGCTTGGGTCACTGCCTGTGCGGAGTCTGCACGTTCTCCCCGTGTGTGCGTGGGATTCCTCCGGGTTCCTCCCAGTCCAAAGTGTTGGTTGGGGTTACTGGGTTATGGGGATAGGGTGGAAGTGTGGACCTTGGGTAGGGTGCTCTTTCCAAGAGCCGGTGCAGACTCGATGGGCCGAATGACCTCCTTTTGCACTGTAAATTCTATGAAATGAAGTTACTGTGAAAAGCCCCTAGTTTGGACTGTGGGAGGAAACCAGAGCACCCGGAAGAAACCCACGCAAACATGGGGAAAACCTGTAACTCCACACAGTCACCCAAGACCGGAATTTAACCCGGGTCCCTGGTGCTATGAGGTAGCAGTGCTAACCACTGTGCCACGAAGGTTGCGGCATGCGGAACTCAGTAGGAAACCTTGGGGAGGGCGCCCAAAATCCAGGGCATTGCATAAACAAGAAAACACAGTACAGGGTCAAAGTTATGCACCACCTCCCAAGCATTAATTGGGGCCATAAATGTTAAAAATTAAACAGGAAATTAAGCTGTGGATTCCCCAAAGATATGCAAATTCACCAAAACTTTGATACAGCCCAAGTTCACATGTTTATAGCCCCTATTTAAAGTGAATGTCATGTTCTTTACTTTCCACTGTCCGAATCATTAGCTTTTAATTCAGTTGGTGTAAATTGCTTGAAAGCTTTCTAGTAAACAAGCTTAAGAGGTTAATGGCATAAATGAAACAGTGTAATGTAAAAGTTATTACAAAAAAACCATTTAGGAGAGGCAAGGTGCATGAACAGCAATGATGTAAACCATTTATTAATCTGTTCGAATAGCACTGATTGAGATACATTTTGTCCAGGAAGAACTAGTTACTTTTCTTTGAATGGTATTGCTTTTCTTTCCTGTTCACTTGACCAGACAGATGGGGTTGCACTTCAACATCAAGACACTGAAGCGTCAACCAAAATCATATGTTTATATGTCCTTCCAGCACCATAATGAGACATATCGACTTGTTTTAGAATTGTAACTAGGAATTTTGCTTCTGGCCATTGTGGTTTTTCCAGTGCCAAGTTTAGAAATATCACTACATTTTAAACGTTGGCAAGAATATTAATTTCTTTCATGCTCAACATAGATGACCTCTTCAAAATCCACTCTTCAGATTGTGATGAATGTAAGAAATTGTCATATTTTTTGCAGTAATGTTATTAAAACCTGGGTTAAGATGCATACAGACAGTGTGACTGCTAGAGCTGTGATTAAGGTGTCATAAAAGTGAGGTAACCACTGATTTTCAGTTGAAGTGTTCTGCTAATAGATCTTGAGAACCATTTACCTTTTTACAAACAGATAGCTAATGGAATTGTTTAGGTTTGAAGGAATAATTTATGAGAAGTTTTGTCTTTGTTCCTGGCTAAACAAGTCATGGGACATCTTGTAAGAATAGAAAAAAATGTCTTATGCTTTGGGTACAAATGATGCAGTTAATGGGAGGAGCCAGGTCGGTCTGAAGAGTCAGTAGGTTCTAGAAATCTAATCTGAACAGCGGTGTTTTCATAGAGTTTCATAGAATTTACAGTGCAGAAGGAGGCCATTCGGCCCATCGAGTCTGCACCGGCTCTTGGAAAGAGCACCCTACGCAAGGTCAACACCTCCACCCTATCCCCATAAGCCAGTAACCCCACCCAACACTAAGGGCAATTTTGGACACTAAGGGCAATTTATCATGGCCAATCCACCTAACCTGCACATCTTTGGACTGTGGGAGGAAGCCGGAGCACCTGGAGGAAACCCACGCACACACGGGAGGATGTGCAGACTCCGCACAGACAGTGACCCAAGCCAGAATCGAACCTGGGACCCTGGAGCTGTGAAGCAATTGTGTTATCCACAATGCTACCGTGCTGTTGTTTTAGTTTGGGCCGATGAATTTCTCTGTCCAAAGATTCTGCATAGAGAAAACAAGTAAAACCCTGTTAAGTTTATTCATGAGTTGTATTTAATATATATTGGTTTGCTTAATTGGAATGTAGTGGCATTTAGTCAAGGTTTCCTCTTTTACTTAAGAACTTTTGTAACTTAACTAGTTGTGTGTTGCTCATGTAGTAACTATTTCTGTGTTGCTAATGTGGTGAATCCTGTGATTAAATTCAAGTTAATTTAAATATAAAAGATAACAATTGGTCAGCGTTATCACTGCCGTGGTGCATTTCCTCAGTTTTACAAATTGAAAATAGTTGGGTTCTCGTTTGGGATCCTTAATATGGATGCTATTGCCTTTGTTAATTTACAGTTTTCACAAATGGCATCAAGAATGGAGGTGATGGGTGAGCAGCGTGCCACATAGGTCAGGATTCAAGGGGCTGAATTCTGGAGAAGATAAAGAAAGTGAGGACATCCAAAAGTCCTTCACAACCAATTAAGTATTTTTGAAGTGTAGTCACAATGTAAGAACCACAGCCAATTTGTATACAGCAAGGTTACAGGCACAATTAATTACATGATCTGATACACCATTTCAGTGATATTAGTTGGGAGATAAATAGTAAGGACAACTTTGGACTGGGATGTGCTGAGCAGACGCACAAAAGGTTGGCTATCCTCCTGGAAACTCAAAATTAGGCACCTTTAACGGCAACAACAACCTGAGGAGCCGAAGAGAATGGCAGATGCAGTAAAAGCCTGGAGAGAAAGAGTGAAGAAAGGGCAAACACGCGGCACAACAAGGTCCCAGCCACACCCGATCGGGATGGACCGCCAGAACATATGCCGGGCTGCCTCCCGATGAACGAATGGAGGAAATTCCTAACACAGGAACTCCAAAAGTTCAAGGATGCCATCAAATTGGAAATGATTGCGACATTGAAAGTGGCAGTAGCGGAGGCGCTGGTCACCCTGCAAGCTGCACTGGAAAGAACAGAGCAGTGTCTAGAGAGGCAGGAGGCGATGATCAGAGAGCTGGAGAAGGCCATGACTGACCAGAGCGATCAGATCGCCTCCACTGGAGACAGAAATGGCAAGGTTTGTCTCGACGCAGGGGACACCAAGGGGAAAGGTCGAGGACCAAATCCAAGGCGGGGGAGCAGCCGCTGGGCCATCATTGCGAAACTACAGGGGACTTGACAGCCCAGTGAAAAGATCCAAAGTCTTCGCCCACTTGAGATAGCCGACATAGCCTTCCTCCAGGAGACCCACCCGAGGGAGGATTGACTGCAGGTAAGAAAAAGCTGGGTGGGCCAGATGTACCATTTGTGCTGTGGGGCGAGATCTATGGGGCTGGCCTTACTGTTCAATAAGAGGACAGCACTTACAGGGATGAGGACGGTTACGGATCAAGGGGGACGGTAGGTCATGGTTCGTGGAGTCTAGAAGGGACACCATTGGTTCTTGCAAATGTGTACGCTCCCACTGGGACAACGCAGAATTCATGACGACGGGGTCGGAGTCTTTAACTGCATACTGGACCCGCAGACAGACAGATCAAACCCCAAATCAGGGAAAAGCCAAACATAGCAAAGAAACTGGGCGTGTTCGTGGAGCAGATGGCGGCAGTGGATTCATGGAGGTTCCCACACCCAGGGGAGGAGTGCTCCTTCTCCCAGGTACATGGGGTATATGCTAGGATCGCCTTGTTTGTAGTGGGGAAAGCAGCGCTTCCAGGGGTAGTAGGGGAGGGGTAGGAGCGATTAATCGCCAACCACACTCCACAATACGTGGATATGAGGTTGGAGGTTAGAGACGGGCACAATGTGCATCCCCCTCCCTCCCTCAATGGAGGCTGGGCACAGTCTTCCTGGCTGACAAGCAATTCTGCAAACAGATATCACAGGCCATAGACGGATACGTTGCCAACAACCGTAAGTGGGAGGTCGCACCCTCCATGTTCTGGGAGGCATTGAAGGCAAGTGATGAGGGGGAAAATTACAAGTACAAGGTGTACAAAGATAGGAAAGAGAGGCGGCTAGGCAAGGGCTGGTCAACTCCATATTGAAGGTGGATTGTCGGTACTCCTTGGACCCGACCGTAGAGCTAGGGCAGAGAGGAAGAAGCTACAAATGGATTTTGACCTGCGCTCCACTGAGAGAGCAGTGCACCAGCTCTGCCGGATAAAAGCAGATTACTGCAGATGCTGGAATCTGAAACGAAAGAGAAAATGCAGGAAAGTCTCAGCAGCTCTGTCAGCATCTGTAGGGAGAGAAAAGAGCTAACATTTCGAGTCCAATGCTCTTTGTCAAAGCTAACAGACAGAGAAAGTGGGAAATATTTATACTGTGGAGTGAGAATGAAAGAGGAGTCATAGGCACAGAAACCCAGGGAAACCGGGTGCTAATGGCCACAGAGACCAAGCGGAAAGAGTGCTAATGGCAGTCCCCAGAGAGAACAAAAGATGCGAAAGGCTCCGCCAGACCTTTACGAACATGGTGACAAAGCCAGTCGCCTGCTGGCCCATCAGCTGAGAAAGCAGGCAGCCATGAGGAAAATAGCCCAGTTTAGGGACAGCACGGTAGGCTGGTTGCCACGCCAGAAAGGGTCTACGAGGCCTTTGCGAACTTTTACCAGGGGCTGTACACCTCCAAGCCCCCACCGAGTGGGACACGGGGATGAAACAGTTCCTTGATGGATGTGGGGGGGGTGGGGGAAAGAGAAGAGATGGGGCCTGGAAGCACCATTAGAACTGAGAGAAGTTATGGAGAGTATCAACTCCATGCAAGTGGGGAAAGCCCTGGGGGCTAGATGGATTCCCAGCGGACTTCTACAAAACATTTGCGTCAGCAGTGGCCCAGCATCTGCAGGAGATGTTCGCAGACTCACTAGTTCGGGGTACCCTGCCACCAACTCTGGCACAAGCCTCAATTTCACTGATATCCAAAAAGGACCAAGACCCAGCTGAATACGGGCCCTACAGGCCCGTCTCACTGCTCTACGTAAGCGCAAAGATTCTGGCAAAGCGGCTGGAGCTGTGTGACAGAGGTAGTTGCGGAAGACCAGATGGGCTTTGTCAAGTGCAAGCAGCCGACAGCGAACACCAGCCGCTTGCTGAACGTAAAAATGGTCCCATCTGGGGAGAGAACACCAGATGTGATCATCTCGCTGGCCTTTGACAGGGTCAAGTGGAAGTACTTCATAAAGGTATTGGAACGGTTTGGGTTCGGAGCAGGGTTCACCTCCTGATTGAAACTACTATACAGCGCTCCCATGGCAAGTGTACAGACAAACACCACCAACTCAGAATACTTCCAGCTACACAGAGTCTCAGAACTTTGCATTCCAGCAAACCTTTTACATCCCCACTCCAGTTTGTCTGCCATTGGAAGTTGTCACTTCAATTGTTTAGGCCCCCCCCCACTCTGGAATTCCCTCCCTAAACTCCTCCAGATGTTCACCTCTCCCCATCTCGGTTAAAATCCTCCTATTTCGAAGACCTAACTTTTCGCCATCTCTCTTAATTTGTCCTAGTTTGGCTTGTTGCGGATTGTCGTCTGGTTGCGCTTGTGAAGTTTCTTGGGAGGCTTTGTCATACCAACAATGCTATACATGCTTGACAGACTACAGCGCAATCAGACTGCGGTGGATGTGAACACTCGGCACAGCCTATTCACCATGCTTGAAATTTTAATGTTCCACTTTACTTCAAAAATACCATCAGCTCTGCCAATTAAGGATACACCATTGCGGAAAAACTGCTTGCAAGGAGGAGGTGGGTGTGGAGAGGGGAAATTTATTACTTTTTGGGGGTTTGAGAAGTACAAATAAATCATCAGAATGGCATTCTGACAATATAACTTGCTGCACTGGGTGTTAGGACATAAATATGAAAATAGCCAGTGCAACTTTCAATAAAGCCACTGTCACTTTAAGGCAGACTGTTCTAATCAAATGGTACTTTGAGATTGGTCAAGAATTATAATGCAAACATGATATAAATTACATCAAACTGTATACTATACCACAAAAAATGTCACTGCATCAACTGCTAGTGAGATCATCCGGAATAGGCTGCCCAATTCCAATTCTCTTCCCTTACCATCCTACCTGTGGTTATATTCAATCTCCCCATTAAGTAGTAGTTTTTGACAACGCAATAAAATCTGGTCACGCATTCAATTAATCTGGACAGCATGGTGGCTAGCACTGCTGCCTCACAGCGCCAGGGTCCCACCCTGGTTCAATTCTGGCCTCGGGTGACTGTCTGTGTAGGGTTAGCACCTTCTCCCCTGCAGTCAGTCTTCCCTTGCCACCATTCCAACTGTTAATCACTCCTGCAATAGGCACTATGTGTCTCCCTTGCCTATTGAAGTACCCAATGCTGTTCCTTCACATGCAGCAACTCCAAATGCTCCATTCACATCTTGCTGGCCTCCCTACACAATACCTTGTCAACATCCTTCCTGCCTAGCTCACCACACACCACTGCTCGTTGGACTCTGCTAATGATCAATACTCATCATTTCCTTGTATTACGTTCTAGAAAATCCATTCACCTATGAACAAAGCCCTTCCTATCCATATTACTGTGGATGGTTGCTTTGATGGAAGCATGGTTCATCAATGATGACATCTTACTAAAACCTCCTCTGGTTGTACTTTCCCCTATCTTCATTGCCAGTGGAGACATTGGTGCCGTCATCATCAAATTTCTGGCTTGGAAATTCTTCCTTCTAGACTACCGCACCTTAATTCATTCCCTCACCTCTAAAATCCTCATCCTGTCAGCCCACCCCCAACTCTAGCCTGCTTTCCTCTGAAATGTTCTTGTTTCTTTCCTTTCTCAGGCTCTCCACTCACAAACTACTCATCCTGGGTGATATAAAATCACCAATAAAAATCACCTCATCCTCTTTCCGTCCTTATCCTCTTTCTGTCCTCAGATTTTCTTTCATATAAATCCTCCTCCCCAAGTTCACACTGGAAGTCCTGTGGCGCAGTAGGGGAAATATTAAAACCCAAGTTTTGAAAATATTGTTAACTGTGGGAAAGTATACTGTGGGAACACATCAGCTTTTCAGAATTCAGGCTACAAATGTGACAATGTAACTAAGTAAGCACAGCCAGTAAGTTAGATACCAGTGAGAGTGCTGGTATGGAGCACCCACCAGAAGTCACAATTCAAACTTGTAAGCCAATGGGAGGGGGGGGGGGGGGGGGGGGGGGGCGGCGGCGGTACCAAAACATGCAGATATATAAACCCTTGACACACGTGGTGCTCTCTTTCTTTTGCCCCTCTGGGCCTTTTATTTCTATTTGAAACTGTATTAACCAAGTTTTGCAGTAAACTCAATCTCAACCTACCACCGGAGCCAGACTCTTATTAGAAAATAAGAGAACCCACACCTTTGAGCCAGATGCTCCAGGTTCGAGTCCATATCCAGGACTTGATGGTCAAGTAAGTTGTGTTCATGACTCGGCCAAACAGGTAGAGTCCCAGCCTATAAACCCTTCCACGACACACCGACTGACTCTAAAGCGGGAAGAGATTCCTGGTCAGCCATGTAATGGAATGCAAATTGGCTCCTCTACCATCACTATTCGTGACTCAGGTGGTGCATGCAAAACGCATGTAGCCCCAGCGACTCCCACTCCCTAAATGTGCTGTAATACACCACCACTCAAAGGGCAGCATGATGGCGCAGTGGTTAGCACTGCTGTCTGACGGCGGCGAGGTCCACGTTCGATCCCGGCTCTGGGTCACTGTCCGTGTGGAGTTTGCACATTCTCCCCGTGTTTGCGTGGGTTTCGCCCCCACATCCCAAAAATTCCCAAAATGATTGGCCACGCTAAATTACCCTTAATTGGAAAAAAATGAATTGGGTACTCTAAATTTATTTTTAAAAACACCGTGAATTGGGTACTCTAAATTTATTTTTAAAAACACCGCTGCTCACTCAACCATGCCATCTCATATGGCCTCTCTAAAGCAATGTCACACTCACAGGCGAAACCTCTTCTAATCATTTCCTCAAATGCAAAACCACATACATTGCCTTATCCCCCTTGCAACCCCGCTTCCTACTGTGCCTGTTCTTAAAAAAAAACCTCTCCCCTAATTAATCTGCAATAGTCTATTTGGAAATCTCTTCCCCAGATGTTGGGTGAATTGAAATTTTCACACTCTATAGTGATTTTTTAAAAATTCATTCACGGGATGTGGGCGGGGGTCGCTGGCTGGGCCAGCATTTATTGCCCATCCCTGATGGCATTTAAGAATCAACGACATTAGAACCTAGAACATTGCAGCACAGCACAGGCCCTACGGCCCACGATGTTGCGCCAACCATTTATTCTAACCCAAGATCAACCTAACCTACACCCCCTTCAATTTACTGCTGTCCATGTGCCTGTCCAAGAGTCGCTTAAATGTCCCTAATAACTCTGACTCCACCACCTCTGTTGGCAGTGCATTCCATGCACCCATCACCTTCCGTGTAAAGAACCTACCGCTGTCATCTCCTCTATACTTTCCTCCAATCACCTTAAAATTATGTCCCCTCGTGTCAGCCCTATTTCCTCAGACTCTAGGTACAAGTTCCCTCCACTATCCCTGACTGACCCTACTCTCACTCTGATCATCCTCTTGTTTCTCACATAGGTGTAGAACACCTTAGGGTTTCCACCAAATCCTTCCTGCCAGGGCTTTTTCATGCCCCCTTCTAGCTCTCCGAAGAGGGGGGGGGTAAGAAAGAGGGGGAGGGAAAGAGGGGGGGGGGGGGGGGAAGAGGGAAAGAGGGGGGGGGGAAGAGGGGGGAAAGAGGGGGAGAGAGGGGGAGAGAGGGGGGAGAGAGGGGGAGAGAGGGGGAGAGAGGGGGAGAGAGGGGGAGAGAGGGGGAGAGAGGGGGAGAGAGGGGGGAGGGGGAGGGGGGAGAGGGGGGGAGAGGGGGGTGAGGGGAGAGAGAGGGGGAAGGGGGGGGGAAGAGGGGGGAAGAGGGGGGGAAGAGGGGGGGAAGAGGGGGGGAAGAGGGGGGGGAAGAGGGGGGGGAAGAGGGGGGGGAAGAGGGGGGAAGAGGGGGGAAGAGGGGGGAAGAGGGGGGAAGAGGGGGGAAGAGGGGGGAAGAGGGGAGAAGAGGGGGGAAGAGGGGGGAAGAGGGGGGAAGAGGGGGGAAGAGGGGGGAAGAGGGGGGAAGAGGGGGGAAGAGGGGGAAGAGGGGGAAGAGGGGGGAAGTGGGGGGGAAATGGGGGGGAAGAGGGGGGGAAGAGGGGGGGAAGAGGGGGGGAAGAGGGGGGGAAGAGGGGGGGAAGAGGGGGGGAAGAGGGGGGGAAGAGGGGGGGAAGAGGGGGGGAAGAGGGGGGGAAGAGGGGGGGAAGAGGGGGGGAAGAGGGGGGAAGAGGGGGGGAAGAGGGGGGAAGAGGGGGGAAGAGGGGGGAAGAGGGGGGGAAGAGGGGGGGAAGTGGGGGGGAAGAGGGGGGGAAGAGGGGGGGAAGAGGAGGGGGAAGAGGAGGGGGAAGAGGAGGGGGAAGAGGAGGGGGAAGAGGAGGGGGAAGAGGAGGGGAAGGGGTGGAAAGGGGGGGGAAGGGGGGGGAAGGGGGGGGGAAGAGGGAGACACTTGTTGGTTGAGTTTTCGGGGATGGTGGGGAGCTATTTTGGATGGGCCCAGGTTTGCGAGGGGGACGAATGTTTGGGCGAGTTTGAGTGAGGTAATGATGGCGGACCTTAGGAAAAGGAGAATGTGAGGACAAATGTGATTTTCCTGCAGGAAACACATCAATGGGTGAAGGACCAGATGGGCTAAGGACGGGTAGGGTAGGGCAAACGTTCCACTCGGGGTTTGATTCAATGTCGTGGCGGGGTTGCGATCCTGTTCAGTAACAAGAACAAAGCAAAGTACAGCACAGGATCGGGCCCTTCAGCCCTCCAAGTCTGCGCTGACCATGCTGCCCGTCTGAACTACAATCTTCTACACTTCCGGGGTCCGTATCCCTCTATTCCCATCTATTCATGTAATTGTCAAGATGCCCCTTAAACGTCACTATCATCCCTGCTTCCACCACCTCCTCTGGCAGCGAGTTCCAGGCACCCACTACCATCTGTGTAAAAAAACGTACCTCGTACATCTCCTCCAAACCTTACCCCTCGCACCTTAAACCTATGCCCCCTCATAATTGACCCCTCTACCCTGGGAAAAAGCCTCTGACTATCCACTCTG